>NW_025533119.1:315210-630421 GCF_020631705.1 Daphnia magna
TTAAGAAAATGGGTAACAAACAACCAACAACTGCGTAGATATCTACAAAAACAAGGCCTAACCAATGACTCAGACAAGTCACACTCATGTCTTAATTTAGACCCACAAAAAGTGCTTGGAGTTAGATGGAATACTAGCACGGATTGCTTTTATTTCAAGGCAGACGTTATCGTAGACGCAGCAGCAAAAGTTCAAGTGTTAACTAAACGAGCTTTTGCAAAAATTTCAACAAAATTGTTCGATCCACTTGGATTAATTGGACCTGTAATGCTCCAATTTAAGCTTCTTTTTCAAGAATTGTGGGAATTCAAGATTGGATGGGACGAGAAGGTGCCCGAAGAAACGGAAAGCCGATTCAGGACAATTGTTGAAGATCTAAAACACATTGACAAAATACAAGTGCCAAGAATGATTTCTATGGCACCTAGCAAACACGCGCAAGAACGGCATGTTTTTTGTGACGCTTCAACCAAAGCGTATGGAGCTGTTGCTTACGTGAAATCAAGACATCCAGATTTCATTCGGCTAATTTGCTGCAAAACCAGAGCAGCACCACTCCCGAAGAACGAGGTATCTCTACCACGGTTAGAGTTACTTAGTGCCGAACTCAGCAGTGTTCTAGCTGAAAGAATCGTTAATGCAGTTGACAAAGTAAATTGGGAAGTGCATTTATGGACTGACTCAATGGCAACCCTTGGATAGATTCGCGGAGAAGCAAACCGTTGGAAGATGTTCGTCAGAAACAGAGTTGAAGCCATCCAGAAGAGGTTTGGGCCAGATCACTGGAAACATTGTCCGGGGAAGGACAACCCAGCAGACCACGCATCAAGAAGCTTGACAGCAAAGAAGTTAGTTGCGGCTTCTTCTTGGTGGGGAGGTCCCTCCTGGCTGAAACTGGAAAAAAAGGAATGGCCGCAACAAGATATGCCGACATCAGAAGTAATGCAATTGATGGAGATCGAAGCAAAATTGAAGCAGAAACTGCAAATCCTTGCAGCTAATAGTACTTCGGATTGGTTTGACGTACTCGTATCAAGAGCGAGCAGTTATCTGAGAGTTTTACGTACAATCGCCTGGATGTTTAGGATTTTTAGGAAGGAGTCGCCCGGCAAAGCAACTGAAATGATCAGGGGAGTGGAAGTTTCCTGTCTCTCTGTTCATGAAATCGCCGTCGCCGAGAACTTCATCTTAAAACTCATTCAAAAAAGGGCATTTGCAGAAATCTACGAGTCCTTGCAAAAGGGAAAACCACATGGTAAACTGCTTCACGGTATTGATACACTCAGGCCCATTTGGGATGCAAAGGAGCAACTCATCCGAGTGACTGGAAGAATAGGCCCGGCCCTAATTGAACTGCTCATCGATCCACCCATCCTTCTTCCATCAAACGAGAGGATTGTCGACATGATGATTTACTATCATCATGTTAAACGGAAGCATGCTGGTGTCCAAAACACTCTGACGTTCTTACGAAATCGTTTTTGGATCATTCGTGCACGCCAACGGATTAAAAGTGTCATAAAAAAGTGTGTAAGGTGCCATTGAGTTCAATCGCGTCCCTTTAATGAAGAAACTGCTGCAATGCCATTGGATCGAACCAAGAAAGCGCAGCCATTTGAAGTGATCGGGATCGACTACTTCGGCCCAATGTATGTGCTAGAAGAAGTGATTCTTATTGAAAAGGACAGTGATGGGAACGATATCGAGAAAACTCGTGTTGGTGAAAAGAAAGTGCATGCGTGTTTGTTTACTTGTGCAGTCACAAGGGCTGTGCATTTGGAGCTTGTGACTGATCTGACAACACAAACCTTTATGTACGCGTTAAGAAGAATGATGTCACGCCGAGAAGATTGCAAAATTATCTACAGTGACAACGTGTCAACATTTACTTGTGCCGCAAAATTAGTGACGGAAGATCCTACCCTAGCCAACTGGCTCTCAAGTAAGGGTATAGAATGGAAGTTTTCTCCTAGCCTAGCTCCATGGTGGGGTGGGTTTTGGGAGAGGATGGTCCGCTCCGTTAAAGAACCGCTAAGAAAGGTGCTGGGGAAAATGAAGGTTAGTTTCGACCAACTTCACACCATACTGGTGGAAATTGAAGCTATCGTGAATTCACGGCCCCTAACTTATGTTTCTGGCGAAGCACATTCCTACGAAGTTTTGTCTCCACAAAAGTTGCTGACCGGAAGACAACCTGGAGCTACATCAGAGTCACCCGACTCAACGAAGACGAGCCGTGATGACCTCATCGAGCTGGACAAGCAGAGGAGCGAACACGCCTTAACATGGTGGAGGCTGTGGCAAGAGTCATACCTGTCTGATCTTAAGCGATTTCACTGTCGCAAGGGAAAGGGCACCATAATTCTGCGTGTTGGCGAAATCGTCCTGCTGAAAGAACCTAACATCAAACGTGTTTCGTGGCCGACAGCTATTGTTACAGGAGTGATACCTGGAACCGACGCCAAGGTGCGAGCGGTTGTTTTACGACTACGTTCGGGTAAGGAAACCACCAGGAGCATCCAGACTGTCTATCCATTAGAAGTTCAAGCCGATATCGACACGCCCGTCGATGATACCGAAATCGGCACAGTGGAGAAGACTACGTCTACGAGAAAGAAGAATCCGCTCCGTAAGAAGAATTTGGAATCGCGCGAGGACGCTGGCGATTCCGGCGGGGAGGATGTTGCGGATTGTCAAAGCCCACAAGAAGAAAGAGTATCCAAATTTGGAAGGCCCGTCAGACGGCCTATTGTTTTTGACTTATAATTTATGTTATAATTGTAAGCTTTGTGTAGGCCGCCAGGGGCGCTGCCAAGCAGAGCCTTCTTGGTGGCCGATATCGGCAATAGCCGTTGTTAGAATTTTTCCCTGTGTAAAAGCAGACGCCATTTCTTGTGTCAAAAAGTCAGGTTCAAATAAACTAGTGGTAGAACCTGCCTAAGTTAAATTTACAAAGGTATTGAATCGCAGGTATTAGAGTTGTTAATTAGATTTAATACTTTTCACTATTTACAGGAAACAATATGATATGATAAAAATATTTTCATGATCATGATTCAACAGTCATCCTGACACACCGAGCGAAAATGTGACAGTGGCCGATGATTTTTTTCCAGGTAGCACATCTGGGTTTGTTATGAAACAATGTTTCTGTGAAACGAAGACCCCCCCCAAAAAAAAAAAATTCCTTGTTGATTCTTACAGAATAGTGGCTTCAGTTGGCTTAGGAATTGCTTTGTACAATGCCTCCTCTTCCCATGCCAGACGAATTTCTGATAGATGAAGAGGAGACTCACTTGAAAAGTGAACTCGAAAATAATGCAGTTCCATCGTCCGTTGATAATTCAAACGGATTAGTCATACGCGTTGAACACGAACGCGAAACTGCGGAATTTGATTCGCCGGGTAACATTGAAGAAGAGGTAAATTTGTAATCTAAGGAGAAGGAAATGTTTTCTTTAACGAATTTTATCTTTGAAGGTTGACTCGTTGACCCTGTTTATTTCTGTTTCCGATGTCCGGATCTATGCACACGTAATTTTTCGAATTCATCAGCACATTGAATGCGTCATTCGGGAGTGCAATGCATGGAAAAACCCGGAGGATCGTATTCCGTTAAAGTGGGACCTTCACGTTTGCAATAAAAAAATGTTGCGGGCTAAAAAGATTATGAAAAGGGTGGCTGAACTGCGGAAGCAGGCACGTCAAGAAATGGTTCTATTAATTCGTCGATTCGGACGTCTAAACATTCCTCGTCTTGTAACAGACGAATTTAACAAATTATTACGTTCTTGCGACAGGGCCGATAATTTCATGAACTATGCAGTTGAAGCAGCTTCCAGACTGCATGTAATGTAAATGATATTATGGTATGATGTGATTTTGTACGGTTTAATATTCTGTTATGAAAAGGTGTCTTGTGTGCCAAAGTTTACGTACTTCATTGCTTGTGTTGCTTTGAATAAAATGTCTACTCAGATTCAATTTTCATTATTGTGCATTAGATAAATTAATTCGCCAACGCCTTATCGCAATAAAACATCAGATATTGAGTAGTTTCAAACTAAAAAGATTTCGTGTACTCTGATGTTTGATTGTGAGTTCGCTAAGAATTTCATGCGTTTTTTCACAACAGTGCGAAAAAATTACCAAGTGGTTTGCGAAGGAGAAGAAAACATTTAAGATATTCTGGAGAATTCTCGTATTATTTTTTTTTTACATTTCATAGAACCCGATTAGTCAGTGTTCGTAGAATCTAACCAGCTGCTTTTTAGGGGACGGTTTCTTTGTAAAAATTACGTGTTTTGGAGTACGCTAGGTTGTTTTTTTAAATGACTAATTTCATTAGTTTTTCGCCGTTGATCGCTCAACATGTCTCAGATTTCGACTTCGAGTCAACAATCCGTAAACCTTAGGGGAAATGTAGCTCAAAGCCGTCGCTTAAAGTGTCAATTTGATTTCATTGGAAATCTTGAAGCGGCCTTAGCTTATCTAAAAGGATTGAATTCCGTAAAATTTATTGCGCGTAGTGCGAAAGTGATTTATTTCGAAACAGACAAAAAGAAAACTTTGCACTCTTTTTCAAGAGGATGCCCGTCGTTGAGTGCCGTGTATATGTGTGCGCAATCCCGTATTTTAAATAACGATATTATTGAAAAAATCGGTGTACCCATGCGTGTTTTTAAACACGTTGAAAGACGAAGCCAAGGCGAAGAACTACTGGATGTGTATAGAAAAGTTCGTGCTGACAGAACACTGCCTGATTTTACCGGAAACGTGAATTTTATGGTGAACCGGGAGAAATACGAAGCAGTTATGGCGCATGCCATTTTAGAAAATGCAAAAGAAAACTACAATCTGGTGCTTCGACCGTGGCAGTCAAATGTTGTTCAAATTGCTGGACAACAGTGTAACCGCAATGTCCTATGGGTGTGGGATTACGACGGTAACTCAGGAAAAACCGAACTGGCCTGGTTTTTCATGATGAAAATGAGATACCAACTTTTAACGCCAGGCCGCAATCATGATCTCTGTGGCCTTATCAACCCTTTTGCAAAAGGATACGTGTTTGATTGCGCATGGAACTCTTTCAGTTCGAGTGGCATCAAAAGAGTTAATGCAATATACGAGATTCTGGAGGATTTAAAAAACAATTTTCTCGTTAGCGGAAAATACAAAAGGTGTGAGAAAGTGACCCTCAACAACACAGTCATCGTTTTCGCCAACCAGCTACCTAATTTGGATCGACTCAGCCTTGATCGATGGTTTTTTTTTTCACACAAAACTTGGGTATAAGGAAATTCGTCTTATATTTTTATATAGTAGTTTTCCTAAATAATATTCCTATCCAAATACTGTAAACTGTTGCACCTTATTACTTTTTTTGTAACAGACCGGTTGGTGTGAACTGCATTGGTCACGCGGATGATTATTACGCATGCACGATAGATAAAGAAAACGAAATATCTTCTATTAAAACATGCCATCAAAATCCACTTCCGAAAAAGGATAGCGATGCGTCTCAAGAATACCTAGATAATTACAATGTCCCCAGAAATTTAAGATTCATTGCTGTAAATCGCTTAGCCTTCCCAAATGCAACAAGTCATTCGGGAATGATTTTGCGACTATTTCGCCAACAAAGATTTGAAGAGCTGCTTCAATTTCTTGATGAAAATAGTTGTCTCCAAAACAGCATTACAACAGTTGAGAAGCTCCGAATTGACTAGTGTTATCATGTTGTTTGAAATAAATATGTTGTTAACCGACAATAAATCTATATTTAAAAACAATTGTAGTTATTTATTTTTGTAATATGGTTGAAAATGAAATTCATTATGAAACTTTAGTGTTTTATTAAATGAAATGATAAAAAGACTAGTTATTTTTATTTAAACACAAGGTAACATATCATCCGATTCATCCGCTAGAGTAGCAGCAAAAGAAATATTTCGAAGTGCTAAGTTGCTATTAACTTGCTACGCCGGAGGGCATGCTACAGCTATAAATTTGACATATACGGTGTTTCCCATCTAGCGTCGAAAATGTAAAACTTTGAAATTTTCGAAAGCGTACGAGATGTTTACGGACGATTCTGAAAAGTACGATATGACCCGACCCCATATTTTTTTAAATCAAAATTTAAATTTCGGTCGTGAAAGTCGGGTTCTGATTGGTTGGTGGCAGGTTGGTGGATTTAGGAACCCTCCCGTGCCACGGATTTTCGTTTTTGGGTGAAATTTTATTACAGTTGGATTTTCCATGTATAACTGTATGGAATAGGGTATTTTTTGTGATGAAAGGTTGGTTTGTTAATTTTTAATTTGTGTTGGTTTAGAAACGACGAGGGCGGCTGTCGTTTGTCATTTGTTTTTTATGCTGTCATGGAGAGAAGCGGAAAACGTCAGGTTTTTCGACGGTTCAGCCCACGCAGCCCCAGATAAATCTCGAAGGCCGACACCCAGTGGCGTTATTCATTTTTTGTAATGAATTTAAAAATAAACCATCGGGCAAATAGATAATTACTCCTTTATTTTTTAAATTTTTCGTATTAAATGCTAGACTTAAAATAAAAATACGTTCAAGGGAAAAATTTGAACACGGTTAAGTTCTCCTCTTTTGGAAACAAAGAAATTTTGACAATAGAGCAGTAAAACATCCTGCGTTGCGCGTTTTCCACAAATGCGAAAATCTCATTTGTGTCCAAGTTGGTCTGCTGCGGCTGCAGCGTCTTATGGAGAAACCATCTTCTTCACGTTAAAAATTAAGTTTTTATAACTATAATTTAGATTTCCCCCTTTTCTTCCTAGCAGTGGGTACCCTATTCATCTTTTCATTTCCCAATATTTTTTTCTAGCTCCAGTTCTATCTACTTTATTTTTATTTTATTTTTGTTTGTAAGTTGCTCGTCTCTTTTAGCCGAAGAATTTCGTTCGCTGCCAGAAATTCGTCTGCTACAAGGGGACGAACAACAAACCATTCACAAACAATAGCTAAATAAAAATAAACCTGATAGAACTAGGGCTAGAAAAAAATTGGGAAATGAAAAATTGAATAGGGTCCCCTGTCCTAGGAAGAAAAGGGGGAAAATCTTAATTATATTTATGAAAACTTATTTTTTAACATGAACAAGTTGGTTTCTCCATAAGACGCTGCAGCCGCAGCAGACCAACTTGGACACAAATGAGATTTTCGCATTTGTGGAGAACGTGCAACGTAGGATGTTTTACTGCTCTATTAATAATGAAACTTAGTGATTGGTCCCAATTAGTTCTAATCGAGTTAACCGCCCCGCACCATAAAGTGCATTCGGGGTTGAATTGAGGTGCCACTTTTCAACCGGGGTGTTGCGGGGGAAAAATTTTAGGTTAACCCGTTGCCCCGACGCAATTTAAAAAAAATGTCGTTCTTTCGGTTTCAGAGTAAAAATTGGGGCAGGCGGGTAGAACGAGCTATTATCGGGGTTGTTATCGAATCGATCGGGTGAAACAGTCAATCCATAATGTTTTTTGCATTGATGAATCGATTGATTGCAATCCAATTGATTACAAACCCCAATTGATTACACACCCCAATTGAAGCCATGCCTCGATGGCCCGAAATTAGAAACCCGATTTGCAAAAAAACGCCTCGATTGGCTCGAGGCCGATCCTTAAATGAAACAATTGGTTGGAAATCTTCTTGGCTGTTGGAGGAGGTCCGTAGACTATAATTTTCGTACAGTATTCTGCACAAAAATCCATACAGCAATTTTAATTTGAACACCAATTTGTTGATGTTGGAATGAATGTTTTAAAGATTTTCTTTAAGAGCTATGCTGGGCAGGTTGTAGAGCCCCGAAAAAAATTTTTGGTAATAGTCTAAGTATCTTATTTGTTTAAAAAAATCAATAACATTAAAATTGATGTTCGGGTTTTTGTGCAGGATACTGTAAAACCATTTCAGTTCCAAGGTGACTAGCTTACGGACATCCCTGGAACTACCCATTGAGTACATAGATATCTAACGGATGTTCGGCCATGATTCGGACATCCGATGGCAGAAATGTGCTATATGGAGGAATTAAGGAACAACTAGCGGATCTCCTAACGGAGTCACTTGGTGGTCCAGCTTTCCAGGACTTGAGAAGGAAGATTGGAGTTTACTCTATTCCGATTTAAGAGGAGATGTTGAATTTAGTTAACAATCCTAAATTATGTAAATCTGGCAACTCCGGCCCCCCTTCTTCTCTTCGTCGAATCAAGGTCTTTGTTCTCAGGTTCTTCCTTTGTCTTCTCAGTCTACTTGAAAACTCTACCCCGTAAAGTTGTATTTCTCTTGTGTGGCATTCTGCAAATACAAAGGCAAAAGATATAGTTAAGATAGACTCAGCTAATATTCAACAGATTGTACCTTAGAAAAGAAAAAACTCACTGCTTGGTTGCACCCGTTGTCGAAACTGGACGATGCATTAGAACTAGCACCAGAACTAGAGTCAGAACTAGAGCTACTTGGGCTAAACCAACTTGAAGTAGACATTGTGGCTGCTGTTGCGCACGTTCACGTGCAATGGGAACGTGACAGCAGAGATGAGGGATGGAGGGTGAATAAATGAAGATGAAAAATGACTAAGGGAAAACGGAACGGCTTTATTTCTTCATTGAAAAGAGAGGGGGAACAATGAGAGAGAGAGCTGGGTAATACTATTTTACTTCGTTACTTGACTGATACTGAGGGGGGGGGGGGCAAGGGCTTACTTAAAACGTAAACATAAATAGAAGGCCCTTGCCACCTACAATCCTGCCCGTGAGGGCAGCATCGTAGGTGAGAGCGGGCCCACCTGTCCACAGGTACAAACAAACAAAAAAACTGGAAAAAACAACCAAAACAAATGCAACTTCGGGCATATAGAGAAAAACAACGTAAAAAAAACAACTTAGAATGAATACATCAAGTACAATTTGAGAAACCCTACCCCCGAGCAACCAACAAGTTTTCCAGCATTCCAAGTGAGGATCTACGTCGACCTCAGTTGTCCTTAGGCAGAAGCTTCTTGTAGGAGCTTCGAGAGCCGCAGAGGAGTTGATGATGGTCTGCCGACTTGCACAAGTTGTAGACCCGAGGATATGGACAATCGGACAGCGTAGTGTGCCCGGCAACTGATACGGGTAAAAACACCGAAAGCACCGATGTTGAGAGAAGAGCAGTTCTAGTCGACCCTGGTTGGTGAGAGTCATAAACTCTTCACATTCAGCAATTTTCAGGGTGCAACGATAAGAACCCGGCTCTCCAAGTGCTCAGGCAGGAAACACCGGATGTTTGGGGTGTGACGGGGCACCACATACTTCGGGGCGTCGGGAATTGGAGCCGTTAAGGGCGCGTTTTCGTTTACCTCTTTTTCCCGGATCTTTTGTAACAGGTCTCCAACAAATCCGCTCAGCAACGCTTCCCTTTCAGCCCGGTAATAGGCTTGCATGTTGATGACGTCCTCTGCTCCTTTGGCGATCTCTTCGTTGAGTCATAGGACCACGCGCTAATGGGCGTAAATCACGTCCACGACTTCTTTTCTGGCTTGCACCAGCTGAAATTGGTTTTCCTTCAGATTCTTCAGACACTCTTCTTCCTTTTCACGGGATTCTTTCAGCTTGCTCTTGACGGATGAGGCAGATTCAGCTGGATTTTGAGCCATGGTGCACGTCGATGGTGAGAGGCCACTTCTACGTAAAGCCAGCACAAGAGTAAACGTTTGATGCTCTGCCACATCTGGGATGGCAAGATAGCTGGACACTTCCATTCTCAGCAATCCGATATCTTCCAGCGGAGGGTTGCGCTTGCGCATCTTGCTCATTAGTATAGGGGAGACCGGACCCATATTGGACACTGTACCACCTTGTACAGTGTCCGAAAAAATAGTAAAATAAGTTTTAAAAATCTCATTTTTATATTTTATGTTAGTTTTTATGCATTCTTCATGTGTTTAAATTTTCATGCATTTATGTCTATTATTTTATGATTTATTATACAAAATAAAAAACACGCTCAAAATTTACAAATTTTTCCGTTCAATTTATTGAGTTAACTCTTTCATTTAGTATTGGAAAATGAAACTACGTGCATGTATGTGGTAGGTAGCCATTCCTATACACGCTGTAAAAAAGAAAAATTTATATGTGATGTACTGTGATAGTTATCACGTTTTTACCGGTATAGGGTGTTTTGGGGGAATATTGGACGATTAACTTGGGTGAAATCGGACAGCAAAGGGCGTGGAATGGGAGGAGCCTATTTAACGCGCGAAATTTAAAATTCCAGTTGACTAACAGATACGTAGCGCGCTCATTTTTACGATAGATAGCCAATAACTTTTAATTTGTATGTTTCTAGGTGCGTTTTCATAACAATAAATTAAGATTAAGATTTTGTTGAATTAACGATGCATTTTATTTCTGGTTGAACTGGTTTAAGACACCTTAACTGGAACATTTCTCCGTTTGACATTTGATTTAAATTTAAAATTTACGCACAACACAACACATAAAAAACAATGAGATTGGATCTTCTAGGTTTCTCTTGTGACTGAACGACAACGTTAAGTTGTACTTTAAATGAACATCACCGGACAAAACAGTGATTTAGAATTACAATTGTGCATAAACTAAGTTGACTTAAAATGAAAATTCACTAACCAAACACAATAAATTGAAAAGAACATCGAGCTATAGGTTAGTAATTGCTCTTTTTTTAACAATACGACCAGTACGTGTTATTTGAGTAACAGTTTTTTCTTGAGTATTGTAGTTTTCGTCATCTTCTTCGTTGACATTGATCGTTTCTTCTTCGTTTTCATTTCTTTTTGATTTTCTTGCCTTTTTCTCAATGTTATTTCTGTCTGCTGGCTTGAAAATGTTCTTCGGTGCTAACTTTTTTCGCTCTCGTTCTTTCTTTTTATGTCTTTCTCTTCTTTTCGTCTATTGTCTTCGTCAATTTTCATCTTCTCTGGCGTATCGGTTAGAATCCTTGTGCTACCAGCACGATTGTTGGCCCTGGGTCGTTTGGCCAATGGGATGTTTTGGTTAACTTGAGTCAACGGTCTGATTTCCTCCAATGAAACAGCAACAACGGATTCCAATGGAGAACAAAACGGAGGAGAACTAGCGTGATTCAATGAAGAAGCAGGAGCAGAACTTAAATGATTCAATGATGACACCGGAGCAGAACTTGAAGGATCCAATGATGAAGCCGGAGCAGAACTTAAAGGATTCAATGATGACGTCAGAGCAGAACTTGACGGATCCAATGATGAAGCAGGAGCAGAACTTAAAGGATTCAATGATGACGCCAGAGCAGAACTTAAAGGATTCAATGATGACGCCGGAGCAGAACTTGAAGGATCCAATGATGAAGCCGGAGCAGAACTTAAAGGATTCAATGATGACGCCAGAGCAGAACTTGAAGGATCCAATGATGAAGCCGGATCAGAAATTAAAGGATTCAATGATGACGCCGGAGCAGAACTTGAAGGATCCAATGATAACGCCGGAGCAGAACTTAAAGGATCCAATGAAGAATCCAGATCTGAAGTAGTGGAAGCGTTTGAAGAAGTCATAGCACAATCAACCGGAACTAAATCATTAACAAAGAGAATGAAAGTGACAACATAAAATAGCAGACGATAAAATCTGGCTTACATGGTCTGTCGGTCACAAATGAGGGAGCAAACCTGGAAGGGTTTATCATGAACCGATTAAAAGGAAAAATTCCTGTTGATTGGAATCCAGCAATGATATTTTTTGGAGTAATAGCTTCTTGGTATGGCCCATTCGACAGTTCTGCAATTTCCTTAATAGAAATCCGTTGACCTGGATTGCGATTTAACCAATCATTTTGGCTTTTCCCGCATGCCCGTTTGAATGGGCCAAACACACTTACATCCAAGGGCTGCAAAGCATGAGAGCAGTGGGGAGGGAATGTCAGCAAAATTATTCCATTGTCTTTCGCGAAGGAGACTGCCTGATAGTCAAGGTGACTCGAGTGATTATCTAACAAAAGCAATACAGGATTGCTTTTTGAACATTTCACAAATGATTGGAAATGTTGTAGGGATTTAAAAAAACTGAACCCAGTCATCCACCCGGATTCATGGGCAAGTCCTATGCATCCAGAAGGCCCTTTTTCAAACATTACTGGCAGTAATTTTTTTCTTGGGAAGATGAATACTGGGGGCACAGAACCACCAGCCGCATTTACAAATGCCAGCATGGTAACATTTGTGCCTCTTTCAGCAGATACGGTTTGCTGAACCTAATCAAGAATGTGTAATAGAAATTAGTTTAATACAAAGACAATGAAGATTTAAAATGTTAGGGGCATAACCTACTTGTTTAGTTCCTTTTGCTGCTATCACGTTTGGTGGTTGCATTACAGTTGGGTTGTTGGTCTCGTCGCAATTAAACACTTGATAGGCTTTGAATTTGTGTTTTACAACTAAGCTCTCATACTTGTCATAAAAATTGTCCACAACAGGCTTATTAAACCCAGCTGCCCGTGCTTGACTCGTTGCTTCCGGTTTTCTTATTGATAAACTCTGATTGCGTTTTAGGAAGCCACTTAGCCAATCTTCTGATGCTTGTCCATTTTTATGCCATGCCAGTGGAATTCGCGTTCCATTAGCAATAGCAAATGATAAAGCAATAACTCTTGTTTCCTTTGGTGATAGTCCGTGATTAATAAGAGTGCACTTTTTCAAGTATTCTGCTAACTGAGATTCCATTTCAGAAGAAAATATTTGCGAAGGATGAGTTTTACGTTTGATTTGAGCAGGAGGAAACAGCCCACTTGAGGAGAATCGTTTGGTATAAAATGCAACTGTAGATGGTTTTAGGTTGAATTTCTCCGCTGATTTCCTTATTGAAGATTTTCCACTCAAAACATCGGAAATCGCTCCGTGTAATGATTCTTCAATTGGCTTTTCTCTCTTTGCAATATAATTCCTCGGCATGGTTTTGTTAGACAGGACTGACTTGTTTGAAGTAAGGAAACTGCAATGTTGGAAAAGTATCGTTGAAAGTGTGAAGGCTTCTTGCTTTGACTTGCTGGTAGGCCTAGTAAGGAAACAATAATGTTGGAAAGGTATCGTTGAAATTCTGAAGGTTTCTTACTTTGACTTGCTGGTAGGAAGGCAACTGGAATATTGGAAAAGTATCGTTGAAAGTGTGAAGGCTTCTTGCTTTGACTTGCTGGTAGGCCTAGTAAGGAAACAATAATGTTGGAAAAGTATCGTTGAAATTCTGAAGGTTTCTTACTTTGACTTGCTGGTAGGAAGGCAACTGGAATATTGGAAAAGTATCGTTGAAAGTTTGAAGACTTATTGCTTTGACTTGCTGGTAGGCCTAGTATAAGAAAACATTAATGTTGGAAAAGTATCGTTGAAAGTCTGAAGGCTTCTTACTTTGACTTGCTGGTAGGAAGGAAACTGCAGTTTTGAACATAGTTTATCGCTGAAAGTATGATTGCTGCAACTGGGCTGAATGTGAGGCAACAGCAGTAGGCCTACAACAAATTTACAATAACAGTATAATTATATTAAAAGTTTAAAATTATGCAATAATTAACAAATGTTACAAATGTTACATTTCAATTACGAGAAGAGTCATTAACTTGTGCCATATCTATGCCTAGGCCTACATCAAACGATTTAGTGACTGGACATCGACAAAATTCTGCTGTTTCATTATTAAAGAATAAGCCACAACTATCGTCAAGCCAAAAAATTACATTACCAGTAGTTTCTTCCAACGTTATGAAGCACACTTCATTCACAAAATGCTCTCCTCGAAAACTAGCAGCCATTAGCCTATTCATACATCACGACAAAGCAATGGCTACCTGCCAATTATAAAGAATCGATTGATATCCAATCGATTTTAAGTTCCGCCCCCCTCCATGTTCACTTATCATTATTTTCTATTATAAGATTTTTATTTTATTTTATAGGAAATCACTTTAAAAAATTATACATTTAATTAGTTGTGGAATTACCTATATTCCAGATTTTTTTGGTTGAAATTATTTAATCCCATCCCTTTATTTAGACCCTGTCTAAAGTGGTACAGGTCGCTGTACAATATCACCCCGGGTAGGTCAAAAAACGACCGAAAATTCAAATCTCTATAACTTTTTTTACATTCAAGTTATGAAGTTGAAAAAAATTCAGGAGGTGCGCGGAGGGGTAAAATTTAGTTAAGTAAAGAAAAATGTATTTTTTTTTCAAAAGGATGGGAGAAAAGATACGAAAACCGGAACGGTCCAATATGGGTTCGGTCTCCCCTAGATAGCTGAGAGGCTGGCCTTTTCGAACCAGATTGATGTTGGGATGCCGGGGTTGATGATGGAGTCTCACTAGTGGGGGGTACCTCGGAGACAGCTGAAGCTCGGCCGATGGATTTCTCGAATGTATCTACCCCGCGGATGAAATCCTCCTCAAACTTGAAACCGAACGTAGCCTTCCAGCGAGGGTCCAATGTTGACGCCAATTTGAACAGCGTGTTTTCTTCAAATGTAGCGAAACGTTCTTGAGAGCTTCGAGCATCTTCTTCACAGCAATTTAGATGGAATGCTGCTCTTGCGGGTCATCATCTTCTTCGCCATCTTCACAATGATGGTGCTCTATCCCAGTAGGAAGTTCGTCCATATCGTCGAAGTCCGCGTCCATCTCTCCCCTGATGTAGCAGGCCAGCTTCATGCATCGGCAGAACGCTGGACAGCTCTGAAGTGTGGTCCCTTTGCATCAGCTCAGAGTTTTCTTGGAACGTTTTCAGGAATTCTAGTAGCTGCTGAAGAAGTTTTCGTTCTGAGTAGGTGATTTTCAGGTCGGACTTGTGGTAGTCAAGCAGCTCGTTGATGAACCGAAAGTTCTCGAGAATGTACTGTATCTGTATACACTTGCTATTCAATCTAGTCTTGCAGTCCGTCTTGAGCGTGGTAATCTTTTGGGGATAACTGGAATCAGCTTCAGCGTAGCAATGGTCTTGAAGACTATGATCGCTTTCTTCCACGTTTTCGGGTGTGATAACCAACAGGGCCTTGAGCTCATTTTGTTTCTTTGTCACCTCCGCTGCTTTGTACCAAAAGAATGTAAGAATATCTGCAAGTTTTGAGAAGATGGTTACGATTTCTGGAATCTGGGAGAGGGTGTCAACCGTGATGGCCGAATCGATTTTGTGCGGTACGCATGGTGATCGAGGATACTACAAAATGTGACCAGAACACTTCATGTTGGCGCCTTCGTCTGTCAAGTACGTCGGCTTGGCCGAGGCGAGGCAAAACTCTTGCAAAGTCTTGTTGATTGCATCGGCAATGTTCTTGCCAGTATGACGGTATTCAAGGTGCCTGTTGGACAGAACAAACCGGACGAATTTCCAGTCTAACGTGATGAATGAGACGATGACTGAAAAGTAGCCCAGTCTACGATGGTCATCGGTCCACATATCCGATCCAAGAGAGAGGTGGATGGAATCTAGTAGCTTTTCAATGACGACCTTCTTTACGTTGTATCGATCCGATCCAAGAGAAAGGTGGATGGAATCTTGTAGCTTTTCAATGACGACCTTCTTTACGTTGTAGTAGTGGTCGACAAGGTACGTCCTTATCAAAGTCGTGCGATCTGGTATGATGTAGCGAGGCTCAAGAACGTGGAGTAGCCAACGAATGGCACAGCCCTCCACAAACGCAGCTGCACGGAGACCCAAATAGATGACTCCGACTAAGGCTGCAGTGTTCGCCTTTACTCGTTCGATGGGACACGGCATCATCTTCTTCCCAAATCGGCCTTCAGCGATGTAGTCCCGGATGGATGAGTTTGAAACACTCGATTCCGGAGAGAAGTCACGGACATCAATGATGTTTCCATGCTGCCGCCTTAAATGGGTGATGTGCGTAGTTGTTGTCCCGTGGTAGGCGAAAACATTTTGAGGCCGACCGTTAGGGAGTCGCTCAGTCGGGCATAGATTGCAAAGAATCTGATTATCGTGACCTTCAACCATCGTCATATTTTTCATAATGGCCGACCTGGAAATCTTGCCAAATGGGGTGACACTCCTTCTTGCTTGATCCTCTTCTTGCTCGTCTCCATTGTCCCTCCTCTCTGGTGGGGGTACAGATTGGCCCTTTCTTTTCCATTGTTTCGACTGCTTCTCAAACCTCTTTTGGCAGAAAGTAAACTCGAACGTCATCCTCGGAGGTTTGATCTTCCGCGAGCCGAGGATGAAGCAGGACCGATAGCAGAAATGTCATCGTGATTGAAGGTAGGAGCGGGTGTGTTAGCCAATGAATTTTAAGAGCCAGAGAGACTTGAGCTGTGAGAAGGAGAGTTGGGACTGTTCAAATCCAAAATGCTGTCATCAGAAAAATTTCCGGAATTGCGACAAGCCATTTGCGATTTTGGGCTTGTCATCTGTATTAAAGGGAATTGAATCAATAAATAAGTATTAATCGATGAAAAACTGCCAGATAATCAACGTACCAGGTGAGATAATGAATCATGAGGAGTAAATCATAAGACCAATAAGTTCAGGCTATGTTGTTGCCTTCATACAGTACCCTCCCAAAATAATCAACACTTCCCCGTTTTTCGCCCTTTATAACATGGGCTCTTATGGAGAAAAGTCTCCTTAGTTTTTATTTTTTTACTCATTTCCCCTTAGAGTTAAATTTTAAAAAAAAATTCAGCTTACTCATTGATGAGTTTGCTTTAGAATGATGTGTGGCGCAATAATATAACGGTAATCCCCTGAACGGTTTTTATGCGTTCAGGTGTTGATAATTTTTCCCTTTTCCCCGGTTTGCGCCGCCATTAATTTAGTACTGGTTATCCCAAAAAAACCCTTTTTTTATTTTATTCATAGCTGCTTAACGGAGAATCACACTAACTTCTAGTTTGATTCGTCGTAATCAGCGTAAGTTAAATTTTTTATTCTTATAATTAAATATTTTTTTTTGTTACATTAACCCCATTCTAAAAATACTTAAATAGGGGCAAAATTTTTTTTCAGATAAACATGGAGGTTATGTATGGGTAACTCGGGTAGAGATAACCTTTGTTCCCACTAGAGGCGCATGTTACAGCGCTCTTTATATTTGTATTCCCTCCCATAATTATATTTTCCTTGAATGCCATATTCAAGGCAGTGACGTTTGCTGGGCTATTTGCTATAGCTGTTTTGTTTTGGTTTTTTGAATTTAAAACAGCTTGTTTTATACAAACAACAGCCGTGTACCACAAGTTACCCATACATAACCTCCATGTTTATCTGAAAAAAAATGTTGCCCCTATTTAAGTATTTTTAGAATGGGGTTAATGTAACAAAAAAAAATATTTAATTATAAGAATAAAAAATTTAACTTACGCTGATTACGACGAATCAAACTAGAAGTTAGTGTGATTCTCCGTTAAGCAGCTATGAATAAAATAAAAAAAGGGTTTTTTTGGGGTAACCAGTACTAAATTAATGGCGGCGCAAACCGGGGAAAAGGGAAAAATTATCAACACCTGAACGCATAAAAACCGTTCAGGGGATTACCGTTATATTATTGCGCCACACATCATTCTAAAGCAAACTCATCAATGAGTAAGCTGAATTTTTTTTTTAAATTTAACTCTAAAGGGAAATAAGTAAAAAAATAAAAACTAAGGAGACGTTTCTCCATAAGAGCCCATGTTATAAAGGGCGAAAAACGGGGAAGTGTTGATTATTTTGGGAGGGTACTGTAGCTTTACAGGAGACTGCCAATATAACGAATGTTTGTTATTGAATATAAATTTTTTAATGGTATTAAGTGCCAGATGTTGTTTTCACCTTCACATAACGCAGTTTGTTGGCCTAAAAAAAAGATACAGCAGCTCCTTCTTAACACCGTAGTACCAAACAAACAGAACTTGAAGACCTGCAATATAAATGTTTTGTAGAATAAAATAACTGCCAACAACACAAAATGAAAATGTGGTTGAACCTTCACTTGAAGCTTTTTTAACATGAGAAATTTTTAGGAGACAAAAATCAGCTAAAGAGCACACCATAGATGAGCAGGAAAGCTTGAAATCTCGAGCCACAAAGAAAAACAGCCGTTAAGTCTTAGAAATCTGAAATAAAAAATGTGAAACCTTATTTCACAAGGTAATAACTGCATTATAGTTTAGATATATTATCAGAGTTGAAACTAGCTCACCGAAACGTGAGCTTAGCTCAAGCTCTCCGCTCACGGCCTAAAAGTGAGCGGAGCTCAAGCTCAAGCTCGCACAAAAGAAGTTGAGCTTCGCTCAAGCTCACGTTCGCTCAAGCTCATTTCCAAGTTCTTTTTATTAATAGATTACCTTTGACAACTGACAATCAAAACGGTGTATTTTTTTCAGATTTGCTTTCATGAGAAAGCGGTCAATGCTCAATGGTCTAACATTGAATGAGAATGACAAATCTGCCAGAACCATGCCCATCGATCCCAGAATCATTATTCTCTACATTTACAGTTTCACAATCAACTTGATCATCACCACCTTCAGCACCCACATGACTTTTACTTTGTAAACTTGTAGAAGCTGTTCGCTTTTTTGACGCCATTTCTCATTAGTCTCTACTCTCTAAACAGTTTAAGACTTTCAGTTTCAGATTTCCTGGTTTTAATTTGAACAAAAATTAGTGTGAATTAAGCAATTAACTACAGAAAACCGATATTTAAGACACAACTCACAAGTTTATGTTTTTATTTGTTCAGTTCAATCACTAAGCTGTAACTGTAAGCATAAGCAATTAGTATAGACTAGGCTATTAGCAAGTAGCACAGACAGCTTTCCACCTCCAAACGTGGAGACTTGTCTCATTTCGGCAACCACTTTTAATTTTGGCCGCTAGATGGCGCCACAAGCGTGAGCTTCCGCTCATGATGCAAAAGCTCAAGCTCAAGCTCACACTTTTTCAAAAAGAGCGAAGCTCAAGCTCAAGCTCTCGTGAAGCTCGTTTTAACTCTGATTATATTATATTTGCATTATAGTCAGATCAAATATTTTGAAGAAAGAAGTCTGCTAATCAGGTAATCTGCATCTGCTTTCACCAGCCTACCAGGGTTGCAAAATATCACAATTTGGCAAAAGTCATGGGACCCAGCTGGGTGTATAAACTATAAAGTATACACAAATGTCTCAGGAAGGGAGCTTTTGGCTTAAACTTTTCGACTTTTGCTGGAAAGTCGACTAGATTAATCAAAAAAGAAAAGTCGAAAAAACGGATAGTCGAAGAAAGTCGAAGAAAGTCGAAAAAAGTCGACTTTTAGTCGGGTTGAAAAAATGAAAGTCGAAGTCGAAAAATCGACTCGAACTTTCGACGGTTCGACTTTTTTTAGTTCAGTACATACCAATGTAGTAGGCGACCTGATTTTTGCCTTTGCCCTTTGAACTCGATATAGATGGCGTTGCTGTCGGGAATTTTATATTGGGGTTTTGGGGTCTACATATTGTCGCGGTTATTGAGAGTATGGACTCTGTTGTCATGTCCAGCATTCTTTTATCGAAGATTTCCCGCAATCCCATCCGAGATGTCCGGCAGTCTTGTCGGTAGAGATTTCCCACGATAGCTGCTGTTCTCCAAAAGCATAAATACTCGTACGTTTCCCTTGCTGTAGCCCCAGTCTACTTATGTCTGTTGTAGCGTTGTGTACGTTTACGGTGAATAAACGTGTCTTAGTCACTACCCGGGTCTTCAAGTAACTCCCCGCGTTACAATATCTTGTACAATTTTACATTTCACCAATTCTGATATTTGACATTTTACAATGTTTACTTTGACAATCTTTTACAGTTTATACCTCATTTTACCTTTTATACTGAGATTTTCTTTTTACAATACATTTTCTCTTCACGACCCCGATTTTTACTCAGACGACCCAATTTTTTCACTTTTTACGTAGACGTCCTGCTCTTTGGCCGTAGCCATAACACAGAGCTTTCCGTACGCGACAGATAGCTTAAAAGTGCTTTTTTATTTTTTTCCCCGTTTCCCAAGCTTAAGTTAGCTAACATTAGCCTTTATTTCATATAGTAGCCCACGAGTAAGGTTTGTCTTGCTTGATTTAGCTAGATTTTTTAAATTCCGTCGATGGTGATTGTCTTTCAAGCTTTATTAAGCTGAAAATTACGGTTATTTTATCGAGCAGCCTTATACTTTTTTTTAGTAAGCTTGAACTTACTTTTACTTTCTCTTCCTTGGTTTTGATTCACCTTAAAACTACTTGAAACAATTAAAGTAATGAAAACGAAAGTTTAGCAAAGCTTTCTTTTTATCATCTAGGGAAAAAATAAGCTGAAAACCGCTAACATTTTCTTTTTGATTTTACGCTATATAATTCTGAATAAACGTTTTGTTAATGTAAGCTCATTCTATGCTATGATTACAAAAGTAACGAATAAATAAGCTGAAACCAGCTAAAATTTTCTTTTTGATTTTATGCTATATAATTCTAAATAAAGGTTATGTTAATGTAAGCTTATTCTATGCTATGTTTAGAAAAGTATTTAAATATAACGAATAAATAATAAGCTGAGAGTTGATTAAATTTTCTTTTGCTTGAATTATCACATATTTTATCATATTTTTTATTCTAGCTAGAATATGATATTTTTACAGTTGCCTTCATTCTGCATCATGCTTGTTTTTATTAAATATAAACCATATATGTTATTTCATTATCTCTAGAAAAAGTTCAAGATGCAATGGTTTATAGCCTTTTTAATAATAGTTAATAGGCTTTGTTTTATTTTTCTCATTTCTCAATTTAATCCGTCTCAAAGTTGTTCACAAGAGCAGTTACAACATACATCTGTGATATTTCATTGCATGAAGCTATAACACGTCGTCTGTCACTGAGCAGCTGTCATTGTTTATAAAATCCCCGAATGAAGGGCCGCTTTAACAATGATTAGCAATCAATCTGGCAACATCATGGATTTGGCGCCAAAAGCCAGTTAACAGCATAGCGATGGCTGCTGACTGATGGTGAGTTTGGCCATGGAAGTGAAATTGTCTCGCATTTAGGCAGAATTCAGATAAGTTGATTGTGAAAAAAAATTATCCTTTGCTAAAGAACTTACAAACTTTTAAGGAAATTATAATCAATGTCTATTGATTGAAACTTAGTTTCAAAAATGGCAAATTTTGGTAATGAAGACGAAAGGTCTCAAGATGGAAGTACGGCGAGCATTTCTCGGCCTCTGACAAAACACTCAAAAGTGATGATTGTGTTCGATTTTATGGAACACTCACCTGGTATTGGACTGATTTCGCATGTGGTAAAACCTGTATTACCAGAAATAGAAGAAGATGCAGTTCCTTTGGTATAAATGTACATTGAAAAACATCGTAACCTTGCAATCAGGTAACAATTTTGTGATATGGTGTTGTGAACTCATTTCTTAATGTTTTTATCATGAAATATTTTGTTTTCATAGGTGGAAACCACCACTACCAACTGATACATCATCTTGGCATTTAACTCAGTACAGCAATCTAGAAAGCTGCAAAAATACAATCATCCGGCAAGCAACTGCAGTATGCATATCAGGTTATATCAATCATTATATTCCAATTTAAGTCTGACGTGCATAATTCAGAAGTTTTTCTAAAGATGATAAAGATATTTTATCCAATCAGCGGACTGCTCTTATAAAATATATGATGAGCCAAAATGATCCAAGGGTATCTGGACGTCCAAGAGCTCGAACTCAGTTACAGTATCTCACAAACATGGAACAGCTGTCTACTGCCTCTAATACGAGTCTTGATGAAAATGTTGAAAGTTCAGAAGCAGAACCCTTAACAAATCAAAAAGCAACTTACGAGGATGTTGAAAGAGTACACATTTGTTTTTATTTTTTGGCTTTTATTATCAACTAAATGTAATGAAATTATTTTCAGGAACTAGCTGAAAGCGACGCCAAAAGGATAAAACTTGAAATTGACCAAAGGGAAATGCAACAAAGGATCATTGCTCTCGAAGAAGAAATAAAAACACTAAAAGAAGATCCAGTTCGCATACTTACTTCAAGTAAGTGTATTTCAAATATCTCGTTTTTCAATTGTAACCGTTTTTGTCCGGTTTTCAGCTGTTCGTGAGCACACTGTTATTATTCAAAGGTTCATAGACGGATCAGCAACAGATCGACCAACCGTTGGCCAACTTCCTGGTACACCAAGACCTTCTCCTGGTTCAAAAGTTTCAACAACACCTGATACATTTACTCCAGTAAGCCTATAGTCAAAATTGTTTTACACTTACTACTTCAAAAGCAATTTTCAAACTTCTTATAGGTGAAATTCCATGGTAATGTTACCATTAATCCACAAAAATTGAGGGAAGCTATTATTTCTGGACGTACGAAAACACAAAACCCACATAGGCGATTAAACAAAACCGTTTCAATTTTGTTATCAGCGTGGTATGAGCCAGCAGAATTAGCTCAGTTTAGTCTAGCTGGGAAAGCATGTCCTAGCATTCCTGGAAGTATTCCTAAGCCCAAGTTTCCGGAAGATATCCTAGAAGCAATCGAAAGTACAAGTCCATATTCACCTACAGAATTCAAATTAATTTCATTCATTCTTTTTTTCTTTTTCTTGTTAGGGTTCTTGATTCCAAAATGGGAAACTTGGCATAGCATCATTTTAACCCCTGAACAAATCAAAACTTCCGTTGGGGATCGCTTGTTGTCATGTCATACGAGTGAAAAAAGTTAAAGAAGAAGCAAGCAGCCTTTGAATGTGCGGCAGAAAATGGTGACGGGGGAAGTGCAGAAAATGGTGATGGACGAAGTGCAGAAAATGATGATCTCAACCCATCAGATTACGATTAATTTTCATCTCCTTAAAATGGTCCCTTTAACAATTGTTAAACCAAGATTTTGATATTTGATTGGTTCATGAAGTGGTTCATGAAGCCTATAGTATTTCTCGTGTTGTCAACTATGCTGTGTTAATTTTATGTCAGTCGTCCTTTTAATCGTCAACTCCAATCTGTTATTGTAACCAAGTCAGCAGTTAATACAGAAGTGTGATGTAAATCATACATTTTACAAAATTCCCGCATTTCTTAATTATTCGCGTCGTCTGCATTTTTATAAAAATAAATATTAGTATCTATGGTAAGAACAGCTAGTTTAATTATTACCTTAAAACAGCTTTTACTACACCCAGCTGAATTTAGCTATTTAATTTATACTTAAAAAGAAGCATGCTGTGATAAGCTTGAAGAAAAAAGCTATTTTTAGCTAGCCAAGGTAACAGCTATATTAAGTTTGCTAAAATCATGGTTCTGGATGTTGCAAAGTTAAGCTTACTAAGTTTTTAGTAAACAAGGGATTTTTTCCTTTTTTCTAAGCTTAAACCAGTACTTTTAAGCTATCTGTCGCGTACGGGTTAGTCACTGGACGAATACAAGGGTTTTTGTGGTTGCTCATTTGAACTTTTACCACTCGAACAACTTTATCCGAGTCACTGGGAAGAACTTCAATCACTTTTCCTAATGGCCACTGTCCACGTAGGGTATTCGGTTCGATGATGAGTACCAGGTCCCCGACGGTAACTTTAGGCCGATTTTCAGTCCATTTTCTTCTTTCCGTCAGGTGTGGAACGTATTCACGTAGCCACCTGTTCCAAAAATGTTGGAGGATGGCCTGGCGGAGTTCTTGTTCTCTAGCTACGAGATTGGTTCCATTATCGCTGTAGACGACGTTCGGCTTTCCACGTAGACTCGCGAACCGGGTAAAGCATAGAAGAAATTCTTCGAGACTGAGGCCATCGGAGACTTCTAGGTGAATCGGGCTCTGCCTTCAGGCTGGTGTAGACGTATGCCAAAGTCTTACAACAGGGAATACCCGACAACTTTACTGAATCTTAACACGTTTTTACTAGGGATGATAAGAAAAATACACGTGTTTGTTAAATCCCGAGTTTCGGTACCATTTGTTGCGCACGTTCACGTGCAATGGGAACGTGACAACAGAGATGAGGGAGGGAGGGTGAATAACTGAAGATGAAAAATGACTAAGGGAAAACGGAATAGCTTTATTTCTTGATTGAAAAAGAGGGGGGAACAATGAGAGAGAGAGCTGGGTAATACTGTTTTAATTCATTACTTGACTGATACTGAGGGGGGGGGGCAAGAGCTTACTTTAAACGTAAACATAAATAGAAGGCCCTTGCCACCCACAATTCAGCCCATGAGGGCAGCACCGTAGGTGACAACTGCAAAAGAGATAAAAAAAGATTTGAAGAAGAAAAAAGGGGGCGTAAACTAGAAAAACAAAATGCTTACCTCCCCCCCCCTTACACAGTTGCTGAAAATATGCTAAATACAAGGTTGACACAATTAATGTGGAATTTATTTACGAATAATTTGTTAGATGTCTGAAAAAAGTGTAGCCTATATTTTCGTTATACCCGTCTGACAGCAGGCTCCATCTATATTATTTGTCTTTTTGTGTTTTTCTCCCCGGTGACTGTTTCCCTTGCATCATTTTGTTCAGTTCTTCTAGCTGTGTCTGTTGTTTCCAGTTTTTTCGGTATTTGACTCCCATCGTGTTGTGCTTATTTTCCTGTTTTTCCCCTCTCAGCCACTTGGCTGATGATGGGGGACAGCGACGGTGGCTCCCCGTCCCCTATCCCAACTAGAGTCTGTATACACTGTCAAAATACCTTTTTTCCCAAATCCAAAGTTCACCGTTCTTGTTGCAATAAGGCTCGGTCCAACTCTCTCAATGCTAGCCTTTCTCAGCGTCCCTCCGTCACTAATAATGACTCGCTTTTTCCAAGCCCCGCTTCCAAAGGTGACAAAAGGAAGAAAGATGTGCAGTCTCCCAACACCACCGACTCAACGGGCCAAAAGAGAGGCAGAAGTTATCCGTCCACCCTATTCCTTGAAGAGACCGATACTACCACCATCCTCGACTGGCCTAAGGATGTACTTATTGCTAAGCTATCTCTGTGCATGTCCCACCTTCTAACTCAATGTAATCTTGTGTCAGACCTAGAGTCCTCTAACTCCATCCTTCGTTGTCAACTGAACGATCATGTGCTACAAGTTGGTAAGCTCAAGGCTGACATTGTGAACATCAAACTGGCCTTTGCAGACAGCGTTCTCGGCGCTAGTCGTCTTTGTAACCCCTCTGTCTCCCCTAACCCTTCGTACGCTATGGTTGCTCGTGGCCCTGCCACTAGTTCGGTGTTAGTTGCCAAATGTGTTGCTGGTTCAGAGCCCCAGCATCAGTTGATCTAATGGCGGTGGAAAAGAGGTTGGACACCCTCAATACCGGCCTTATCCCCTCTCACGTCCGTGTTAAGAACGACAAGATGTTCATCACTCTGGACAACGAATTGGCGGTTTCCAAAGCTGCCGACATCCTGAACAAACAACCTGAGTTTCGCTCTCAGTTTTCCCAGGCTTCCAAGCTAAATTTTTTCTTTCCTGTTGTGGCTCTGTTTGTTGATGTCACAGACCTCGACCATCTTAAATTTGAATTAGAGCACCGTAACAAGCTAATGAGGGGTCAAATCCACTCCTTAAAGAAAGTCTATTCTAAACCTAATTCCCCGTTAGGTCACGTGAAAATCTTCCTTCAGTCGCGGGAAGCCAGAGACAACATTCTGCTCCAAAAAAAGACTCTGTCAATGGTGTGAACTTTCGCGTGGTTCCCATCGATCTCGATCGTGAGGTTAGACGATGCTTTCGTTGCCAAAAATACGGTCACATCCAAGGGGTTTGCAAGGCAGTTACTTCTGCCTGCGGTAAATGCTCTAAATCTCACCGAACTAGCGAATGCTCGGCAGCTAAAGATGACTGGCGCTGTGTAAACTGCGACGGCCCCCACCAAACGGGCTCCCCTTCTTGTCATGAGCAAATTAAAGCTGTGGCCCGTTACAGATCTTTTTTAGACAAATATGTGTAGTCCGACAGTCGCCCCTTCAAAACCACGGCTCCCTCTCCCGTCGCCGCTCAAGTGTATCCAAATCAATTTACGCCATTCTAAAACTGCCTCGTCATCTTTGGCTCAAGTGATGTTGGACCTGGACATAGACATTGCCCTTGTACAAGAACCCTACGCTTCCGGCACTTTTCCCCCAGTCGTGAATAATGCCCCACCTGGCTTCTCTTCCTTCCACCAACTGTCCGAACTCCATGCCTATGGCTCTTGTATCTTAGTCCGTGACTCGGTATCTAAAACCGGCAAGCTGACTACCAGACATTTGTCAAACCATGTTGCCTGCATCGACTTACAAACTTCCACTGGCCCTCTACGTTTTGTCTCCGTATACCTTCGGCCCTCCATAACTGACTTTCACTCAACAGCCCTATCTATCCTCGATCACTTGGTAACCCCCAACTGTGTGTTTGGTGCTGATGCAAATGCAAAGAACATTCTCTGGAACAGCAGATCCACGGACCCTAGGGGCATGGAGTTAGAGTCCCTTTTTTTATGCGAAACTTGTCTATCGCTAATATTGCTAAATCTAAGCTCGACATCGTACCTGGGGGTACCTCCTTCATCGATGTGACCTTCGCCGGACACCAAGTTAAATTCAACCGGTGGCTATTCTTGCCCATCCCTTCCCTGTCAGATCACCCTTACATCTACTTTGAGATTCACTCAGCCGCCCCACCTCTTTTTCCTAGTCCGTCAACGCGTAAGGGAGCTAATTCCATTCCATCTCCTCCCTGCATCGATCAGCTTCTTTTCTCCTCTTCTCTCGTCAGTATGCTCCACTCCAACCCTCCGACCAGTTTAACCTCTTTGGCGGCGATTGAAACCAGCATCTCGTTCATCTCCAACTGCATCTCTGTTTGTGCGGTGGCCGCTAAGTTCCCTTTCGTTGGTCCTTCGTCCGCCAAAAACATGCCCTGGTGGTCCTCGCATCTGTGTGCTCTTCGAATCTCTACCCGCGTACACTTTCGTAGTTGGTCAAAAAACAAATCTAAGTCCAACGAAATTATCTACCGACGATCTAAGGCGGCCTATCAGCGCGCTATTCGTTCCGCTAAGGCTAAATCATGGGAAGTTTTTAGATCTGAAGCTACTACTGGTGACACTTTCAAAGCTCTGGCCAAATTCTCTGGAAAAGCCAAGTCCATTCAGCTACCAAGCTCCATGATGATCAGCGGCTCACTTTCCTCCGACCCTAACATCATCATCGATGGCTGCGCTAAACATTTTTTCCCGGAAGAGTCCTCGACCAGCCAACTCCACCGTGACGTCCTGGAGAAAGCGGAAATCGCACTTAACACCACTCGCTCTGGCTGCCCGTCTGTTTCAGATTGGGAATTCGAGGCTGCCCACCAGTCTCTTAACCCTAACTCCGCCCCAGGATGCGACGGTATCTCTGCGTCTCTTCTTTTGTTAAGCCTTTCGTCCATCATACCACACCTGCTTGCTATACTAAACGCCTGCATGGCCCTCTGCGTTTTTCCTACCTCGTGGAAAGTAGCCAAAGTCAAGATTATTGGCAAACCTAACAAGCTAGACTATTCGTCCTTAAAAAGCTTTAGGCCGATCAGTCTTGTCTCCAACCTCTCAAAGATTTTGGATAAAATCATCCTTAGCCGGCTCTTGTGGCTCGCCAACTCTAATGATTGGTTCAGTCCCGATCAGCACGGATTCAGAGAGGGCAAATCAACGGAGACCGCCACGCATTCTCTAGTCAGCTTCATTGAAAGGGCCTTTTCTGACAAAGAATCCTGTGCCACTGCGTTTCTAGATATACAAAGTGCCTTTGACTCAGCCTGGCACCCAGCCATTATCTCCGCCCTTAGTGAAAAGGGCTGTCCTTCACCCCTACTCCATCTCATCCATAGTTTTCTTTCAGACCGGCAGGTGATCTTAACTGTTGAAGGCTTTTCTCTGACCAAACCCGTACGGCTCGGCTGTCCTCAAGGTGGTGTCCTGTCTCCCTTCCTCTGGAACGTCCTAATCGATAATCTTCTTAGACTCCACTCCTCCTCTCCCGTCAAAATCATCGCTTATGCCGATGACATCACCATCGCCTCGCGGCACAAGGATCCAATGTTAGCTACCCGCCATCTGCAAGAAGCATGTGACCGTACTGCCCTCTGGTTGGAAAGCCTTAAACTTTCCCTTAACGCCCTTAAGTCTGTCTTTGTCCTGTTTGCCCCGAGGCTCAGGCCAAAGTTCGACCTCTCCATCACTATTAATGATGTCCTTGTATTCCCTTCGACTGAATTCAACTTTCTCGGTCTCACTCTTAGCTCCAATTTAAAATGGAATAACCATATCATAGGTAAACTCAACTCTTCACGCAGAGCTCTAATGGCGGCTAACTGCTGCCTACGCCAAACCTGTGGTCACGACCCAAAGCGTATACGATTTCTGTATCTCTCTACTGTGGAGCCAATTTTAACTTACGCGTGTTCCGTCTGGCTTTCGTTTTTAAGCTCTAAAGCTGGGGTGAAAAAGCTACGATCATTCGAACGTTCCGTCGCTCGTTTGATTACTCTTTCATTTAGATCCGCTCCCACTGACTCTCTCCTCATTCTCTCCAACCTCGTCCCACTAGACTTGCGCTTTATGCAAATTGCTACTACACGTTTTCTTTCACTGCAAGGACTCGACTTCTCCCCTCGTTCTAAAGTTGTCATCTCCCGACGCTTTGTTCATTTCTGTTCGCTTCCACACATCTTCACCCCTCGCCTCCCGGTGCTAGTTTCGCTTCCGCCATGGTCCCTCCACATCCCTCCTGTTCGTACCCTTCCAGATGGAATACCTCTCCTGCCTTCTGAACCAGACTCTCTGTTCCTGTACCTATCTGCCACCTGCCTTAAACAAGTAGCCAACGTCTCCGTAGTTGCCACTGACATCTCGGGCATCATCAGATTCAGCAACGCCCGCTTATCGCAGCCCACCTCTCAACGCTTCGCCAGCTCTTTTTCAGTACGCGTGGCCTTTGATATAATCCTCTCTCTTAGCACCCGTTACAAAAATTTCTCAATTTTTGCTCCTTCTATGTCTTTTTTTATCTTTACATCCCCTTTGCGTGCGCCTTTTTCAGCTTGAAATCCAAAACCTTTCCTCTCTGGCTTCCTTAGCAACTCAATGCTCCATGTTCTACGGCCTCAACGCCCAGTCGCAGGGATACATACTAGCATCGTTCTGGGCTAACACTACCCTCCCTCCGGTAGTGTCAGAAGTTATGGCTGAACAGATCCCCAAAAGCTACGTCACTCCCCTCATCAAGTCCCATCTCCACAATCTTTGGAACTCCGAGTGGCTCTCCTCAGCTACGGGCGTCACCACTCGCATGTTCTTTCCCGATGTCGACTCAGCCTCTGTTTTCCGCTACCTTAGAACCAACGCTCTATCGTCTCAGGTTTTTACTGGCCATTGCTTCCTAAATATGCACCAACATCGCTTCGGCTTCTCTCCCTCGGCTGCCTGCCAGTGCTGAGCACCTCTCGAAACAGTTCAACATTACCTCCTACTTTGCCCTAAGTACGACCACTATCGAGCTCACCTCAAATCTGTAATCCTTGAAAACGGCTTGGTTTGGCCGCCCCCATTGTGCACACGCGACCTCGTGTGTCACAATATTTTTCCTCTTCGGTATTTCCTCCTCAATGGTTTATTTGTTGTTATTTTTCATTATTTTTCATTTCTTTTTATTATTAGTGCTCTCCGTCCCCTTTCTTCTTGGTTTCTTAAATTTAAACCTCAGCTTCCCCAGATCAAGGCTCTGGGAATTGCAATGAAGCTCTCTCGCTCTCCCGTGGCTATGCCGGCGCCCATCGGCTGGTGGGCTTGAAGGTGCTACCAAGCCGGACAGACACATAAGGGTAGCTCGAGATGGTGCTTCTACCTGCAACTACCAGAGTCGCTGATAGGCCCAGTTTCCCATTACTTGTCTGTTTTCACTCTGTTTCCCTAGTCCTGTTTGTTCACATTTTACAATGATCTCAACCTCTCAATAAACCGGGCAATACTCAAGTATGAGTTCGCCCTTTTACAAAAAAAAAAAAAAAAAAAAAAAAAAAAAAAAAAAAAAAATACCCTCCTTCCTTTTGGTTTCTAAGAAAAAATTTTGCAATAGAAAACAAGTAAATGCAATTGAAAATGGAACCACTCTCCATAAGAGATGCCGTTTTATTACAGAAAAGTGATCGTCGATCTCAATCTCGATCAGTCCTAAAAATTGATCGATCGATCGTTCAATCGATCACAAAAGTGTGTTGATCGATCGATCGTTCAATCGATCAAGGTTCGATCGAAAATTTCAAAAGTGAAGCAAACACCTTTAGTTTACACTGCTTTGTATGAATTGATCCCACAAATCCCTATTTGGATTTTTTCGATGGGTTTGTTGCCCAAAAGCGACAACATGTACCCTTTATCTTAAGAAAAACTATCATTTCAAAGTTAAGATCCGATAAATCGGTTATTTTGGCAGTAAACACTAGCCCCGCAGTGCTGAAAACCCGCTCACAAGCGGCCGACGACGGCAACGCACTGTTATATTCCCTAAATGAAGAATTTAGTGGGTAAAAATGTCGACGAGAAAAAAGAAACAGATTTTTTAATTTGAAAACAAATTGCAAAAAGATTTTCTTGATGGATGGGAAGTGTTCGAGGGATTTCAATGTCCCCGATACCGTCGTTGAAGTAACTATTGGCCTCATCGGTTTCCAAGGACGTCCTTCTTTTCTTGTACCCATCAAGAAAACGGGATTTTTTAACTGGTGACGTTGGTATTTGATTTCTTAGAGTGAATAATAAAAATCTTAGATGAATCATTATCATAGGAATTAGATGAATCGTTATCTTAGGAAAATAATCAATAAACTTACCTAGAGATCAGAATAGGGTTCGAACTGTTGATGCGACGAACAGCTGATTTCAGGTAAACGATGAGTTGGAATTTTTCTTCCTTAACTGCCCAAATGGTTTTAAAGTTTCGATCGGAAACAGAAGCGTGTAGCAAATGGGCGTTGTTAAACATGCCACTGAATCGCTTTTCAATTCCACTCTAGACGCCATAAACAAGCGGTAGACAATGTAAACTGTTCCTCCTTAGAGAATTCAATAAAAGTCTCTTGAAGCAACTTGATTGTTGGCAGAAGACAACCAATCGACATTTTCTCCTTGTTTTGTAGTACATCTAATGCTTGCGTGAATGGTTCCATAATTCTTACCTTCTCTATAATGAACTCTTCTTGTTTTGTTTTGGTTGTTTTGTTTTGTTTTGGTTAAAGTTGAAATTTTAAAGTGGCAATTAAAATAATTCCACTAACTCTTCGTTTTTAGATGCAATAAGTTTGGTAACGCATTCAATTGCGTCGAAAAACAAATTCCATCTTGTAGCATTATAGAGAACGAAAATCACACCCAATTTGTGTTTGATGACATCTGCTGCCAAAGAACTACGCGCTTGCTTATTCCATATTGCCTGCAGTTTCTTGTCAAGACGCTTCTTCACCTTTTTTATAGTCACGTTGGAGATATTATTGACACCCTTAGTTGCAATGAGGTTTAAAAGATGACATGAGCATCTCATGTGTCTTGGCAGTTTTATTACCTCTTCTTCAGCATCCCCTACTTAATATATAATATAAATATAATATAATATATATGTATATATATATATAATATTAAATCCTAATATATAAAGCATTTCATGATTTTTTTTGTCGAAATAGGCGTTAGTCGTGTGCGTGAACCTAAAAAATTGTTCGGCGTGGATTAAAGATACATGCGTAAAAAATAGTCTGCTTTTTACTTCATATTTGGATTCAGTGCAAAGTTGTGAATATAACAATATTTTCATAAATATTGTCGGTAGCCTGTGGCATATGTTCGTCGAAAAAATTGGTTTTGGACTTATAGTTTGTCCGCAAAAAATTATTTAAATTTTATGTATTTCAGGGAGATGGGGATTACCCAATTCCTCTTCAAACCGCACCAACCTATACACAAAACAAAATTATGAATCAGTTTACTACTCGAGTAACTATTTTTATAGCAATAATTTTGCATTAATTGGTAGACCTTGCCATGAGCTTTTAATACCTGCTATTTCATTGAAAAATATTAAAAAAGAAAAAATTCCCAATGTAACACATTTTTTTTTAGTTTTGTCGCTTACGTCCAATAGAGCAAGTGATTGACGCGCACCCTCTCCCTATTTGTGAACGCACTCTTGCGGATTTCGCCATGTTTGTTACGAATCCGTTTTTCCTCTGAGGAATCCTTATAGGGAAAAAAGGGGATCGCAAAAAAAATTTGTGAAACCTTCCCAATTTACCAAAGGATACTAGCAATAATTTTGTGTTAAAGGTAAATGAACTAGCTACATTTTAATATTAAATTAAGGGTATTTAATTCTAGAAAACAGCTAAATTTTAATGTTTAACGGTATTGTTTACAATTTTCATTGTCTTAGGCCCTGGGTATGATGACACCCTTTTACAACGCAGCTCATTTTTCCTGACACATAATGTAAACAATAATGTAAACATAGCTAGTTTTACCAGAGTAAAAGAATACTATATATATAATATAATACTATATATATATATACTAGAGTAATAGAATACTATGTATAATATATTTAGTATTCTATTACTCTGGTAAAATTGTAGGAAAAAAAACAAAGGGTTTCTAAGAATTCGGCAACTCCGGTTGATGCCGCAAAAAAGAGATTTCCATAATTTCGTTTTTTAACCACCTGTAAAATCGTTGGATAAAAAGAAAATTAGGCTGCAGGTAGAACTAACGTAGCTCTTTTTTTTAAGCCCTTTTGCGTCTTCGTAGCCCTAGCTGTTTGTAAAAAAAAAACAAGCCAAAGTGACCTCATTTGCATAAGGTCCTCTCGGCTTTCTAAAGACTTTTTCATCGAATTTTCACCCACCCTTCCCATTAAAATAAAATTCTGGAAAAAATTAGGGACGTTCTCACTATTTATGAGAACGTACACAAAAAAAATGTACCATTTGGGGGAAAATTGTGGCACTGAGAGAACCACAAAAACGGCGTTTTTGCATAAGGTTCTCTCAGGCTTCCAAAGACTTTTGGTAGGTACTGTACATAAAATTCGTTGAATGATAAGAAATTATTTATATTACCTAGAAATTAACCAATTATTCTTACTTCTAATGTAAAATTGTTTTCATGTTATCTACGAATTAAACACAAGAAGTTGTTTTTAAGGGAGGTGGGAGAGATGAATTTGAAAATTCAGCTGAAGTGAATTTAAAATAAAAATTCACGCAAAAATGGACTTTTTTAAAATACTGAAATTCACTTAAGCCGAACTTTTTGCGCAAAAATGGGCCTTTAGTTCATCAATTAGTAATGGATAAGTCCTAATATTAATATTTTATTTTAACCTTTCAGGTATCGTATTCCAATTTTAAGGAAAACGAAGAAACAATAGGACAATCAGTTGCAAAGAAAGCTTCCAAGTCTATCTTTGCCTTCGATGAATGTTCAATGCATGGAGAATATTGTCGCGGGTGAAAAGGGATATTGGTTATCTCTTCGCAGAGATGAGTCATCCGCTCCTTGGACAAAGCTGCGATCGTGGTGAAGAAATTATCGGGAGAAGTCCGCTCCAAGAAAGATACGCAGATATGCAGTCCGGAAGGGGAGTAATTCGCGCGACGGTATAAAACGCTGCCCTGATTCTGCGTTAGATGAGTCTCCATCGGGTGAGCTCCCGGAGCTAGGCTCCGTAGGAGTAGTTCCCTGGAGTCTTCAGACGCTCTTCGAGTTTGGTATGGTCATCCCTTATTGTTATTAGTTAAAAGTGAATAATTGTCTAGAATTTAAGTCATCACTTGTTGTATTCGTTTATTCCTGTCCAAATACAACTCGTGCGACAATTGGTGGAGATACAGTCCGTTACCCGTGAGTAACGAAATCGTGCCTTAAGTGGCAATTGTTAAGAACGCAGCTCGTTACCAGTAAGTGACGAAGTCGTGCTGCAGTCATTGTTTGCCGATGCCGAAGAGGACAAACCAACGGCTACCTAGTTGCCTAAGAGACCCCAGCCGACGATTACATCCGCTTCGAGAACTGTCAAGCGTTCCGGTAGAAACTTCACCTATCCCAGCCTCATCGTTGGAGAGTGGAACTTCCTTTGTTGGTGAAGCCCTAAATTTTGAAGGTCCTATTCCAAAGGACCATTTGACTAAAGAAGCTGACAGTCAGGGTGAATCAGTCGAGACTTCAAGAGGCTTATACTCGGATCCAGAAACCGAGGTCGATTTGAGAGCGGCGACGAGTCCAGTTGTTCCGGTCGGGGGACAACAATTTGTAGTGCCATCAAGGCATATTGAGCAGCCGCAAAGACAAGCTATGGAAGCTGTCAGAAAATTTATAAGCCCGCCAATCTTCTGAAAAAATTCAGAAGAAGATGCGCACCAATGGATGGAGCGCTTTGAATAACATTCTACCCACAACAGATGGGGTGATATTGAAAAAAAAAAAAAAAAAAAAAAAAAAATTTTAAAAGTATTTTGATGACGCCGCCAGGAGCTGGTTCAAGTGTACAAGGCTCCCGAACGAGTGGATGGTAAATCTCAAACGGCCGGAAGATATGCGATTGCAGCGCCTCTTCCGTGGCTGAAGGCAGGCGGTTTAAAGAAAAAAAAAAAAAAAAAAAAAAGGAAAATCCTTAAGACTATCCGGGAAAAACAAGAAACATTTAAACAAGTAAGCGCAACCGGAAAGAAGAAAAACGAAGGAGTAAAAGTCCCTTATTTGCCAAGAGAACGCAAGCTGATTTTTAGTCTCATCAACCTTCGTTGATCGCAGAAGATTAGTACAGTCGGGTCGCCTGTCTTGAAGAAGGGGGACCTGTCGCGGGTGAAAAGGGATATTGGTTATCTCTTCGCAGAGATGAGTCATCCGCTCCTTGGACAAAGCTGCGATCGTGGTGAAGAAATTATCGGGAGAAGTCCGCTCCAAGAAAGATACGCAGATATGCAGTCCGGAAGGGGAGTAATTCGCGCGACGGTATAAAACGCTGCCCTGATTCTGCGTTAGATGAGTCTCCATCGGGTGAGCTCCCGGAGCTAGGCTCCGTAGGAGTAGTTCCCTGGAGTCTTCAGACGCTCTTCGAGTTTGGTATGGTCATCCCTTATTGTTATTAGTTAAAAGTGAATAATTGTCTAGAATTTAAGTCATCACTTGTTGTATTCGTTTATTCCTGTCCAAATACAACTCGTGCGACAATATGGCTTCTTCAGCCTTGGGGATGCCAGTTTTACTGGTTGGCTAAGGGGTAGGACATGTGACCTGCCCATTCCCCATTTCCATCCAGGGCCGTATGAAGTAACTGAACGCTCAGCTTAAATCAGCTAATCTCAGTAAAAATTTCCACTAGATAGTTTGGATCAGCATGTCTCAGTAAATTCCTGAAGCCCTTTCTCTCTTGGTTACTATACCTTAAGAGAGGTGGCTACATGAAGAAGTAAACAAACGTTGTATCAAAATTACAATCAAAAGTGACATAATTGAAATAATTGTTTGATGAGAAAATGAAGTGTTAAAGTTACACGGCGTATCCTGAACAAAATTGGACCGTAATAATATTATCTGTCGCAAATCAAGTGATTCAACAGGATGGCGAAGACGAGGATATAGTTTTTCAAGAGTTAAGTAGACCGTTTATGGCAAAACAGCAAAATTTTATTACAAATTGGAAAGATGCAAGAGAGTTTTCGGGAATTGAAAGGTCCAGTATGTAAAAAAAAAAATCGACCACCCTTTTCAATTCGAAATGCCCCTTTTGTCGAATAGCACAATTGCATGGAATTTTAGGCCACATTTTACCATGTGCTTCAATTTGGCCTAAAACTCCATGCAATTGTGCTATTCGAAAATAGGGGCATTTTTATTTGAAAAGGGTGGCTAGATTTTTTTAGAGCATACTGTACATTGATAGAACTGTGACTGCATACTCTGACCCTTAATTCTAAAAACATTTCAGAATGTCAAGGAATAGTTTTGAGGTAAGTCAACATATAAAATCCACTTTCACATCCCGTGTTAGTTGAATTTCATACTATGTTTATATTTTATTAAGCTTTCAGCCCGCAGGATGGCTATACATTAGTTTGTTTCATTCCCGTACTTTTTTAATTTTTTTATGGGCCTTTTTGTATCGAGGTTACTTATATGTTGAATAATTTCCCTATTTTTTTTTTCTGAAAAAAAAAATAAAATCTAAACCCCCCGCCGACTCAGAAAGTGTGAAAATGGTTGATTTTTCACGGTTTTTTGACACGCTTGGATTGCGTATTATTTTAAAAAATCGGGCCTTAACATATTATTATTTAACTAAATAAACTACATACATGTACTAATTTTTTACTAAATCGAATGAAATTTAGACCCCCCACCATAGATTTGTACATAACGTTTTTCGATATGAGATGGTGACGCAATTGCGTTACCTGTCAGGGTGTGAAAAAATCCCATTAGTCTTATTTCATCACATATAACATATTAGGCAACAATTTAATGAGTCATTAGACTCATAACCAGTTATCAAGAAGTCCGATGTGAACCTTTTTTTATGTGCCTCGCAGTTAAGTGTAATATTTTCCAATGAATCGCCGAGTTTCATATAGTAATTCTATTACCGATATTATTATTGGAAGTATAGAAAATGAAAGTCTCGCTGAGAAGAATAAGCTTCCAACTAACAGAACTGGCAGGGGCCGTTATTTGCACATGAGGACTGAAAACGCTCTGAAACCCAACAACGATCTAATTAGTGCACTTTTTGGCGAATTGGAAATTGTGTGGGCAAAATCTGGCATTCCCATTAAACAGAAAAAACATGTGACGTTACAACTAACTTCATTGTTGGACGAATACCGAAAGCTCAAGAAGGAAGATGCGAAAAATCTTGTTAGTTCCAAACCAACACGCTCCAAAAAAGAGAACATACTGCAGACTAAAATTAAGTGCTTTCAAGAGAAACTGAACAAACTTTGTGATATTTCTACTATTGACTGTTATCAAACATTACGTTCTTCTAGAAGGCAAAGTTGGAAAACTGATTGGGCTTTTAACGAAAACCAAAAAACTACCAGAACCCAAAAAATTAATACTGTTGACAGAAATGCCAAAACCTTCGAAATTCATAGTAAGAAACGTGACCGAATTGAATTACCAAATCAATGGCAATGCATGACCGACTAGCAAATTCGGGATGCGATTGACTTGATAGATGGCAAATTGGACTCAACTGACTGTGATGAAGAAGAAGATTTTAAAGGGATTCCATCTAAGAGAAAAAAGTCCAGTGAAAGCGTGTCTCTTTCACTTCCAGCAAAGCAGTTATCGAAAGTCATGTCGCAGGTGTTCGACAGATCAAACATTTCTGTTCGGAAGCAGTTACTAGTCCAATCAACAATTACTAATTATGGCGGTTAAAGCGTCAATTCATTTTCCTTGTCCGTGTCATCCGTCTGGCGTCAACGGGCTGCGGAACGAAAATTGAAGGCCAAAGAAGTCAAGGAAAACTACTTGAAGAATTAACCGAAATATACGACGGTCCATTGGGGACTCTCAACTTATTAAGCTTGTTAGCGGGAAAAAAGAAGAGCGCGTTGCTATATTAGTTAGCGGTGCATCAAGCGGGTATAACATTTAAAAAATATTTTTAAATATAATCCGGTGTTAATACTTAATTTTCTTCTCATAGACCGAAAATACTTGGCATTCCATCCGTTGCAGATTCAACTGGTATTTCCCAAAAGAATGCAGTAATTGAAATGCTACATGATTGGCAACTAAAACAAGACGTCGTCGCTTTAGTATTCGATACTACCGCTAGTAATACTGGCTTTCGAAATGGTTGTGCCAGTTTAATTTAGAATGATCTGAACCGAACTCTCCTTCGGCTGGCCTGCCGCCATCACATGTAGGAGGTTCACATAAAAAAATATTTGGTAGTCCGTTTCGGGTAACACCGTTGGCCCAGAGGAGTTGCTTTTTAAGCGGTTTCAGAATGATTGGGGGAATATCGAACACGATCTTAACGACGCAACCCCATTCCAATAGCCTGCGACCACGGATGATAACGGCAAGCCAATTATATCAATGGTAGCATCAACTGCAACAGAAGTTCTTAAATGGGCACAAGATTGTTATTCGACTAGTGTGTTTCTTAGGGCCGATTATAAAGAACTGTTAGAGTTAACGATTTTGTTCTCGGTGGTGACGTGACGTGTAAGTTAAGGAAACCGGGAGCGCTCCATCATGCTCGGTTTATGAGTAAGGCCATATATTTTCTTAAAATGTGCTTGTTGTCAACTCGTCAATCACTTTATGACGAGGAACTCGATCAAATAACCCGAATGGCAAATTTCATCTCACTTTTTTATGCTAAATCTTTCCTTTGATCTAGATTGGCCTTAGTTGCCCCAACGGACGATTTGTTGTTTCTAGGGTCCATGATATGGTATAAATACGAAGACGAAGTAATAGCAAAAGCAGCGATCGAATCTTGTCTCCGCCATCAATGGTATTTCACAGAAGCCTTTGTTGTGTTTCCAATTTTAAACGAAAATTTATCAGAATTTACTAGGTCGATGCTAGCTCGAAAGCTGTGGGAAACACCCAGACCAAAGGAATTCACTGTGGGAAAACTAAAATTTCAAATTAAATCCGTTGATGAAATGCGTCTTTTACACTCACTCATAGGCCCAAATTCATGTTGCTTTTTAACGTTATGAGACTTCATGCTAGTCTAACAGATTGGTTGCAGCTACCGCTAAAGTAATGGGAGCGGATGACTGATTACCGGGAAAAAAGGGCTTTCGTTCGACAGTTAGAAGTAGTAAATGATTGCGCAGAACGCGGAGTAAAATTGATTTCCGATTTCAAAGATATTTGCCAAACAGAGGAACAACAGGCTTTTTTATTTCAAGTTGTTGAAAATCATAGAGTCTCAAGGTCTTCCTTGAAAAAGTCTGATCTTGATCGATTATGAATATATTGTGTGTTTTATGTTATTGATTATCACTTTGAGTCTTTTGAATAGTAAATATTCAATTTTTCGAAGGCAACTCAGCGAAAAATAAATTTATCTCATCAATACTTCAAATTTTTGTATTAAAACCTATGGCGGGGGGTCTAAATTTCCTTCGATATGGTTCAAAATTAGTACATGTATGTAGTTTAACTAGTTAAATAATAATATGTTAAGGCCCGATTTTTAAAAATAATGCGCAATCCAAGCGTGTAAAAAAACCGTGAAAAATCAACCATTTTAACACTTTCTTAGTCGGCGGGGGTCTAGATTTTTTTTGTTTAGAAAAAAAAAATAGGGAAGTTATTCAACATATAAGTAACCTCAATACAAAAAGGCCAATAAAAATAAAAAAAAAGTGCGGGGATGAAACAGAATACTATACATTTACATAGTACTGAAGCTGTTACTGTGGTGCCAGCTCAAACCAAGCTTCTATTGACTTTGTGGACTTTAGCCAATCCCCAGTCTTTTCAAGGCTTTGGAGATAGGATTGGAATGTATATGGGTCTGTATCAAAGAAATTAAGAATACTCTTAGCGTAATTAAGATTAAATTATCTCATATGAACCGTACACTTAATTTTTTTAGCACTGCCAGAGTATTTCGGCTCAACTCGATTGAATACATCATATGGCCAATTAGGGTTGAATACAGAGCAATCTCAGGGCAGTTTAATTTTCCCCGTGCTATATGTAAACACAATACTGGCTATTCCATTTAAAGACTTGGTTTTATTCCATGTGTCTTTCTATTTGTGTTTATACATGTTAAGTATAAAAAGAAACAAACTGGGAAGTGCGGCTTCGCTGAATGGGGGAGCAACAGGGAACGAACTCTGAGAGTGAGACTCAGTCTTTTACGTTACAACTGAGAGAAAATACACGTTGTTTTGGAGAGTGAAGAGTGGCTAAAAGTAACTAATCCAACAGGTTATGGGCCCAGCTGTACGCACAGCTAATTTTTCGTTAGTGCCTCTTTTTTTTGTGTAACCTACAGTGAATTAAAGTACTACGATGGAAAAAGATGGCCGACACCATATTGGATGGTGCCTTGATGGGAAAAACTACGAATCGTGGAAATTTGGAATGAAGTTGGCACTGCAAAGTGATGAGCTCTGGGGAAAAGTAAACGGGACTAAACCAAAGCCTGATGTGCTAAGTAAAGCCTGTCTGCTAAAGTTGCATCTCTCTCTTTATGGCATCAACGTTTCGGTCACCTCAACCACAAAACTCTTAAGGATGGCAACGTTGGGAAGTGTCTTCGGACTCACTCTTTTCAATGACAAGCTTCATCTCTCCACCAACTGTCGAGGATGTCTCCTGGGGAAGATGACACGTAACTCTTTTCTGTCCACTCGCACCAGAGGAACTCACGTTGGAGATATCGTCCACTTTGATGTGTGTGGTCACATTCATGTATGCACGCCAAGCGGAGCACGATTCTTTGTAACCTTTAAGGATGATTTCTCAAGTTTTTGGGAAATTAATTTGCTGAAGTGCAAGTCTGAGGTACCTGAAGTCTTCGTTCAATGCCAAGATGGAGACTGAGACTGGAAAAGAAACTAAGATCCTTAGATCTGATGGAGGACGTGAATTTTGCAGCAAGGATTTTAAAGATTGGCTGACCAAAGCTGGGATCGCTCACCAAGTCACTCCGACCTATACCCCTCAACTGAACGGAGTAGCCGAAAGAGTCAATAGAAAGGTGGTTGAGTCTGCACGCAGCCAGATGTACGGAAAGAAAGTTCCTCTAGAACTCTGGGGACTGGTGGTCTTATGTGCAGCTTATGTCCAGAACAGGGTGATTTCCAGCACTGGGAAAGTAACACCGTTTGAACTCTGGTATGGTAGGGAACCGGACGTGTCTCACTTGAGGACATTTGGATCGCCTGCTTTTGCTCATGTACCGGATGAAAAAAGAAGAAAGCTTGACCCGAAAGCGACGGAAGGGATCATGGTGGGATATGGCGATTCATCCAGAATGTACAAGATCTGGGATCCTGTGGCCATAAATATCATCACCAGCAGAGATGTTGTATTTGAGGAGAAGCTCATTTTTGAGAGTTTAAGATCCTTACCCGAGGAGCTAGATTACTACTCGCTTCTCCCGTTGTCGCCTGATGAACAGATGCCTGCGCCTATGCTAGATGTGCAGATGCCCATGGACTAGCCTGATGTTGAAATGGGAACCAGTAATGAGCCTCCCCAACCAGATGATCCCCTCGGAGATGGACCAGGGAAAGCTGGCCAGTTAGACGATAACCCGCAAGCAGTAGGGGAGGAATTTTTCCATGGCTTTGAGCCAGTTGCTGATTCAGTCAGTATTTTCCGTCGGTCTCTGAGAACTCCCAAGCTATCGGAGAAATATCGCCTTTACTGGGGATATCATGCTACTGCATCTGACCATCTTGAATCTACCGATCAGCCTACAAAGAAACTCTATGGCAAACTCAATATCACTCTGAGTGCTGCCCTTTTATCACCGGAAGGACCCCTCTGGATGGTCGCAGTGGAAGACGAAATCAACTCGCTTCATGAGAATAGGACGTGGGAACTCGTTCCACTGCCACCGGGACGCACGCCGATAAAAAGCAAGTGGATCTTTGAGCTCATGCCCGGCTATGATGGGGTTGCCGAGCGCTACAAAGCCCGGCTAGCAGCTCTTGGCTGCTCTCAACGGGATGGCCTGGACTACAATGAAACATTCGTCCCGGTCATCAGGCTCTCCACTCTTCGAATTATTCTTGCTCTTGTTGCCGCACGTGATCTCGACGTCATCCAACTAGATGTGAAGATGGCGTTTCTCTACGGATGCCTTAAGGATGAAGTCTACATGCGCCAACCAGAAGGCTATGCAGCCTGCGGTCGCGAAAACGACGTCTGCCGCTTGAGCCGCTTGATCAAAAGTATCTATGGCTTCAAGCAGGCGCCACGAGTGTGGAATATGGAGCTCAATGATGCTATCGTCAAGTACGGCCTCACTCTCTCTCAGCACGACCCGTGTCTATATTTCTAATTTTCAATTCCAATTCCAATTTTCAATGGGAGGAATGGATGGTAGCCCTATTCTTTGTTGATGATGCTACTGTATGCGGAACCAACAGCGAAGCCCTGGAGAACTTTGTGACCTACCTCAAAAAACGGTTTGAGCTGTGGACTCTCCCTGCAGGCACATTCCTGGGCCTCACAGTTAAGCACGACAGAAGCAAAAGTATGCTGAGTCAAACACAAACATAACACAAATCCCAGCCGGATTTTGTGGACGATCTGGTGGCAAAATTCAAAATGGAGAGCTGCCATCCTAATGTAATTCCTGTTTAGCCAGGCCTGCAACTCAGTTGTGCCATGGCGCCTAAAGGAGCAAGCAAATATGAAGGAAGTCCCGTATCAGAGTGCAGTTGGAGCTCTACTGTACTTCTCGACCACAACGAGGACTGATATTGCTTATGCTGTGAGCAAAGTAGCACGGTTTAATCAGAATCCAGGGGTCCAACACTGGATTGCTGTCAAACGCATCATCCGCTACCTTGCCGAAACCAGGGATTATGGCCTAATTTTCTCCCCAATTAAAGAAGAAGGAGTGCATGGATTCACTGATGCTGACTATGGTGGAGATCCTGATGACAGGAAGTCAACATCAGGATGTATCTTTCTCCTTCAAGGTGGATATATTTCATGGTTCAGTCGCAAGCAGGAATGCACAGCTACATCTACCACAGAGGCGGAATTTGTGGCCGGGAGCAAAGCTGCCAAAGAAGGAACATGGATGAAGTCACTGCTGGAGGAAATTGGGCAAAGAAAATCGGGTTCTATCCCATTATTCTGTGACAATCAAGGGACAATTCAAATTGGCCTACAACCAGAAAATGCACCGGAAGATGAAACATATCGCCATCTGATACTGCTACATCAGAGAAGCCCAGATCAGTGGAGTGATAAACAGCAGATACGTGAGCTCCCAGGAACAACTAGCAAATACCTTCACGAAGCCTCTGGCTGCTCCAAGATTCAAGTATCTTCGTGACAAGATTGGTGTTCGTGATGTAGACACTCTGTAAATAAGGGCACAGTGGGCCTATCAGTAGTCTATTCTTTATTTTTTTAATTAGCTCATATTCGTCAGAGGTGTGGAACATGAGCATTTCTTTATTTGTTAGTGCAATATGCTGCTTACTCTGTATCGATGTCCTGATATTTTTTTCTACCAGCTTGAGGGGAGGTGTTAAGTATAAAAAGAAACACACTGGGAAGTGCGGCAACGCTGAGTGGGGGAGCAACAGGGAATGAACTCTGAGAGTGAGAATCAGTCTTTTACGTTACAACTGAGGGGAAATACACGTTGTTTTAGAGAGTGAAGAGTGGCTAAAAGTTACTAATCCAACAGGTTAAAGTTACTAATCCAACAATACAAACGCGTTTATACGCAATATCGATAGCACCTTCATTAGAATTCGGCAGCTGCTCAAGCAATATCATGCTTACACAAATCGGAAAAAGTTTTGTTCTATTACTCTTCAGGCTGAATCTAAGCCGTATCGGGAGTTCACTGATGTCTCCACTGGCTATCCCTTTTCAATTCATGACGCGTCTGTCTTCGCATAAAGCCAACTAGGTCGCAAATTGCCAAGACTGCTAGCTGGCACCCCATAACTGCTATTGGGAGATTCTGCCTATGAATTGACTCCTAGATTAATTAAGTGATCCCAAGATAATAGACGCCTGGATAAGGTAAGAAAAATTATAGTATTTACTAGCCTCTCAAACTTTATTACAAAATAGTAACACACATTCTCTATCCATTATCCGTTCCTATAATTCTTGAATCATTGAATTATACATACCTAACAATCTACTGTCTTATAATGTATTCTTCTATTCTAGAACTCTATCAATAAGACAAATTTTAGTAGGATTTGATTGATAAGCATTGTATTCCAGAGGCAGAAAAACTTCAATTGGAGAAAAACAGATATTTACACTAACTATTAAAGGGCGTAGTTCAAATACTGGTAGCCAGTTTCCAATTGGTGGTAGACTTGTAGATCATAGCGGATGTAAGTCAACAGTTCACAGGAAAAGTAAGTCCCTGTGAGAAAGTGTTGACCTTGGTTCTTGTTCTTAGAAAAAAGAGAAGTTAACGTTGGTAACAAGTGGAAAAACAATGATTAAAGTAGGGTAGTTACAGAAAATCAAAATTAATCATCCAAAAAATGGGCCAAAAACAAACAAAAGAACACGAAAATGAAGCCCAAAAAATCTCCGATCTAAAAAATGTGCTTAAAAATGTCATACGTAAACTAGAAAGCTTTGAAAAAAGGTTTTAAAACGGATGAAGGTAACTTAGTAAAAAATTTTTTTTTCTCCCGCATACATTATTTTATCAGCAGCTCAATACGTAGAAAGTTTGCGTAAAAGCTAAAAGGTAGTGATGTGACGTTAACTTTAACGATTAACGTGAACCTCACGTTAACGGAAGTTTTTGGGGTCCGTTAACTTAACGTAATAACTAAACGTTTTTAAATTTTCATGCGTTAATTTCAACGTTATTTTATTTTTTTTTAGCTTGAAAATGCAACGCTGTGTTAAGGTTTTTTGGTTTAGGTTTACTGTAAAAATTTAAATTTCTACTTCTTACACGGCTCAGCGTACGTTCGTAGTCTGCTAGACATTTAGAAGTACACAATGTGTTTTTGAATGCTTTAATAAAGTTCATTTTTTAGTGATTGACTGATTTTACTGATTGAAATGAGTGAATCCGAGAATTCCTCAGAAGATGAAGGGCAATCTATTCAGTTAGTCCCTGCTAATCTACGTAAAAGAAGCCTCATTCACAATTATTTTGTATTCAACCAAAAGTCGAATACAAGTGTGTGCAAAACTTGTAAAGCTGAGCTTGTAGGAAAAAATACCTCAAATCTTATAAACCACCTCAAAAAAGCAATTCATTTGAAAGATTTATATCATAAATATCTTAAAGAGGTGTCTGATAATCAAGAAGATACTGCAAGTAAGAAGACTAAGTTGTCGAAGGAAAAAAAGAAACCTGATTCAAAGCAACAGACTCTTCTTCCGGTATATACTATTTAGCACGATAAATTAATATTATGTTTTATATCAGTTCATAACGTGTTTGTTTTCTTTGCTTTATAGATTGCATCAAAGAACATATTTTATCCAAAGAAATCAAAAAAACAAATTCTTTTTCGTAAAAAATTGACCTTTTTTGTAGCCACCACATCATTCTCAACTTCTTTAAGTGAAAATGAGGATTTTAATGGATACATGAATTTGTTAGACCCACGTCACGTACTGCCAGGTCGCAAAAGACTTACACTCGACATTATTGAACTGGCCAAAAAAGGCAAATTGTTGATAAAGAAAAGAATTAAGTCAGCTCTCTCGAAGCCCATGGCAACGGAAGACATATGGTCTAAGAAAGGCCTTTCATCTTCTTACTTGGATAAGTCAATCAAGACGATCAATAATGAAGACGTTTTTAATCTTACCTTATTTATTACATTTATTATTTAGGCATCACTCTTCATTATATATCTGAAGATAATAAGATTGAGAAGGTTGTCCTTGATCTCGTTTACTTCCTGCCTCCCCATACTGGATGTGAAATTGGCTTATTAGTCACGAAAATTTTTCAAGAGTGGAAATCGAAGTCCCCATTATAGTAACGGACAACGGGAGTAATATGGTTAAAGCATTCAAACATTCCCGTTCTAACCACGTCCAAGAGGTGATCGACAGCGTTGTAGCCAACAACACCGAACAAAATGTGGTGACGGAGGCAGTACATCAAAAAAATCTGTTTTCTGACAGCTCAGACGTTGAGGCTGATGTTGAAAATGTAAACGACCTGTCTTTCAACGAAGAAAATAGCAGAGAAAATCCAACGCCGGAAAACATGACCCCTATTACCGCAGAAAATTCCAATGCTCTAGATGTAGGTGACTCAACACGTTTTGATATTTCTGATACAACATCTGAAATCGAAATGGAAAATGAAGAGGTGGAGTTCCTTCAGTTTGAACGTCAGGCATCAGAGTCTCTGAGAACCATGTTCTTCAGAAATGAAGGCGAAACTGAAGAACAATATCTGAAGAGACTATCATGTTTTTCCCACAGACTACAATTAGTCATGGCAATTTTCGACAAGTTCAGAATCTACAACGCCAGACTACCCCAAATTGGATCGACGCACAGACTGCCAGTTTTTGCCACTGTCATTTCTAAGGCAAGAAAATTAGTTTCTAGATTTAACACATCTTCTGTAGCCACACCACTTCTCATCAGCCTTTCCGGTAGAAAGCTACTAACTGATGTGTCGACCAGGTGGTCTTCAAATTATTTCGTCATGGACTGTCTATATCAACTACGCAAGCCGGTTTCTCAGGTGTGCCAAGAACTTGGTTGGGATGAGCTATCTAATTCAGAGTGGATCATGCTTAAGTCGATAATAGATTTACTGCAACCGTTTGCTGCATACACTCAATTGGTGAGCGGTGACAAATACGTCACCTTTTCATCTGCTGTCCCGTGTATTGAAGAATTAAAGTTACATCTCCAGAAAAGTGCCGAATCCTCTGGCTTACACGGAGTAGCGTGCGCCATGCTAGCAGACTTATCTAAAAGATTTGATTTTATGACAGAAAAAGATGACCCCGATTTTGATTGCACGTACTTGTTCGCTACTTGTCTTGATTGCAATTTCAGAATTTTTTAAATCGAAGATCCTGATGTTCAGAAGCTACTTCTCAATAACGTAGTAAAAGTTGCAAAGCAACTGGGTTTGAAGTATTGCAGAAAAAGTCCCAAGCAACGACACTGATGCCAATCGCCTCATCTTATCGTCATTGGAAGAAAATCAAGAAACTGAAGAAGGAAATCAAACAAATGGTGACGGCGGAGGATACGAAAATTTGAATGTGGCTTCATTTCGGTTGCTGTTGGAAAAAAAAATGTCCCGTAGGGTGTCCAATAGCAACAATTATTCACGCTCATCGTCATCTATGTCTGGAAGATCTACTACCGATTTGAATTCTGATAATGACAAGTTGACCAGCATTGAATCAGAACTATTGGACTACTTCAACTTTGCAAGTCGTAACTTGGATCTGCCGACAACAACAACCATGCAAGACATCATTAATTATTGGAAAGACAATGCGGAACTGTTTCCCTTTATGAAAAATTTGGCATACAACATTTTGAGCATTCCAGTCTCTTCGGCAGCTGCCGAACGTGAGTTTTCTGTGTCTGGATGGCATTCACTGGGGAGAAAGAATCGAACAACAGGAGTCACTTTGGCAGCAAAGGTGTTCCTTACTTGTAACAAAGACCTATTAAGGCCCCTATTTTTTAAAGTCTTGTTTACTTTCCTCCTTGTTTTTCGCAGTTTCTTTTTTCTCATTAGAACAGCGAAATATCCAAATGAGAAAATGCCTAATTATTTAATGGATCTACCTGATAACCGTAATAAAACTAATCAAGACCGTGTCTTATATTCTAACTTGTATTTTTTATAAAATAACGTTTAAAATAACGTTAACTTACGTTAACGGACGCTATAAATTAACGCGTTAATTAACGCGTTAATTTAACGTCAAAAAGTAAAGCTCCGTTAACTTAACGGATAACTTTAACGTTTCAAAAAACCACTAACGTCACATCACTACTAAAAGGTAATCATAAAGGAAAAAATTTAACAGTCAAAATGAAGATGAAATCTAGACGAGTTTGAATCTATGTTTGAAACTGGTGTGACATTACTTTTAGTTGGGGAAAAAGAGCAAAAGGCAAAACGTTGCATTCCCTGTGGGAAAGGATACCCCGAGCAAAGGGTAAATGCATTTCCAACCCTCAAAAACAAACCCAATGGAATTACGAAAAACCAATAATAGCTCCATAAATGGGAATGAATGCTGATTCGAGGAATGTGCAGTAGAAAGATAATAATTTTTTGTTTTAAGTTGAAAAGCCAGTTGTGAGATGTGCAACGGAAAAATTCTTGACGAAAAAGGAGAAACGAAAAACTTTTCGTCTCTTTCTAAAACATTGGGTAACGATAGAAATGAGTACATTAAAATGTAGATCGAAGAACGCTGATTCAGAATCATTGCTTGAAAATGTTGTACTTTGAGAGGGAAGTCTCAAAAAAGAGCTTAAAAAAGGTAAAAAGTGTTTGGTGAAAAATGGGTACTCCGCAAACGTTATTTTATCAATAATTTGAAATCTTCAAAGCCAACGTAAAGGTCAGAAGGACGACCCGCAAAAGTGCCGGTGTCGGTTCTCTTCAGTTTATGAATTTTTGGTAAAAAATATATACACGGTATCTAACTTTTTTTGGCTAAAATTCTTGAAGCTTCGCTGAATTTTTAAATCGCTGTACATTTATTTAGCGATTTTGATAGCCCCTTTATAATCCCTTTTTTCTCTTATAGACACGGCGAAGTTGATTAATTACCCGAAGGGTTTCTATTCACTGCGGCTAGTTTAGTTGGTAATAGTCACACTAGATGGGTATAATTGGTAATAGTCACACTAGATGGCTAATCAAGCCAAAATACAAAAAAATTGTTTTAATGTTGCAGGATACGTGTAAATGTAAAAAGCGCCACTTCTATTTTGGAATTATGAAAGTGTAAATAGAATAGAATGGCTGCGTAGTGATCATCGACTTTTACTTTGATTTTGAAACGAAACGACCATTACAGTGCACTACAGCCCATTGTCAGATGTACAGTCATATTCGATTTTTTAGTGTCAAATAATTTCGAGCAATTACATTTTTTTTGGAAAATGGGTCGTAATAGGAAAGTGGATATGGATCCAATTAAAAGAGCTCGTATAGATAAGATGCTTGAGCAGAGAAAACGAATAGATAATATAATAATGAGGGAATTTCTTCAGAAGTTTTTGACAAAAACTTTTTCCAACTGTGGATATTGTGGATTAAGTAGCATGTCTATTGTACATATACTATAGAATTTTGACGGATTATTACTAAATAATATTTTATCTTCAGGAATTAGGGAAACTTGTAAAGAGACAACAGGAGAACTTATCAATGATGGTATTATATAATAAGATTTTTAAATTGTTTGATATAATGTCATAATGACTTCAGAGATTTTACTCATAGGTTTTATTTATACTGTCTTATTGTATAGAGCATTTGCAACTTTTGATTCACTAATAGTAAACAATTCTTTTTTTCTTAATAAGGAGTGAAACAAACCACGAGTGAGACACCAGAAAAAGTTATGAATAAAGGTAGGCTACTACATAACATTTTGTATTACTCGACAAAGTTTCTTATAATAAATTACAGAATGAACTTGTAAGTAACTATAGCATATATAACTTTTTTTTCTCTAGTAGTAAACAATTCTGTGTGTGTAAAGGAGTAAAACAAACTTTGAGTGAGACAAAAGGAAAACTTATTAATAGTACCACACCATAATTTTTGTTATTGCTCGACAAATTCTGTAACTTTTGTTTCACTAGTAGTTAACAATTCTTTTTATCTTAAAGAGTGAAACAAAAGGAAAGCTTATCAATAGCAGAACTACATAATCAAATTTTTTATTGCTTGACAAATTCTGTAACTTTTGTTTCACGAGTAGTAAACAATTCTTTTTATGTTAAAGAGTGAAAGAAAGCTTGAGTGAGGCAAATGGAAACTTCTCAATAATAGTAGGGGAGAGCGGGGTCCAACTGGACACGTACTGGACAGGACATAAGCATTTACGGGTTTTGGTGATTATTAACTGGGGTGAAAAAAATACTGGGATGTCCGCATTGTAAATGTCTATATGTGACATAAAAATAATCATGTAATTCTGAAAAGTACATGAGTTATGGAGGAAAACCGAAAAATTTGTTGATTTCTGATCCTTCGTGACAGCACATTTTTTGGTAAACCTACGCTATGCCTCGTCCAAAAGTTGTATAACAGTTAAAGAAGCTATTAAATTCATTTAATTTTACACAGCCAGGATGAAAATATTTTTAAGGAATACGGTTTAATAGTTATTAAGGAACTTATAATAGACACTCTGTTGGGGTAATACTGGACACTGTTTTGTGGGGTAACATCGGACGAAATCGATTTGTTATGGGCGGAGCCTAAGTTGCGTGGAGGAGGAGTCTAGTTGCTAAGCAACGCTGCGTATCAGACGCGGACTATTTGAAATAGATTTACGGAACTTACAATATATCAAGTTAATTGAGCATTTTGTTGAAGTCTATAAGTTACGTATAAGTAAATAAACATATATTGCACAGTTAACATATTGTTATTATTAAACGACTGTATTAACTCGGTGTAATGATAATTATTTGAAGAAACACAATCATACATTTCTTGGCTACATGACATTACAGTACGAACGAAACAAGTATGAATATCTTTGTATGATCAATGAACACATTTTTTTTTTAAACACGAAAATCTAGATTGATTAACTTATTAAAAAATGTAAGACACCTGACTTGGACTAGCTTGTAGCTAGGTTGTACCAAACAATATGAATTGACATATTACGTACAAATTTGAATATCTTTCTTGTATCAATGAACACAATTAGTTTAAACACGAAAATCAAGAATGATTGGTCATTGCAATATTTTGGACACCTGACTTGTACTGGCTTGTACCTGGGTTGTACTGGAAAATATGATTGGCTGCCTATAAGCTTCGATAAATGCTTGGCTTCACTAAGCGACCAGTCCTCGTTCTAATTTCTCCCGAAATCACAGGCGTTTCAATTAATTCATCACCATCGTTCGACACACTGTCATTTTGCTGTTTCAAAGAAACTTTTTTTTTTGATTGGGCTTTAGTGCTTGTGACATTCACTTTTTTCTTAACTGAGTAATCTTCATTAGATGTGGTTTCCATGTCGATGATAATCTTCTGTTTCCCTTTTTTATTGTTTATTTTTTCACTTGCTGGTTGTAATCGACGTCTACTTTTTTCGATTTTCTCCGATTGTCTTTGATGGTGTTCAGCTATGACATTAATCTCCGGTGTATTCGTTAAGATCCTGGTTCGTCCAAGTCTGCTAACTTGTTTTTGGCTCCTGCGTGCTTTTGGGGTGGTCTGACTGACCTTTGGAAGTGGTCTGATATCAGTGAGAGTAATCGTCGGAGTTGCAGGATCTCCACTAATTTGCACTTCTTCTCTTGTCTCTTCTAATTCGAATACACCATCCGGGTGTGAAATAACATCTTGCGTCATCCTGGGTTCAGTTACATTGTCGGAAGTAGCATGTTGTTCAATTTCTGCAAAAAGAGTACATTTGTTAAAAATAAGAATGTAGGCCTAATCATTTCATGTTAAAACTGTACCTGGCTGGTCGGTTACACTTGCTGGGGCATAGCGTGTGTCCGGAATAACATCTCTGTTGAATGGATAAATTCCTGTTTTTTGAAATCCTGGTGTTATATTACCAGGTATAACTTTCTCCATATAAGGCACTCTACAAAGATGAGCAACTTCTTTTATGCTTATTCTTTGTCCTGGATGGTCTTGTAGCCACTGATTGTGAGATTTCTTAAGGGCGCTCTTAAATGGACCAAAGACAGATACGTCTAAGGGTTGGAGTGCATGTGAACATTGCGGTGGGAACGTCAACAAAATAATACCGTTGTCCTTTGCAAATTTCACTACATTATAGTCAATATGACTGGAATGGTTGTCTAGTGTCAACAACACTGGTTTTTCCTTGGTTGATTTCACAATTCCATGGAAATGTTGAAGGGAAAGAAGGAAGTTTTCCGCAGTCATCCAGCCAGACTCGTGCACGAGTCCAAGACACCCAGTAGGTCCTCCTTTAATGAGATCAGGATTCTGCTTTTTCCTTGGGAATACAAAGACTGGTGGTGTACTTGAACCAATAGCGTTAACGAAGACCAACATCATGACATTCACTCCACGTTCAGCTCCACGTTCAGCGGATACCGTTTGAGAAACCTGTTAATTTAAATTATGCAATTATATTTTTAGATATTATATTAAAATAACGTTATGTTAAGTTTCCTACCTGCTTAAAATTTTTTGTGGCTATGACATCTGGAGGCTGCATCACAGTAGGAACGTTCGTTTCATCACCATTCCATACGTCACATTGGGGTATTTCGAACTTTTCGTAAATATCACGTAAATTGTCGTAAAAGTGTGATACAACAACCTTGTTAAACCCAGCAGCCTTCGCCTGGCTAGTTGCTTCTGGTTTTCTGATTGACAGAACATGGTTTCTTTTGAGGAAAGCCGTAAACCAATCCCTTGACGCTTCTTGACGGGTTATCCAACTTGTAGGTGTTTTTACTTTATTAGCTACGGCGTATTGAAGAGCAAGCTTCCTTGTTTCATTGGTTGTGAGACCATGATTGAGCAGACAGCAATGTTGAAGATATTCGACTAATTCGTCTTCTTGTGTCCTTGAAAATATTTGGGAGTGATGTTTTGTCTTAATTGTTGTTTTTGGATCCAAGACGATGGATTCCAAAGTATGTCTTTTACAATAAAATCCAACTGTTGATTTGGAAAGATTAAATCTCTCAGCAGCGTGTCTGATGCTTAGTACTTTTGAGTGGACAGCTACTATTGCATTCTTCAAAGCCTCATCTGTTGGCAAAACATTAGTTTTGACTCTCACATATTTACGTGGCATTTCTAGAAATACAAAACATGTTATTAGTATACGAATGATGCAATTCTGTAACTGTAATTCTGTAAGTCTTACTGTAGTTAATCTTCTCGTTGATGGGTGTTATCAATCAGAGTCTCCCATGTGATGTTACACTGAAAAAATTCTGCCGTCGATGAATTAAAAAACCGTCCAGTGAGATCATCAAATAGCCAATATTCTAGAAGGCCTATAATTTATAACAAAAATGGGTTGTTACAACCCAATAGTGACTATGGTTGCAAAATGGTCTGGTACTTATGAACTATTTATTTTGTGATACACCAAAAAATTAGTTTTTCTATACTACTCTTCCATAAATGTGCAAACCTGTGTCAAGATCGATGGAAATAAAAGGAATTTCACAAAAAAAAAGTAATTGACGACGCTCCTCTTCACGACTCGCCATTACGTTTGAATCATGGTGAAAAAGTGTTGTCTGCTTGAAAATGGTTTTTCTCCAACAATCGATCACAAATCGATCATACAATATATAACATGCCCCTCCCACTTCTCTCTCTGGCATCGAAATTGTCCAGTTCTCCCCCCCCCCCCAATTTCATTCCTTAATTTTCTTTATGTTAAATTATTTTTTTAAAATTAAATTTCTGCTACAATATATGTTCTATTGATAAAGTATTTACAGATATTTTTTTTTTAATTTTAACGAGAAACTTTAACTATTATTAACCATGTCCAGTATGGGACAGACCCTGTCCTGTCCCCCCCCCAATTTTCTTAATGAACCATTTTACCCCTATTTTTTTAAATTAAATAACTCGAAAAGTATGAAAGGTATGTCCATAAAAAAATTCCCGGACGTAAAAGAAAAAACGATCTTTACACTAACATAATTTATTTAACCGTAACATTTTTACACACAGAAATACATACAAAACAAAGTTTTTGTCCAGTTGGACCCCGCTCTCCCCTACTACATAATCCTCAAATATTTTTATACTCGACAAATTTTGTATTACAGAATTGTCTTGTAGGTACTTATGTACAGTATCCTGCACAAAAATCCGAACACCGATTTAATTTTTTAAAGCCACCTATTGGCGGGGTAGCGTTTTTTTTTTTTTTTTTAAGGAGGAGGGTAGATGGGGTGATGGACACGACAAGGCAGGGTTGGGTAAGTCTAGACATTTTAAAAAAATGCCTTAAGGTATTACGCTTTAAGGCAAGTTACAGGTCAGGACACTTTTTTGCAACCCCCAGGGTGGTGTGTTTTTTTAAACGACAGTTGGGAATTTAGGGCTTGGGCTTGGTAATGTTGCTTACCGAAACAATTTAGCTTATGTTCCAGCTGCCTGTGAATGTTTACGTAGTTGTCAATGGCGTAGGTGTAGCCTTTCTGAATGTGATGATGGAGATCGGTGTTCGATTCCAAATGAGATGATGAATTATTGCGGTTACCTTGCGAGAAATTCTCGTTCGTATATAAAACAAATTTTCATCGAGCAATTTGTGCTGTTTTTTGTTTATTAAATAACTTAAAAAATAATAATTTACTTCGTTCTAAAAAAAATAATATTCCCGGCTTATGCGAATGAAGAATATTAATAAGATAAAGATTTTCTTCGTAAAACGGCTGTGATTTGGACGATCCTTTTCCAGTCTCCGATATGGAGTCAGTGTAAGTCTTATAAGACTCTTTTAGTTTATTTCATCGGCCATAGACTTTCACCCATGCTAAATCTGGTTTCCGGCTTATATTTACACCTTTTTGCCTTAATTCGGCTGCAATCGAAGAGAAGCACTCGTCTCGTTATTTTTTTATCACTTACTACCTCCCAACGGTCTTTTATGATTTCCAAAAGCCGCACAGAAGCAATGGAGTCAATTTGTTTTCGTTCTTGAGATCGTTTGCCTGACCAAATATCATCATCCGTGTCGACCGTATCGTTGTCAACTGCACAATTGCCGATCACTTTTTCTTCCTCGGACGCCGTTTCTGTTGCAGTCGAGGAAGCGGCCAATGCAACGTCCAGAGCAAATTCAGCGTTGGCTTTAGTGTCACTACAATCTCTGGCAGATTGTGGTTCTTGATTGGTTTGTGAGGCGTTGATTAGTTGTTGGATGCTCTCAATGTAATGCTCGTGGATTTTGGCAGGGAACATCATGATGCCCAACAGGCACGTCATCAATATCAATAGAAACGACATAGGTTTCTAGAATAAAATAAATGTGACAAGGATTAAAAAAGATACACAGGGGCAGTGCATATACGGGAAAAATAAATAAAAATGAAGCGTACCATCAGCCCTAGTGCCTGAATAAATATAAAAGGCATCACACTTATAGATTATGAATCCATACAGGATAGCATTGCTAATATAATCGAAATCTTTGGGATCTTCCATGGTCAGAGGTTGAAGTAGAACTGAGTTTCCCAGAGAATATTGTGGGGAATGGTAAACAAATATCATAAACCTAAAAAGTGAACATAGCCTATTTACATAATTTGTTTTTGTTGGTTTTGTTCATGTGATGGGTACCTGTTATGAAAAGGAAACAAATTCAATGGAAAGCTTCCTTACCCTACCTCCTTTTTTGAAACCAAGCAAAAATCGACTTTTCATTTTCGAAAGATTAGGTCGACCAGAACTCTACATAAAAATGAGTCAGTATTAGTCGTGGATCACAGCGCGCTTATAGTAGATTGCAAAACTGTATTTGATTTAGTGTTATCGGAAACTCCGGAATTTTATTCGGATGACGAGGAAGATGTTGAGGTTTCTTACAATAACTTACTAATAAACGTCTTAACAATTATTGGAAAAAAATTGTACAATCCAGGATTCTCATATTCGATTATCAGGGTACGTAGAAATAGAGAGTAGTAAACATACCAATTCGAAAAACTAGCTTTATTTCTGTGTCTATTTTGCTATGATACCGATAATAATTAATCTCTCTTTTTTCTCCGCAGATTTATTCGCAACATTATACCACAGTTCACAGATTTGGATTTCCAAAGTCACTTTCGTATGTCACGGGCATCCTTTACAGCTTTGGTTTCATTTTGCCAAGATCACAAGCTCCCGGATTCAGCAGAGTTTCCACACCGTTATATAGAACCTCTGCCAATGGACTAAATGGTTTATATAACGCTGTGGTATATAGCAAATCAATGCACACATCGAGAAATATCGCTTTTATTTAATCGATCTGTTTCAACAATTTGGAGATCCGTCAATCAGTGTACCAAAATCATCGAACTTCAGCTACAACATTTCATTAAATGGCCAACAGGTGAAGAGACCCCATTGATTGCAGATGAATTCCAACATGTTGCAGGATTCCCTGGTGTTATTGAAGCAATGGACGGTACTCACATAGAAATTGTATCCCCCTCAGAAAATCAGAAGGATTTCAACAACAGAAAGATGCGCCACTCCCTCATCTTGTTAGCTGTTTGTCTTCCAAACCGTTCGTTTTCTTACACTTACGCTGGATTCCCCGGAAGTGCAAATGATGCCAGAGTCTTCCGTTGCTCTGACTTAGGTGTCGCTATTTATGAAGAACCAACTTTATTGTTTCCGGGTTCCCAGTATCACGTGTTGGCAGATTCTGCATTCCCTTGTACACCTCATGTAATGCCGTCGATAAAAGCGAGTTTAGCGACAACTAAAAAAAAAATTGCAACGCAATATTATCTAAAACTCGCATTCTCATCGAACATGCATTCGGTGACATCAAAAACACATTTCGGCGGTTGCATTACATTTATGCTCACGTGGAAAAGGCAGTGAGAATTATTTCGGGTTGCTGTGCCCTCCACAATTTTCTTATCAGCAGAGGTGAACGAATCGTGACTTACCAGTTACCGAAAGATATTGTCGCGGGTGAAAAGGGGTAAATGTTTATCTCTTTACAGAGATGATTCACCCGCTCATTGAACTACGCTGCGACCGTGGGAATGAATCATTGCAGATAATCAGTGCTAGAAGTAGATACGGAGACATGCGCTCCGGAAGGGGCGTAATTAGCATAGCAGTATAAATGCAAGTGTAAAATTCGGTAAAAGACAAGTTCCCTGGTTTCCCTAGAGTTCTTCAGACGCTTCTCCAACTTTTGGTAATGGTTATCCCTTTTGTTTGAGTTAAACCATTGTTTAGAATTTAAGTCATCACTTGTTGTATTTGTTTGTTCTTGTCCCAATACAACTCGTGTGACAATTGGTGGAGACGCAGCTCGTTACCCGTAAGTGACGAATTAGTGCTGCAGAGTTTTAATTTTTGAGACGCAGCTCGTTACCAGTAAGTAACGAATTTTTTTGCTGCGGTGTGGCAATTATTGAAGACGCAGCTCGTTGCCTGAGAGTAAACGAAGTCGTGCTGCAGTCATTGTTAGCCGATGCCGAAGAGGACAAACCCACGGCTACCTTGTTGCCCAAGAGACCCCAGCCGACGATTACATCCGCTTCGAGAACTGTCAAGCGTTCCGGTAGAAACTTCACCTACCCCAGCCTCATCGTTGGAGAGTGGAACTTCCTTTGTTGGTGAAGCCCTAAATTTTGAAGGTCCTATTCCAAAGGACCATTTGACCGAAGAAGCTGACAGTCAGGGTGAATCAGTCGAGACTGGAAGAGATTCAGACTCGGATTCAGAAACCGAGGTCGTTTTGAGAACTGCAAGTCCAGTTGTTCCAGTCAGTGGACAACAATTTATAGTGCCATCAGGGCCTATTGTGCAGCCACAAAGACAAGCTATGGCAGCTGTCAGAAAATTTATTAGCCCGCCTATCTTTCGAGGTAGTCCGGATGAAGATGCGCGCCAATGGATGGAGCGCTACGAGACAATTTCCTCCCATAATGGATGGGGTGACGCCGAAAAACGTAATAACTTCAATATGTACTTGGACGATACTGCAAGAAACTGGTTCCTGTGTGCAAGAATCCCGAACGGCTGGGAAGACACGACAGCACAACCTGCTGCAGGAGGGAACCCTGCCACACCTGCAGTTACCGGCCTTCGTTCGATGTTTTTAAAAGAGTTTCAACCGGACAACTATGGCCTTTTCCAAGAAACAAGACTAAGAAGCAGAACACAAGGAATGGATGAGCCAACTGTTAGGTACTATTATGAAATCCTCAACCTTTGCAGACTGGTCGACTCGAATATGTCGGAAGCACACCGATTGGAGCACCTTTTTCGAGGCCTTCGACCAGCCCTTCTTAGAAAAATTTACCCGTTGAAACCTAAAACATGTGAAGAGTTTTTAACACTGGCCAAAGCTTATACGGAAGCGTCGCTCATGTCAGAAGCAAGAGGATGGAAGGATGCGGCAATGGAACCACATAAACCTCTTGAGCAGGCACCAAACCTTTCCGTCGTCTATCCAGACCAGCAAGCAGAATTTATGAAGTCAATGCGTGAGTTAATCCAAGACACGTGTGAGAAATTAATGGCAAAGGAGCAAGAGAAGGCAAAAGGGCCCTACAAGCCAAAAGGACGTTCTACTGACGGGAGACCATTTTGTTTCCATTGCAAGAAACCCGGGCACGTCGCTCGGCAATGTTTCAAAAATCCAGAATCTCACAATTATAAAGCTCCGACACGGGATGCAGTGCCAGCTACGCCGTCAACGGCGAATACAGCAGTAAATCTGGCGACCCAAGCTCCTAACGTACAGGAAGAAAAACACCTGTTGAACTTCGATGGAACAAACTTGATTAAAGAACCTGTGTTTTGTGGTGAGGTGAATGCAACAGCAGTAATTGACACTGGTGCAGCAGTGACAGTCATCTCTCCTGAATTATTGAAGAAAACACAATTCGTTCAGCAGCCATGGAGTGGTTCCGGAATTATTCTCGCGAACGGTTCACGAGTGATGCCCGAAGGAGCAGCCGAAATCCTGGTGACGCACAAAAACAGATCTGTGAAAGGAAAAGCAATCGTTATGGCAATGTCAGGAATTGAACTTTTGATGGGAAATGATTTTCTCAAACAATTTGGATCTATACGGATTAATTACCAGACGGAGAAACCTCTTCTCACTATGGGTGATTTACCGCTTGCAGTAATCTCCCTCCCTGCGAAGGAAGAAACAGAAGATACTGTGTTAGTATCCAACGAGCGTCAGGAAATTCCAGCGTATTCAATTAAACCGGTTCCAACGAAAGTTTCTAGTAAACTGGAAGGCGCTTGTGTCCTGAAACCATCAGTTTCACTGATGGCCACGACAAGTCTGTCTACGGGTCACGCCCTTGTGCAGAAGGACCTGGAAAACATTCCTGTAGCAAATCTGTCTCCCAAATCAGTGTGGCTGGAGAAAGGTGTAACATTGGGGACTTTAGAAGAAATCCAAGAAGTGGAAAAAGCAGAAGAATCTGGTGAAGTTCCAGGAACAAATGCTACGATTGAAGAAATGGATGAAAAAACTAAAAATTTATTGGATAATTTGAAAAGCAGAATTGGAGAAAACCTGCACGAGGATAAAAAAGTGAGGTATTGAAAATTCTCAAAAGTTCCATCAGCTGTTTCGCATTTAGTGAAGATGATTTGGGGCACTGTACGTTGGTGGAGCACGACATTAACACTGGAGTTAACCCTCCAATTCACCAGCTCCCTTATAAGAGTGCCTGGAAGGAACGAGCTGTGATCCAGGAACAGGTGGAAGGAATGTTACGCCAGGGAATAATTGAACACTCGGAGAGCCCTTGGTCTTCACCTGTGGTCCTAGTAAAGAAGAAAGATGGAACTTGGCGTTTTTGTGTTGATTATCGCAAACTTAATGCAGTGACCGTAAAAGATTCCTACCCGCTGCCTCGTGTGGCCGATACATTGAGCCGCCTGGAGGGGGCTACAATCTTCTCCAGCATTGATCTCCAATCCGGTTATCACCAGGTGCCAGTTGCCAGCAAGGATAGACCGAAAACAGCTTTCGTAACTGCGGATGGATTATATCAGTTCCGTGCTCTTCCATTTGGATTAACTAATGCCCCGGGCACATTTCAGCGGGCAATGGATATTATTTTAGCCGGACTTCGATGGACAACGTGCCTGGTGTACCTAGATGACGTCATCGTCTACTCGGCAACGTTCGAACAACATTTGGAACGACTCCAATCAGTGCTGGATTGCCTTGCAAAAGCCAACCTGAAACTAAAATGGTCAAAATGCTCATTTGCTAAGAATACATTAAAAGTATTAGGTCACGTCGTTACCAAGGAAGGTGTTGGTCCGGATCCGGAAAAACTAGAGGCGGTGGAAAATTTTCCATCTCCAGCAGTAGGCCATTCAACAGCAAATAAAGTCAAACGAGTACAAAGCTTCCTGGGATTGTGCTCCTATTACCGGCGTCACATCCAGAATTTCGCAGCCATCGCACGTCCGCTTACATCGCTAACAAAGAAAGACATTCCATTCATTTGGGGAACGGATCAAGTTAGTAGCTTCAACGCTCTAAAAGCAGCACTTACATCAGCTCCAGTGCTAGCTCATCCAAACTACGAGTTACCGATGGAAATTCTACCGGACGCCTGTGGTTTCGGCATAGGAGGTGTACTAGCACAGCGCATCGATGGAGTTGAAAGACCAGTAGCTTACGCAAGCCGCTTATTATCGAAATCAGAAACAAATTATTCTATCACGGAGAAAGAATGTCTTGCATTAGTATGGTGCCTTACCAAGTTTCGATGATTTGTGTGGGGTTGTCAAGTGAAAGTGATCACCGATCATCAAGCGTTGTGTTGGTTAATGAGCAAACGGGACCTCGCCGGACGTTTAGCGCGTTGGAGTCTCTCGCTTCAGGAGTACGATATAACTATCGTATATCGTAGTGGGAAAACACACGACAACGCCGACTGCCTCTCACGAAACCCACTTCAGCAGATCGAAGAAATGGAAGATGATCGATGTTTCATCGTTGCGGCCATTGGACCAAATGCAGTGGATATCCTTTCTCCCGAAGAAAACGGCTCATTTATCCGCAAACAAAGAGCTCACCGTGATTGGAGCGAAAAAATCTCGAAGCTCGAGGACGGAAAAGAAAGGGTGAAAAACTTCGTTCTGTGCAACGGAAAGCTCTACAAAGAAACTTTTAAGGATGGAAAAAATTACAGAAGACTATGTGTACCTGTGGAATGTCGTGAAAGAATTTTGCAAGCTTATCACGATGACATTGTTTCCGGTCATTTAGGCATCAAGCGGACCCTCCACAAAATTTGCAGTCGATTCTTTTGGCCGAAAATGAATCTTGACATAACTCGCTACGTTCAGAGTTGCGTGAGCTGTCAAGGAAGAAAAGGAGTTCCAGATAAACCTCCGGGATTCCTGCAATGCATAAAAGTAGAAAGACCTTTTGAGAAATTGGGTATGGATCTGCTAGGTCCATTCCCTTTGTCTCATAAGGGTAACAAAATGATAATTGTTGCAGTAGATTACCTAACTAAATGGGTTGAGCTGAAAGCTATGCCAACCGGCAAAGCAGAAGATGTCGCTGAGTTCTTCGTTAACCAAATTTTTCTTCGCCATGGAGCTCCAGAACAAATCATCACTGATCGAGGAAAATGCTTCGTTGCTGAGTTAACTCAGGCAGTGGTCAAAAAGTTACACACCAACCACAAAACAACATCCAGTTATCAGCCTCAAGCAAACGGGGCTGTGGAAAGAATGAATCATACGTTAGCAGCAATGCTTTCCATGTATGTTAGTACTGACCAGCGGGATTGGGATGAGACCCTACAGTATGTGTGCTTTGCGTACAACACAGCCAGGCAAGAATCCACAGGATACTCTCCATTCTTTCTCCTCTACGGACGCGAGCCGAAATTACCAATCGACCTGGAGCTGGGCGCGGATCCGAATCCATTGTTGACAGAAGATGGCGCCACAAGCGATTACGCAGATCGCCTATTGATCGAATTATCGACAGCTAAAGAAATAGTGAAAACTAGAATGGAAGAGGTAAAAAACAAACAGAAAGAGAGGTACGACTCACATCATCGGGATCTGTCCTTCCAATCCGGAGATTTAGTGCTAGTGTACAAACCATTCAGAAAAGTGGGAAAATCCGAAAAACTCCTTCACCGGTGGTTGGGACCTTTTAAAGTGTTGAGGAAAACCACGCCGGTGAATTATGAGGTGACATCAGCAACCGGTCGAGGGAAAACGGATATTGTGCACGTCATCCGTATGAAGCCATTCTTTGAAGCCTCAAATGAATGGCAGCTCCCACAAGAAATAGCTCCAAACAATTTAGAAGAAACCACTGAAAAAGAACACAGGGAAGATCAAGAAATTGAATCACAAGATGTACCAGCAGTTACCAGCCCTCAAGCGGTAGCAGATGACAAGGAAACAGTTACCGAACATCCCACAGCAGATGGCGTCGTGGTAGCGCCCTCCACTTCAACTGAAATAGCACAAGCTCAAAGGCCCATCCGTAACAGAAGACCACCCGCTAGGTACCTAACTTGCTTGGTACCATTCTTGATGCTCCTGTTTACGGTCTTCAATCCACCAATGGTTACGGCACTGATCCTGAGAGAAAACACGATTTTTAAAGAACATGTAGATGTCGCTTTCAGTGAATCAGCATGGACAATCGTAACTGACCTCGATTTAGGGCCGGCTGGAGCAGCAATAGCTTACTTGCAACAGAAAATTCTCCAACAACAAGCAGTGGCAGACAAGTGGAAACAGCAAGGATCTCGACCACAAAAATAGCAGCCAAAAGAATTTTCAGCAAATTACGAAGTTTCTCGAAGGAACTGGAGAGCGTGACCGAGCAATTCGCGACCGTGAAAGAAGCCTTAAACACCAACCCAAGAAACCGACGTAGTCTCATCGACGGAGGTGGATCAGCTCTCAAATGGCTTTTTGGCGTTTCAACACAGCAGGACCTAGAAGAATTAAACAGTCAGGTGCAACACGTTAAACTGAATCAAAAGGAAATGATACACATTATGGACAAGCAAGCTACCGTTCTGAACGAATCGTTGTGGGAATCCAGAGCCAACTCTCAGTTGATTAGAGAGCTCCGAGGACAGTTTGCGTCCTTGCAAAGCGTGACCGCACAATTATTAGAGTGGAATACAAAGCTAGAAGAGCTTGACTTAGACCATTTCGAGTATTTCTTCCAGCTGGACGACACGTTTGAGGCGCTGAATCAAATCCTGCAATGGCTACACCAACTTGCCGATAGCCTCAACATAGGATTCAGTCTATTAGCAAACGGGCATTTAGCCCCTCAAATCGTTTCCCCAGCACGATTTAACGCAGTGATTAAAAATGTCAACCGACAATTACCTAGAGGATGGTCAATTTCCAGCGATGAGCTTTGGGTGGCTTATCGTGAATCCACAGTCACGGTGGCAGCATTGGAACATCATTTCAGGATCTTCATTCAGGTCCCTATCTTCGATCATGCTCAACAGTATAAGCTGTTTCAGATCATCAACCTGCCGGGGGCTGCAGATAATGGAACGCATAGTGTCAGCTTTAGCAACTTACCAAACTTTCTTGCAGTAGCAGCTGACCTCGAAACATTCCTGGAACTCTCCAAAGACGACGTCCGGGAGTGCAGTAAAATAGGTCGACCGTTATGTAAATTCCATACGGGCATCAGCAAACGGAACGCTCGCAAGTCCTGCGCCATAGCAGCATTCATGAACGATGTACCTCGAATCAAGACGCAGTGCCGGAAAAAATTTGCAGATTGGCGAGGTCCAGAAGTCGTATACATTGGAGCAAATCAATGGGCCTTCTCGGCGACGAAACCACACGACATAGTATTCTCATGTCCACCCAATGTTGGACAACCGCCCCTAAGAACGCTAACATTACCAGCGGTTGGAATATTTGAAGTACCTTTGGGTTGTACGGCGAGAACAGAAGATTGGGTCTTCCCAGCCAGCATGGAGGGAAGCATAGAAGCCCCGAACCTTCAAGCGGCGGTGCTGCCATCTGTCAACGTTTTTTCTCAGGACCCAACCAGTAACAGCAGCGGGAAGCACGTCATCATCGAAATTCCGCGGGAGAACACGAGTTCGATAGACATCATTAGTGAATTACTTCAACGGAATGACCGCGCCAGGTTAGCTGCTGAAATGACGGGGGAACAAATTCACAACCTTGTGACCAAAGTGGATAAACAGATGGAGACATCTTCTGCCCGATACCCATATGAATTAATAATAATAGCTGTAGTATTAAGTATGGGAATCACATTTTTGGGTTATAAATTTTACCTACTTAGTGCAAGGTTAGCTGCTCACGAACAGCACGATGTGGTCAGCCTACCACCCGAAGACCGCGGGAGGGAAGAGTTGGAAATGCAGAACCTGTAAAACAATAATTCACCTCCCGTAGTTATTATGCACCTATAGTAATCATGTACCATTGTGTCAAACTTAGCCTATGATGCCCTCTAGCGTAGAAACAAGAAAAGAGAAGAGTTGTGTTAAAAAATGTATTGAAAATTCAAAAAGGGAATACCGGATTGCAATTGACAAAGGAAAAAATTATAAGGCTTCAGATTCCGGATTCTCCCCCAGAGGTTCAAAACTTCCAGCGCGACCAGTCGGGCTGCCAGCCGAGCCTCCACCGTGGAGAACAAAACCTCTGAATGGAAGTCGGAACGTCGGGGGACGGATGATAAACATCCTCACCTGACTCAAGCCACCACAGAAGTCTAGCATAGTTGTGGGAATAAAAATCGCGATACTTCGCGTAGCCGGGATACGTACTAAAAGAAGGAAGAAAAAAAAAAAAAAAAAAAAACAAAAAAAGTTAAAATTATGATGAAGAAATTTCCTAGAACACAAAGGGAAACATACCTGTAATAGAAGTCCAATTCCCAAACTTCCCCTGAAAACGGTGTAAAATCCAAAGAGGTACCCGTAACCTTAGCATCGTTTAGGAGTGTGGCAAACAGCCTCCGATCACTTACATTCAGGCGACGGTACCGGCTCACAGGATTACGGAAGGCAATCTCAGCGAAGCGCACAACGGCAACGTCAAAATACCGCCAGTCGGACAATACATCGGAAAGGGTGAACATCTTGAAAGACCTGTATCACACCAAAACTGAAAATGAACTGTGCCAGCAGAAAGGCTGTGCCCGATTTTTATGCAGTTTCAATAACCTTCGAGGATCACAATCATTGCCTATCAGTTCCATTTCTTTTACATTGGTGTTATAGTTAGTGTTAACAAGGGTAACCTTCATGCTTTATCGCAGGTAGATAAGTACAGTCGGGTCGCCTGTCTTAAAGAAGGGGGACCTGTCGCGGGTGAAAAGGGGTAAATGTTTATCTCTTTACAGAGATGATTCACCCGCTCATTGAACTACGCTGCGACCGTGGGAATGAATCATTGCAGATAATCAGTGCTAGAAGTAGATACGGAGACATGCGCTCCGGAAGGGGCGTAATTAGCATAGCAGTATAAATGCAAGTGTAAAATTCGGTAAAAGACAAGTTCCCTGGTTTCCCTAGAGTTCTTCAGACGCTTCTCCAACTTTTGGTAATGGTTAGCCCTTTTGTTTGAGTTAAACCATTGTTTAGAATTTAAGTCATCACTTGTTGTATTTGTTTGTTCTTGTCCCAATACAACTCGTGTGACAATATTGAACATGAAGATATTTATGAAATTGCTGATGATTGGTTCAGCCTTCAATCAGGTGTTGCGAAAAGGAATGAAATAATTGACATCTTACATGACAATGTTGTGCTGAACCCTGATATTAAGCACAAGTGACTCTTTGACATTGTTTGTATTTTTTCTTAAACAGAGACATGTTCATGTTTCTGCAGCACGATAATACATTGGTGTCACTAACTCACTACACAGTTTTTTTCTCGAAGGATATGTTAATACTGCTTGTTGACTAGCAGTCGACGGAAAAACCTCGAAAAAATCAGGAATCGGTTGGTCTTCAGAAATTTCCGCACATGCTATACTTTCTCGTTTGGAATTTCCAAAGGAAGCCTGGAATTAGGAAAAGCCCTCTGATCTCCGGCGTCGCAATCAGAGGCTCTACACATATGCCATCGGCATTGACAAAAATGTGCACAGGCAGTTGTGTAATTTATTTTGGATAAGGAATATTACACAGTCTAAATCCAACATTTCCAACTATCGTTTAAAAAAAACACATCACCCTGGGGGTTGCAAAAATGTCCCGACCTGTTACTTGCCTTAAAGCGTAATACCTTAAGGCATAAAAAAAAATTTCTAGACTTACCCAACCCTGCCCTATGTGTCCATCACCCCGTCTACCCTACCTCTTAAAGGAAAACAAACAAAAAACCCTTTACCCCGCCAATAGGTGGCTTTAAAAAATTAAATCAGTGTTCGGATTTTTGTGCAGGATACTGTACACCTTTTTATTACCTTACTATTCAGCATGTTAAAGTTTTAATCCATCAATAATAAAGAATATTTTTATTTTAATAGGAATGAAGGAAATCTATAAAGATACAACGAGGGAATCTATAGATGATGGTATTACATAATTTCTTTATTGGTCCACCACAGTCTTCCATAAAGATTTACAAATTTTGCCTACAGATTTTTTATATATTACTTAATTCTGTTTCCCTATCACAGGTTTACTGAAATCAGTTGTTATTCACACGTATGGTCGGAAAAGACATTCAACAAGTCATTCAAACTTTATTCCAACTAGGTATATCTTTGTAATAGAACTCATTATTTTCCTTTTGTATTTTTATAACGACATTTTTTTATATAGACTACCACCAGAATGTGATGTGTCATTGAATTCTATTGATTACAATCCAAGTTATATAGATGATGGTATTACATAATTATATTTCTTTATTGGTTCACAAATTTTTCCATAAAGATTTACAAATTTTACCTACAGATTTTATATATAATTACTTAATTCTGTTTCCCTATCACAGGTTTACTGAATTCAGTTGAAATTCGCACGTATACGTGCGAATACATGCCATACATGGCTGGAATAGACATTCAACAAGCCATTCAAAATTTATTCCAACTAGATATAACTTTGTACTAGAACTCATTATTTTCATTTTTTATTTTTAACGACATTTTATTATATAGACTACCGCCAGAATGTGATGTGTCAATGAATTCAATTGATTACGATCCAAATTTATCTAAACAAAAGGGGAAAACCGACGAAGTTAAAAGAAAACTACATCACGGTGTTACCGGTAAATTATATGTTTTCACGTGTAGATATATCCCATTGAATCTAACTAGACGACATACAAATTATTGTTTACGTGTCAATAATATTGCCATGAATCTGACTAGACTACATACAACTTATTGTTTACGTGTCAATAACATTGCCAAATGACTTTGTATTTTATGGTTTAAAAAAGATGGCCCCCAAATGAAAGAAATTACTCGTGCAATCTTTGCATTCATCTATAATAGATAAATACTTTTTCAGCAATCAAGAACTTCTCGATCTTGACAAAATTGGTTTAGCAGACGTTCTTTCTGCTTCAACATTAAGACTGATTACAGAAAATCTCCACCAATCTCATCATGAAACGATGGTCGTTTGCACAGTGTGTGATCAAATTTGCCGGGAAAGCAAAACGACGCTATTCACTGTAAACGATCTTCCTCCAAAGTTTTTCACAGTTCTCCTGAAACCTGCTGGTAAAACCAACGATGCTGCAATTTTACATCCCCAGCTTTGCAGTCAGTTTAGTGTGGCTCAACATTTTCGCCAGGATGGGGTGCGTTTCCGGAATTTTTTATTATCACCAAGAGGTCTAGAACTACACCGAGACGATTGCACACAACAAAGTGATTTGTGCTGTGTTCCCAAACTACACATCTGTAAATCTGGATGTCTCAAATCCATTCGCGCAGGGACTACGCCTAAGTTCGCTATTGCTCAAGGAAACTGGATAGGGCAACTGCCGCCATGCTTACGGAACATGACATACGGCACTTTAAGTTTGCTGAGACCAATCCAATCGTTTGGGAGAATGGTGTCGTATTCGTCTTCGAGTGGAATGGGTGGTACACGGCTCACCGGTTACCTCTATTCAACAAAACTGAACACAACACTCGTGAGGTCGAAAATTCCTCTGCATCCGAAAGACGACCCCGTTAAATGTCTAGTTGTAAGCCCATTTGCTTCGGACAAGTCGGCTGCAGCCAAAGCAAAAATGGCCAACACAAAACAAGACTATATAATTGAACCGGACAAGATCGAGAAGACGTTGGGATTTTGGTGACACGTCGGAAACAAACCGATGGCCGGTATTGAATGCGACAACGAAATTTTAGTCAATTTACCACGCGGAGAAGTTTCAGCCGAAATGTATGTTATAGACGAAGAACCTTTGCCAAAAAAGGCGAAAAAAAGTAATGCTGAAGATCCAACTCCTGTCTCCCTTGATCAATTTAATACCGTTTCTGACGAATTTTGCGACGGATCGTCTTTACTTCGATCACGAGAAGAGGATGAAAACGTTGTTCCGCTTTCTTCCACCATCACTGTCGGTGCCACTCAAACTACCGATGTAAATATTCATGAAATGGCTTCCAACTTACTGCAGTCTAGTTCAGGTGCTTCCCTATCTTTGCGTACTGCTGTTGCATCTGACGGAACCGTTCAAGCAAGTGCTGACGAAGCGAACACGTTTGTCGTCCGACCGTCTACAGTGTTCGCTTCTGAGTCAGATGAAGATTATTTAGAAAAACATTACCCGGACCTTTTCCCGTTCGGCCGTGGTGGTTTCGGAGAAAAACGAAAATATCGCATATCCCGCAAAGCCTATTTGTCGTACCTGTTAAATCTAAGCACTTGCCAATTCCAGCATGTCGACTTTTTGTTGCCGCTATACGACATGACAACTCGTCAAGAAGTGGCCAGCAAAGCGTTCATCCGATCAAAACTGCCATCGCGAGAAAATTCGTCGGAGGGTGCAGTTTCTAAAGGTGAACTATTCGGGAGAATTTCAACCCGTGCCTTGAAAAAAGTGGGAGAATTTCAAAAAGCTTGTGCTGAAGCAGCGGCTAGGGGAGTTCGTTTGCCGCTAGCTCCTTCCGACGTCGACGGCGTCAGTTTGGAATTTTTCAACAGCATCAACATTTCTAACCAGCCGATGCAGCACTCGCAAGCTGCAGCTATGCGAAACCGCCAAGACGTTTACGCTGCCCACAATATACTTGGACCAGCTCAAATTTGGTTCACAGTAAGTCCTGACGACACGAAAACACTCAAAATTGTCTATTACGCCCTCGGACCGGAAAAATCGCTGGCTCATGAAAGAATAACTCCATCAGAAGAATTCCGTTTCAACCTTCTAGCCGATTGCCCCGTAGCGGCTGCGCATCATTTCGAAAACATTCTCGACGACATTGTTGAGCACATCGTTGGTTGGTGTAAAAAAATGGGACAACCCAAAAAATTGGGTGGACTTTTCGGAATCTGCAAAGCCTATTTGAGGGTGATCGAGGAGCAATCACGATTGACTCTTCACGCGCATTTTCTTATTTGGATATACGGCCACGTTAATCTTAAAGAACAGCTGCAAGAAGCTATCAACAAGGATTTCTTCAACGCTGAACGAATTGAGCTTATTCCCGAAGAAAACTGTGAGGCTACTGTACGTCCATCATCAATTGGTGAATTGCTGACTACTGAAAATGAATCAGAAGAATCCCATTTGAAAAGTATTCTCGAAAAACTCGAAAGAAACCTTGATAGCTACTCTGTGGGTGAACTTCAACTGCCCGCTCCGGAAATGCAAATGCTCACAGCATGTAATAATCCTGATTGTATCGGTCAAAGGGAGCTCATTGATCAAGAAATGTTGACAATAATGCGATCGCGTCCGACCAAAGATGAAGGTGAGCTGGAAGCTCTACAGTGTTCCGTTTGCAACATCAAATCGACGTGCAGTGATCGCATTCAAATGGCCTTTGAACACGGTTACATGCGTTGCCATAAAAAATCCAAACCAAACAAACAACAAATTTTGGACCTAATGTGGGTAGGTTTACGATCTAAACCACAGATTGAAGACACGCATCAACTAGATTGTTGGATTTTGGATGTTGCCATCATTCATGATTTAGTCAACATTCATGACTGGCGCCACCGCGCTAGTTGTTTCAAAATTCGGCAAGAGCAATGTCGTTACCACTGTCCCCACGGTGAATCGACGACTCATGCCACACCCGAATACAACGAAAAAATACCAGACAAGGCCAACGAATCATCACCAAAGGAGATAATCAAAATTAATCTTCAAATCCAAAGACGAGCAATATTCATGTTTCTGACCGATTGCAACTTGGCCGTCCTCGCCGTTCTCAAATGCAACAATTGCACCCGATACGTCCTCAATCAACTCATAAGTATGTATTACGGTTGTTACACAACCAAACATACAAAAGAAAATGAGAAGGCTCTAGTGGAACTCTTTCGTGCGCTCAACGCGTACGAAGACAAATTGAACGCCGCAAAAGCAAGATCCAATCCAGAAGAAATGAATGGCAGTAACAGTTCCGCGACGACGGAACGATCCGATTGGTCTATAGGTTACAGCCGATTACTTGTCGCTACAAGAGCGTCAACTAACGGTGAAACGATCGGAGCCCCTTTGGCAGCTTTTCTAGCCAGAGGAAATCATCTTTTTGAAATGTCTCATGATACTGCCCCACTGCTTCTGCAGCAGGCATTAGCATTTCTCAACGGAAGTCATTTGAACGCTTCAATCAACAAGAACGGAATAATTATGGCCGCAGTTTTCGATTACGTTTATCGAACTACCGATGGTCCGTCTTTCTCACTCATGAACATGTGGGTATTCGTGGCGACTCAAGAACAATGCCTTTTTAGTAAATCAACTAAGCAGAGAAAAGATGACGATAATATGTCAGACGAAGACGGCCGTGTTCTCCCAGACGACGACAACAACAAAAACGGCACCAGCAGTCACCGGACTCAACATCGTTTTCAACCCTCTCACCCTCTCTATGCAACTCATGGGCATCGCGAACGATATCGTCATCGATGGCCGAAATATTCAGCCAAAAGATTGCCTGATATTCTTGATTTAGATAACGAAAAAGACAGCATGATTGAAACACGTGACGCAAAGCGAGAATTATACGCTCAGGGCGTGTTAATCATGTTCGTCTCGTATCGCACTCTTTCCGATTTACAAAAAGAAGGGGACAGTTGGTGGGCGTCTTACTTAAAAGGAAAAGAAGAAATCGAACGCAACTCAACTACCATGGCAATACTACACAACATCCAGAATTTTTATGAAAGCTTCTGTCGATCCGGAAACGACGCTGAAAATGAAGCACACTTTCACCGTCCCAGTGAAAATGTCGCCGGAAAACCGGACGATCTCGACAACGACGCCGTCGACCTCCTCGACGTGCAAGAGCAACTTAACCAACCCGCTACTAGCACCAACCAATTCCAAGACACTCTGCGAGATCCTTCCGTTGCTAAACTCGTCAGTTTGTCTCAAAACCCCCTTCAACTCGCTCCAACTGTGACACGTCAATCAGTAAATCCATTGAATGCAGCAAAAGCTGTCGGTGATCTCCGTCAATCAACCATCAGAAAGAAATTTCAACTGCCCAACAGAGCTAAAATCGGGGACATCGTTAACAACGACGAAAATAACGACATAATTCTAGACCAACCAAAAGGAACTCGAATTGATTTACTGCAAAATCTGGACCGCGCACTTCAAGTCGCCAAACACACTCGGACCCTAAACGACGTCAAAGAACCCGAGATTTCCGATGCTAATTTCCCAACGTTGACGGAACACTAAGCACTGGACCCTCAACAGCAAGCACCATAAAGCGTTTATCCTAGCCGGCGCAGCGCTACTGCAACACGTAGCCAACGCCATTAATTCAAGAGAGCAAACAGCCATCACGAAAAGAATTTCCAGTGACATCAAAATGAAACTGAAAAAAATCTTACCCAAAGACGGACAGCTCATCATGTATCTCGGAGGTTCGGGTGGCACTGGGAAATCGCGTGTCAACGCTTTCGTCGACTTTTCACGCCGATGGCATTCAACCACTTCCGTCGTCGTCACCGCCTCTTCCGGTGTAGCTGCTGTCCTCATCGGTGGCTGCACCATTCACGGCGCACTTGGCATCCAGCCTCTGATGACACCTAAACCACCGTCATCCGAAATGATAACCGCATGGTCAGAAGTGGGGGTGATGCTTATCGACGAATTTAGTATGGTCAAGGCGGATCTGTACGATCTCCTGGACTCCCGGTTACGACTCTTAAAGGCTAATAATCAATTACCATTCGGTGGTCTCCATATGATTTATTTTGGCGACTTCTACCAATTGCCTCCAGTAGGCAGTTCCATCTACAAACCAGCGGCAAGATACCAAAACGAGCGCAACGATCACGCCATGGCGGCGATGTGAGGCCGAGAAAAATGGCTCACTCTCACTTCAGACACTATCGAACTCGAAGAGAATCACCGTCAAAAAGATCAGCGTTGGGCTGCTTCACAGGAACGATGGCGAATCAACCAGCCAACGCAACAAGACATCGATGATGTCAACAGTCGTTACGTTCAATCTCATCCATTAGCAGTTCAGCTCCAACCGCCACCGGAAACAATCGCCGCCGTTCCTGAAAACATCACACGAGAAAATGGGATACGCTATTGCGAATCTCACATGCTGTCCAATCTCCCGCGAATCTTTCCGACTGATTTGGACTGGCGCGGTCGTGAAATTCTTCTCATCCAAGCCAAAGTGACACGAGCAGAAGGCCATCAAATTGTGCAACCGCCACAAATCGCCTACGCTCAATGAATAGCCGCCAAAGAGATGAAGACCGTATCCGATTTATATTGCGCCATAGGCGCATCTTATATGATGGGGACCAACGTCGACGTCACACGAGGCATTGCCAACGAAACTGTAGCCAAATTGTACGACATCATCCTCGCGCCCGACGCACAAATCCGCATCGCCAATGTTGAAAACGGCAATCAATGCCACGCCGTCTACGCTACCGAGGTCACCTCCGCGATTTTCAAACACTCCTCCCCTTTACAACGAGAAGTGACTTCCTTCGCAACTCTTCCGGTCAGTTGCTTCCCAATCACATCCATCTATCAAAGCGTAAAATGTAAATTAGGAGCAAACGGGTCTTCTTTCAAGGTCAAAGTCACTCAATTCACGTGTGTCTCAGCACTTGTTTTAACTGGACATAAAATCCAAGGCAGAACGTTAGACGCCGTCATTCTAGGAGCTCTATCAAGAATCCACAAAACCGGCCGCAGTGGATGGATTTACGTTATCCTGTCTCGCGTTAGAACACTTAACGGTCTCTTTCTACTAATTCTCTTAGAAGCAGACCTGAAAAAATATAAACCCCGAACAGACGTCATGACAGAAATGAATCGCCTTCGCCTCATAGAAATAGCAACCCTCGCTCGCCTAGAATCTGATTAATATTTCTTTTATTGTCTGTTTTCAATTCACAAACTATTTCGATATCATATCTACACTAAGAAAACTCATAACAAGACAATAAAACAATAAAACACAAATGATTCCTTTAAAAATGCATTTAAATCAACTATATCATTTGATAATCCACACTGGTAAATCACACATTCAGCCCGTAATTACAATTGTCACACTGCTGAGCACCGTAAAACACACACTCTCAGCAGATCACACATAAACACACCACACATCCGAATGAAATGTCAAAACAATAAGAAAACACCAAACGCCACCCTGTAAAATCCAGAACAAAATTTTGTCGGCACACAAACTACAACGCACACACAATCACGAAACCACAAATCAGTCTACACTTAATCACAAAAACTGATTCCCATTAAGAAAAACCAAACAAAATAACGACAAATCAACGACAGTTTTTGTGACCTCGCATTTCTTAGTACCCATAAAGGATTCAGAAACGACCACTTGTAACCAAAGTCCAAACAGCCAACTCAAAGCTATACAAAGAAAAACTCAATTCCAATCTGCCTCAGTCCCAATTCCAACACGGTAAGAAGATGGCTTCCAAAAGTACAGAAACCACCACTAAACGGCCAGCTTAGAAGAAACAAAAAAAACCATCACCACTAAAAAAAGCTTTTAAAAAGAAAACGAAGAAGCCAAAAGTCTTTTCGGCCCGAAAACCATTTCTGAACTGAATACTTCGTGTCAAAAGTAAATAATCCCTTTCCATCCCAACAGCTCATCATCTCATACTAACCATCACTTCTTTTTTTTTATCTTGTCCCAGTTGGACGCTAACTGCTCGCCTCGTTCGTTCTTTTGTCAAACCCGTACCGATGAAAACCGAAAAAGTCAACACACTCAATCTCGTGTTCGTCGACGAGACTGGCGCAATTCGCGTCGAGGCCTGGCGAGATAATTCAGCAAAATGGGTCGACAACCTTAAGGTAATAACAAAACACATGTTAAAGAAATAAGCAAAAAAAAAAATAATCACGTTTTTCTTTTAAAAAGGTCGACACTATCTTCAAATTAACGACGTGTGCTGTGAAAAAAGTTGAAGACCGTTCCAAACAATACACTCGTTTATCGCATCCCTTTAAAATCTACATCAACGAAAAATCGCATATTGACATCGTCAAAATGGACCAAAAGGCGAAAGACGCATTTGCCAATCTACGTTTCCAATTCCAGGAATTGGAATCTCTCTCATCAGACTCAACAGGAACTGTAACTGGTAAGAACATTTTCACTCCAATTCTCCCTAAAACCAAATAATTATACTTTCCTTTTAACCCAAGATGTCTACGGATTGATATGCGATATATCTCTCGACTCGGAACAGCAATCCATAGTGATCCGACCACACAATTCCGACATCAAGGTAACTTTCATAAAATTTTCAAATTACACTTCCATTTTCAAACACTTAATTATTACCAGATCCTCGTCAACGACATCCATTGGATGTTGAATGATGCTACCATCAAAGATGAACTAAAAAAAAACCAAACTGTAGTTGCCATCCGTGAAGTACAGATCTTGGAAATACTGCCCAAGATCATCAAGACCAAGCTGTATGAAGATTCAAGTTTGATGGTGAGCAACATAGCTGATTAAAAAAAAACATTTTTAAATCACTAACATCACTGGTTTTCACCACCTAGATCAATCCGAGAAACAAGGGAATACTCCCAGCACTCATGGATGACTGGCTTGACAACACCCTAAACAGTGACACAGATGAAGACTCGAAAGATGAAGAGGACCAACCTGAAACAAAACCATCATGTTCAAGCAATGTCCAAAATTAATCCAAGCTCGTCAAAACCTGCAAAGAAAAATTATTGCTCTTCTTACCTTCAAGAAAATAATTCATAAATTTATCGATGACTTAACTCGTTGCTCCACATTTTCTCTCTGCTTAATATTTCCACAAACTTTCACTAGAAAATGTTTGCTTTTCCCAATTCACAAAAAAATTTTTGAAAACAAGAAATCAGTCTTCAAAAACAACAATCGTCTTAATTCAATAAAAAAGATAAACCTATCCCCATTACTTACTGAATTTCTTCATTCAAATCAGAAGCTGACTTTCACTGTAAACTTGAACAAAAAAACATTTTTTTTAAAACATCCCTAAAATAAAAACTAAACAAAAAACAAAAAAGTTCCCTTCGGGTACCTTGCTAACTCAGGTAGCTGACAATAACATCAGCAAGTTAATAAATCTGCCCAAAGAGGCTTTTTTGTTTTCTGTTGATGTAGTCTATACCCATCTATACCTTGGGAGGAAGGTTTGAAAGCTAGTAGAGTTTTTTACGAGAAAAATTTTGATTTTTTGTGAGTGGTGCAAGAAAAATCATCTTTTACCACCCCTAAAAACTTTTCTCTTTGAAAAATTCTACGGAAGATCCTTGAAAATAATATTTGTCACTTCCAAAATTCATCGTGGTACCACCAACTTGAAGGCACAGCCATGGGCTGTAGTGTCAGTCTTTTTCGCCAACTACAAAATGTATCGGTGAACCGCTTGCATATTACCACCTTTATCGCCACCCAATCTCTTATACCTGGCCTCCCACAACCGATCTTCCGTCGCATGTGCGTTTTCCCTTTTAAAACCAAATGGAGACGACTTCGGTATTTAGACTTCCTATCGTTGCATCGCATGCCAGATGTAATTTTGACTGCATGTTGTCTTCATAATTTCATCATACAATGTCGTGAAGATGAGGAAGAGGACCAGTGGGACGAAGATATGGAACAAAATGATGAGGATGAAGGTAAATGGAGCTTGATTTAGGCACTGCAGCAGGTATAAACAAAAGAAATAGAATTTCATATCTTTTGCTCTAATTGTCTTATGGTTTTCATATGAAATTTCAATACATGACATGAAATTACTATTTATTTGCTATTTTCTCAATAGTAGATGTCAACGATGATGTGTAGGTGTTTTGAAAATTAATTTAAATGTGGATTTTGGTTTTACGTAATTTTTTATTTGTGTTTTTCTTTTCAAAATTCCATTTGATTTTACCAAATAGATTTTAATTTATTAATGAACAAAAGTGGTTTTTAGTTTCTTACGATCTAAGAAATCCATTTGGTATTAAAAGTAGAATAAATTTGTTAGTTGTTACTTGATAGATAGTTTAATGAATTCTATTGCATAACACTAATTTATTTATGTCTACGGAAATGCCAAAACGTTCTTTAGTGTTAGTTTATGCCAAGGTTTTATTTTAATTTAGGGTTTCGGATGCGTTTTCAATCTACGGTGGAAGTTATGCACTTTGATGTAGAAGGTTAATCATTGTGACATTACCAAAAAAATCAACACACTTATCAATGAGGTAACTCATTTTAGAAATTTAAAATGCTACAGCCCTAATATTACTCTCTTATTTTCCTAGTCCAGGTATCGGAATTCCACTGGCAATGAAAACGAGGAAAATGCTTCTCTACAGCACACAATTCATGATGTATGTTTTAAATTTAGATTGTTACTTTTCAGTGCCAATCGTGTTTAAATAATTAAATCATTGAGGTTAACTGTTCCATAATTTTTTTTTCTCTCTGTTATTCTCCGCTTTAGCGGAGTACCACAGGTCTCCAAAACCACTACGAAAATTAGGGGGGTAAGAAATTAAAGGGGCGCAGAGGAAGGGTGCGGGCTTGGAGGGGCCGTCGACAGGGCATAGACTCCCGAGGCAATTTCGAAATTCCCCGGAAAGACGGCGTCAGATTCAAGAATTCAATCGTCATGCCAAAGCAGCCGCTGCAGCTAACCCGGAAGGCCCGGTAACCACCACATCCCTCTGGATTCCCTCTTCCCAAACTTGGTGAAGCATATACCACTATCGGAGTTAAAGGAGGCCCTAACTCCAAAATACTCGGGTGATATCCGGTATAAACCAACCGAAGTGAAAGGGAAAGGAGTAAGCACCTCGCCTACTCCAAACAGGCCATCAACCAGCGCAGCCGTACAGGAACCCGACCGGATCAAGCTATTCCCAAAAGAAGAGCCGGAACCAATTCTTCCACCCGGATTTGGGTATAACCCTACCACCACGTGCTTTATCGCCATGGTTGGCATAAGCCGCTGAACATCCCACACGACGCCCCGATGTCGCCAATTCCATCTGACACCCGGACCAAATGCCGCCCCACAAGTATCTTAGACAAACCGAACCCGGATCCCACCCCGGTGATCAAAACGATCAAGATACCGGTCGAAAAGAAAAAAAAAAGATAAGAAAGAATAAGAGAAAGAGAAATAAAGGGAAGACGTAATTATAGTCGATGCCGATCCAAACGATCTTATCGATCTTTACAGATTCTTGTGCCACTTGGTCTCTGTCACCTAGGCCAACCCTTTGGCCCTTCATATGAGCCATACTTTCAATGCCTTTTTACGGATCACGGGATGCCACGTTCTTTTTTTAAAGCAAACAATCAGCTGGTTGATTTTTGTTTTGTTTTTTCATTAAATGTTTTATTTTTAAACGTTATCTAAATGTTAATTTTGTTTTTACGTAAGTTTTATTTGTGTTTGTGATATTGTCGTGGGTGAAAAGGGAGATTGGTTATCTCTTCGCAGAGATGAGTAATCCGCTCCTTGGACAACGCTTCGATCGTGGTGAAGAAATTATCGGGAGAAGTCCGCTCTAAGAAAGATACACAGATACGCAGTCCGGAAGGGTAGTAATTCACCCGACGGTATAAAACGCTGCCCCGAATCTGCGTTAGATGAGTCTCCATCGGGTGAGCTCACAGAGCTGAGCTCCCTTAGAGGAGTTCCCTGGTTTCCCTAGAGGTCTTCAAACACTTCTCCAATTTTTGGTAATGGTTATTCCTCTTTTTGTTTAAGTAAAACCATTGTTTAGATTTAAGTCATCACTTGTTGTATTCATTTGTGCTTGTTCAAATACAATCATTATGACAATATTTAAAAAAATATGTGTGTATATTTGTAATTAGAATACACCTTTTAAATTAAAAAACAACTTGCTGTGTTTAATTCGTAGACAACATTGAAACAATTTTACCTTAGAAGTAAGAATATTTTGTTAATTTCTAGGTAATATAATTAATTTATTATCATTCAACAAATTTTATGTAGGTTTAATAAAATGCCTAAATGTCTTACAGTGTGATTTCAGTCATAGCTTTAAATTTCCTTTCAGTGTGTTGGCTGCGTTTTCCATCCATGATGAAAATTACACTGTTGGATACAGAAAGTAAACCATTGGGGCATTATTTGAAAAATTTACAGACTAATCAAACAGGTAACTAATTTAACAATATTTGAATGTTATAGCCCTGACATCCCTTTTTTTTCCCTTTCCAGGTATCGGAATCCCACTGGTTTGAAAACGGGAAAACAACCAGCAACTGAACAGTCAGTTGGAAAGCAACTTTCCAAGCCTACTATACAATTAATGACATACCTTTTAAATCTAATTAGTTATTTTCCAATGTATCAATCCATTTAAATAATAAAATAATCAAAACAATTTGTTTGTTTCACTCGTTGAATTAGTTTTGTGTGGTTTTTGAGTAAGACTCTTGCTATTTACTTTTTAGAATACACTGAGATTCTCTTTAAAAGGTATTTGTGTTTACATAGAACATTCCTGGTTATTTAAAACATTTGCAAAATAATAAGTAAAACCAGAATTTAAATTTGACCTAGGTGTGTCATAAAAATGGCCACCGCAATGGATGTCGGGGAAGGGAGAGGAGTAAATTTTATTTGTAATTTTTGGTTCTTAAGCTATCAAAAGCGAAGTAAACTATCATATCAAAACATTCTAGAGATAATAAAGAATCTCAAAAACATATTTTCTGTTTAGTTTGGTGTATATGAATACTAAAAAAACGTACCAAATATTTTTTTTTGGTCCCTCCCCTCAGACTTGCCGTGCGATAAATTTTTTTGAGTTCGATCAAACTCAACTGGCAATGAGTTTGAGTTCGATCAAACTTATCGTCGCGATTAATTTCCTGCGCCATCTATCAGTCAATAAAATAAACACAATGTAAAATTTATACAGATATTTGTTCTTTGAGCTTTCATTTAAGACTCAAACCGTTTTCTTTTGTTAATTTCCTTATTTTTACTTATATCGATACTATCCCGTACCGCCACAATAGTAACATTCTTGGAACTTAATTATATTTACTATTACTAGATGGCGTGCAGTAAGAAATATTGATTGAAAAATTGAGTTTGAGTTCGATCAAAAATTTTTAGTTTGATCGCGATCAAACTCATTCTTAAATGAGTTGAGCGATCGATCAATTTTTGAGTTTGAGTTTGATCTCGATCAAAAATTGAGTTCGATCACGGCAACTCTGCCTCCCCTACCCACCCCTCCCAAAATATCATAAAATAAAATAATTAATTATATATTAACGGTCTAAGTTTAAGTGGATTCACACGAATTTTACGGCAATCGATAGGTAATAATAAGGGCTATCTACTCGGTGAATTTTATTTAAAAATATTAAAAAGGAAAAAATTCCCAATTTCACACATTTTTTTTTAGTTTTATCGATTCCAGGTATAGCGAAAAAAAAACATTTAAAGAAAAAAAAACAAACATCAACCAGCTGATTGTCTGCTTAAAACAAAAGAAAATGGCATCCCGTGATCCCTTGTAAATAGGCATTTAAAAAGGTTGGCCTAGGACAACCGTATGGCTCATATGAAGAACCAAAGGGTTTGCCTAGGTGACGGAGACCAAGTTGTCCTTGTGAATGCTTTCCCCAAAAAATAAATTAATAAAAAAAAACACTATTGCCATTTATTTCTTTCTTTCTCATTCAATTTGGAGAGCAATTAAACAACTGCAATCCACAAAAAAAAACCTTTCTAACATATCTAGAGATAGGCATCACCAATTTTTCTGAACTTTCGAGTAGGGTGGTGACACTCGAAATTTTAAATATTTCTTTTCTTTAAAAATTATTTCAAATTTTTATTCTAACTGAAAGCATACGCCATCTGGCATTCAGATTTACAAACCTTTCTTCCTTTTTCAAATTCAAACAATTTTTCATCAGAAGTGAACGCCTACGCCATCTGGCACTCAATTACAAACTTTTCTTTTTTTCAAACTTAAATCATTTTCCCCCAGAATTGAACGCCTATGCCCCTTAGCGTTCAAGATAACAAACCTTTTCTTCAAAATATTTAACAAGCAATCCACCACTCAAGTGCACCAAATTCATGGACCACGTTTTTTTCTTATTCCGCTATAGGATGTAAAATTCTAAAAAAAATACAGGCCTATCCATTTTTTTACTCCGGATTTTCCTGCTTTTTCAGAATTCTAAAATTCCCTGCCGTTCGGGAGATATTTCATGTTAAAGTTAGGGTTTTTTCAAATTTTTGAAATTTGGGTCTTTGGTATCGCTTTTTGAGAAAAAGAGAAGCGTTTAAAAAAAATTAATTGTACCAAAAGTTTGCTTGGCCATCCCTCAATGGAAATCCGAAAGGAAATCTTTTTCCGGATTTGATTGGCCGAGTTATTTGCAATCTAGTAAAGGGCTCATTTGGCCAGTTTCCCACCCAGCGTAGCAGCCATTTTTTTAACACCTCCCTCGCGCTCCTGACGGATTACTACCGAAGCTACGATTTCTCTGCACCTGGGGCTTCAAGTATGATAGTAATCGATAACTGACAGTTGGATATCGATTGCGAACGTTTTCGCGATGCATAATTTAATTTCGTCTGCAGTTGACGTTTGGGACCGTGCGAACACAGTAAACACCGAAATGCATTGGGAACTTATTGAGGAAACATCAAAAGGCATTTTGTACAGGGAAACGCTGAACGACTATTTTATAGACGAGAAAGATGAAAGAAGTCCTGTTGAAATCAGTGCCGTAATTCACCACCATATGGCTATTATGCGTTCAGCTTTGGAAGTTGATGCTGAACTACAGAGGATGGAGGATTTGGAAATGAATTCGCCAGGTAAATATTGTGTTTGTTATTGTATTTACACGTTGCTCTATGCATGTAATCAGTAGCTAATCCCATATGTCCATTTCCTGTAATAGAATACATCAACAGCGACAGTGGCCGTTGGGCTGTGACAACTAAGAAGAACACATTTTAAATGAATTCGGCAGGTAAATATTATTGTTGAGACTTCTATTCATCCACGTCTAACCATTAGCTAATGCTTTATTTCCACTACATCTATAATAGATGAAATCAACGGAAGCAGTGGCTGTTGGGCTATGACAACTAACAAGAACACATTTTAAATGAATTCGGCAGGTAAATATTATTGTTGAGACTTCTATTCATCCACGTCTAACCATTAGCTTTTTAGAATTTTTGAGAAAAAGCTTTTTTATTTTTGAAAAATAGTTATTCATAATCCCTTATGTCACGTTAATTAAATTTAATGTCAACAATTAACTTGGTTTTGAAACGTTTTTCCCATGTAGAAAAGGTGCAGAAGCTTCAGTACACTACTTTGATAAATCTCGCTAACATGTCTATGTGCCGGTGTCGCGTAAAGTCATGTTCCACATGCAACCGTTGTTCGAGGTGCCAGTGTGACCACGATGGACGATCTATTGAAGAAAAAATTAGTCGTAAAAGAGGCCGATACAGTAGTAAGGATGGCAGCTCCGATCCGCCAAGAAAAAAAATACGAATTTTATCGCCAAATAGAGTTCCGCGCCGCCAACAGCACGTTTTGCTGTCCGGCAAAGAAGGAAGTGAAGTGGATTACATGAATGATGCGGATACAGCTAGCCCAATGAGACCAATAACTTCCCTAGTTGATTTATTTGCTGCTTTTGAACTCAAAAAGAGTTCGTCCTTGAGAAAGTTGTTATCGGCAGCCGATGTTAGATCTAACATAAGTAACTGGGAAGAAGAGTCAAAAGCAAATCATGTCATGCAAATTAGTGTTGCCAAGATATACAAATTCTTCATTTCAAAAATAGCTGTTCTTCTGTGTGGACCAGCAACACAAGTGTCGATTACTAAATCAATGGCAAAGTTAATTGACCAATCGCGACATGTCCTCACCCTTCCACTGATTCACACAATTGTCCGTTCTAAAAAGGCAAAGACGGAGCAGCGTACGGCCAGGGCGTATCTTTGCGGCTCACACCGAAGAGAAGACGTCGTGCAACTAAAAGATTTTGACGGTGACTTCACACTGGCTACTCATACATTTCAAAAGGAATTGAAAGACTTTAAGACAGTGACAAGTGGGCAGTGCCTTCCACGAATTAATCGGAGCATTGGACGTTTCAACCACACGACTGCTGATTCGGCTATTTCGTTCATTTTGAGCCCAGACAACGTGTGCTACACGTCCTGGGGAACGAAGACTATTATTGTTGATGGTGTCGCGCGTGGATTTCCTTTTGTTATGCGGAAAATGTCTCGCACACATATGTACGAAAATTATGTCAAAAATGCTACGGTTGAAATTCCAAAAGACAAACAGCTGAAAAGATCAAGTTTTTTTTATTTAGTGTCTGCTTTGACGCACTGCGATGCAAAACTGCGTAAGGCAGTAGACTACGTTACTGGTTTTTTTATTAACGACAACTTCGCCGTTATTTATAGATTAATCGACGCATATTGTGACCCCGGCGAAAGAAAGAGGAAATTACTACGCGAGGTTGACGCTGCACCCCGGTATCTGAAATATGGTTTTCACGGAGACAAAGATGACTGCATCGCCCATAGGGTGTCCTTTGCGCTCGGTGGCGAAGATGCACCAGTTGATGCAACTGCAACGTGCAGTAATTGTCGACATCTGTTTTACATATTCCAATTTCTGAATGAATTCATCATCAAATCGACTGCCCCTCAACACTCAGCATTAACAGCCCTAGATGGCTGTCTAAAGAAAGTTCAGTTATTTATGGGTCACCGGCTTCGAGTTCTGAATCAACAAACAGCTATACGTAAAATGCACACCGAAATGGAGCGTAATTGTTTACGCAATGGATTTTCTAACGAGTGCGTTCTTTTGATTGATTATAAAATGAAGTTTGAGCCGGTATACTTCCGCGAGAAAACTGTAGATCATTACGGTAAAAGAGGAATAAGCTGGCATGGCTCAATGATTACATTTTATACATGTGTTTGCGTCGATGGTGTACAAACCGCCGTTCCCAACAAATTCTACATGGATCATGTAGTTGAAAATGAAAGCAAGCAAGATGTGACGTCAGTGATATCTATTCTCGAAGCAGTGATTATAGCGATTAAGAAACTATTTCCGCACATAACTACTATATTTCTACAGTCGGATAACGCTAGTTGCTATCAAAATACTGTATTGTTGATGCTCATTCCATACCTAGGTTTTGCCCATTCCTTATGCATCCGTCGATTCATACACACCGAAACTCAGGACGGAAAGTCGGTCCTAGATGCCCATTTCGCAAGAAGTACGCAAGTAGTTTACGAACATTGTAAAGCAGGTAAAAATTGTTCGATATAATTATCATCTACAGCATCCCATTAAAAATAGCATTGACTTCAGAAAATGACGTCGTCACCCCAAGCCAACTGGTTGCGGCTTTAAAATATTTCGGAGGTTTGCAGAATTCCATAGTGGTGCTCATTAAACTTGACCGCGAGACAGTCTCCAAATTAGAGGATAATTTCGCTGAATGTGATAGAAAATTAAAGAAAATAATAAAGCGTACTAATGACGTTTTCTTTTCCTACGCCGATTCCACAAGCACAAATGACATTTCTACTTCATCATATCAAGGAAATTACATGCCCCCTTTCTCTCTGCAAGGATATGAATATTCAGGTAGACTTTTCCCAAACAGCATTTTTTTGGATATAGCATTGTACCGTTTTCTAATAAATTTCGTTCTGTTAATAATACAGGGAAGGGAAATCCAAGAACTGTCGTCAACGATCCAGCGGCAATTACCGTAACCACACAAGATGATGTGACCCACAGTAACGACTTTGAAGAACTCGATTCTGATGATAGCGAGCTAGACGATGAACTGGCAACGGTTGCCAACTACCTGATACAAGGTGAACATTCAAAGGATAACGAGTCCTCGACGAGCAGCGAAGAGTCGGACGGCCGAACATCTTATAACAATGATGGAGAAGTTATGCAAACTTTACCCTTGACAACGCAAGTAGGCAAAATAACGGGAATTCGCCTTTATACCGATGCACAATTGGCAATCAGACAGCATAAATGGAAAAAGAAAATTTCGGGGCGTGCTAAGGGCGATGCCTGTCTACCTATGAAAAAAATCTTGTCAACTACGCCTTGAGGACGGCTTGGAACATGCAATTAAACGGGACAACGCAATCAGATATAACCCAAAACTCTTTAGAAAACTTCTCGCCATTTGTTTCTGAAAATTTTACAGTACCACTACACTTTTCGAAAGGCTGGGCTAGAAGACCAAAAAACGGGCAAATGTACGGGCCTAAACATGTACTTATCTATCGTCCTGACATCCTAGAAATGTTCAAGCTCGGCGAAGAAGATAAAAAAAACAAACGAAGCCCAGCTAAAATGCTGGAAATGTTGGCAGTCAAATATCCACAAGAATTTTGTCTTCCGTCAGAAAATGACATACGGGTTGAAATTAATCGGCTACAAACGAAAAACAAAAGCCCAAATGTAGCCTCCAAAGGAGAAAGGGTGATTGACATTTATGATGCTTTCATTCGTGAAATTGCTGCCAAAAATGTGTCATTAAAACCGAAAGATGCTCTCACAATGACGTTGCAACAGTTCCCCAGGAAAGAAAATCCTAACCTGCCGTCTGATTCTAAGATTAGGAGTAAATTTTCTTACCAAAAACTGTGTGCTAAAAAACGGAATCAACAAATAAAGTGATTTCATATTGTCTCCTGTATTGTAAGTATTTTTTTTTCAAGAAGTTGTTGAAATACAAAAACAATGATGTTCGCAAATCACCAAGCCGCACCCCTAAAGTGATAAAATATGTATTTATAGGTTTGCAAATCCTTCTCCTGCTAATACTTCCTATAAATGATTACGCCCAGCATAGCCAAAACGTAGCCCATTACTTTAAACACACCTTTTTGGATTGCCATTATCGCTGTAGTAGGGCGAAACCTAATTCTTTTCATCCTTGTAGAGGTGCTCCTACTTCTTCCATAGCTGGAACTTCAAATCGCGGCTAAGAGTACTTGGCACAGGACGTACAAACAATGACTACTTCTTCCTTGTAATTGGATGTGCTGTGTGTGGTGTGGTCCGTAACCAAGGAGCGTCACAATCAAAAAAGAAATGAATGCCAATGACAGTATGACACACAATAACCATAACAAATGTAGCCTTACACAATATCACGAAACCAGCATCAACCGTATTTCTATCACTCAAATGAACGGCGCCAAAGGTGAAGTATAATTCAAACTGAAAATCACAAGAAATATGACTTGGATCGCTGTGACGACTTTGCGTCCATCTTTCACAAATAAATAACAAACATTATGATCGAGTTATTAGGACAGAACATATCGATTGTTTAATCGCAATGATAAATATGGGCCGTTAGACTATATGAGAGGGCCTACAGTATGTCCCTCGGACTAAAGTGAAGGCCATGAAATCGTAGCTTCGGTAGTAATCCGCCAGGAGCGCGAGGGAGGTGTTAAAAAAATGGCTGCTTCGCTGGGTGGGAAACTGGTCAAATGAGCCCTTTACTAGATTGCGAATAACTCGGCCAATCAAATCCAGAAAAAGATTTCCTTTCGGATTTGCATTGAGGGATGGCCAAGCAAACTTTTGGTACAATTAATTCTTTTTAAACGCTTCTCTTTTTCCAAAAAAGCGATACCAAAGACCCCCCCCCCCCAAATTTCAAAAATTTGAAAAAACCCTAACTTTAACATGAAATATCTCCCGAACGGCAGGGAATTTTAGAATTCTGAAAAAACAGGCAAATCCGGAGTAAAAAAATGGATACGCCTGTATTTTTTTAGAATTTTACATCCCATAGCGGAATAAGAAAAAAACGGGGTCCATGAATTTAGTGCACTTGTTAAAAAATTTTTTCCCCCAAAAGTGAAGGCTCACACCGCCTAGCGGTCAAAAACAAAAATTTGTCATTTTTTTCAAATTTAATAATTTGTATTTGTTTCTTATAAATATTAATTATCTATGCCACCTAGCTTTCAGAAATTACGCTATGGTGAATCCTTGTTTAGTCCTTTATAATTTCTTCTCCGTAATACTTGAAACCTTGCTTTGAATTCTTAAGTCATTGGAAAAGCCGTTCTTTGACACTCCATTTAATGTCCAACTATATTAGATCGGGTTAAATCACCGTCCAAACTCTGTGACATCATTTATAACTGAAAACAAAGTCTGTACCGACTTGCTCAAAGTTACCGAAAGCTAACTAAGAGCCAAATTTATTCGCCACATCACAAAGTCGCCTGCTTAAGGAAGGAGAAAGATCCTAAGCCAGTGAAGTTTAAACAATACGCCTTCTGTCTGGAGAACAGCGCTAACGCTGCCCCCTTTCTATTAATCGCAACTGGTGGCAAAACGGAAAGTAAAAAACTTTCACCTTATTTTTATTCACTTTTTTAAGGGAAATCCAGAAGTAGGACTTCGCTGTGTACTACAAAGCATCAAGCAACCGAAAAGGTCGGAAAACCCAATATCAACAGAAGAAATTTCGACGACGCTGAGTTTCAAGATCAGCAAAGAAAAGATGGGCTAAAATGGGATGTAGATAGGAACAAGCTGCTACAAGACTTGCTCACCCAACAACAGCAAGCGTTTGCAGCCCAAATTCTTCAGCAAAAACAGGCCTACACGCAAGAAATGCAGCAGCTGATAGCCCAAAACCAAGCTACGGCTCAAGTGGTAGCCGCAGCAGCTCGAGGAGCAGCCGCTCTCGCTCCGGTAGCAGCCAACCAGCCATACCTGCGCCACAGGGAACACGACATCCCCAAAGACAAATAAAACATTTTAAAGGAGATATTCTAGAGTGAACGTCATTTTGGGAGAGTTTCAATGCCTCCATCCACTAGTCCACAATGTCAGATGTACAAAAATTCGACTATCTCAAAGAGTATCTCAAAGGGGGTGCTTAGAAAACCTGGAGCTGACTGCAGCCAACTACAGCATCGCCATTGCTGAACTAAAAAGGGTCTACGCAAAAACCAAGGTCCTCATCCAAACTCACTTGTGTAAATTCGACAGCCTGGTACCCGTGAAGTCAATGACACATGTAGCCGCTCTGCGAAGACTTCAACTCACCGTCCAATCCCATATCAACGCCTTGAAGACACTCGGAGTGCAGAAAGACACATTTGGAGGACACCTTGGCACCAAACTGATGAAATTACTTCCTGCGGAATTGCATAAAGAATTGTCGAGTTCCGATGCAAACGACATAACTGACATCACAGCCCTGCTGAATTTCATAAAGGATCAAGTTGATGCTACTGAAAGATACCAGGCTGGTCGCAGACTATCTCGTCGATCCTTAGCGACGAATCGCACCGTCACTTTTTCTACGGAGGAAAGTCGATTCTTATCGACTAGTCTATAAGAGTCGACTTGTCCATTAGAGTGTTCCTTTTTTATAGCTAGTTTGTAATGATTATTGTAGGCCTATTAAATCGTTTGAATCTAGGGTTTTAATATAAAAACGTTTGCAGAATACATTTATTTTAAATTCTTGTGTGTATTGTTGATGAACGCTTGATTTTAAAGTTAAATTAAAAAAAGGTGATACTCTCACTTGATGCTGGACTAGTGATGCGTAGGATAAATTTACAAAAGTGGTACAGGAATATACATAACTGAAGTTTTATTTATTTAGAAACGTAAACAGTATTTGTAAATATATATTTCAATCTAATTAAATCTAGATTACGCGAAAAATTGCTCGCTAACCAATGGACCATGTGGTAATCGACTCTTATCGACTAGTCGATGCTTTCGGCTTCGAATCGATTTATTATTAATTTTAATAACTCCAAATTCTGTTTATGAGAACTAAATCAATGAATATAACGTAAATTTTATTTCCTTGTATAAATGGTTGATTGATAAATTAATTAAAAAGATTAATTAAAAGATAACCTAGCCCTAAGTTTCATATACCTTTGTGAAACCGCGTAAAAAATGGCCGCCGTCATGCTCGTCGAGGATTAGTCAATAGACATTTACAAATTAAACATAAAAAACACGTTATAAAATCTTTTTTTCGCATCAAAGCATTCTTCGTGAAACAAGGTGTAAGATTTGCCAGGCGTGTATTTATTAGACTTCTACAATAGCAATACAATCAAACCAAGAAGCATGGCACTACTCTACTCTGAATATTGTTGCGAATAACACGGCTTTTATACAGAATTGCAAGTGGCACATTGGGTGTGGCTTAGATAGCGGTGGCGCGCGGTCACTTGGTCATGTGGGCGTTGCCTTTGTGTACACCTTGCGTACACTCAATGTCCGTGCAGATTTGCCATCTTCTGTAAAGCGTAAATAATGCAGTTGGCTCGTTACATTCCTCCCCCCCTGTACAGCAGGATAAATTGGTCCTCCAATTTTACCTTTGTGTGCAGACTACAGGTCTTAGGAAGGCAACGTGAATTGCGCCAAAAAAATATATAGTTATAAGAAGCGTCTAAACTATTATAGCATTGATAACATTTTGCGCTTATTAAAATAATTGGGTGTTATTTTCTTTTAGATGATGTCTGGCTGTTGATACACTTGTTTTTTCTTTTTATCACTCGGAATTTTCGGAATAGATTTCGAATGCTAGTTTCGTCATCTATATAGTCCTGTGCATACTTCCCGTCCGTATTGAGGTTATCATCTCGAGCTCCTCGACGTAACAATATTTCTATAATATCTGAATGCCTGTGCCTTACAGCTATTTGTAATGCAGTTTCCTTTGATGTGCGTGATCTTCTATTGATGAATTCCGCTGGACATACTTCCGCGACGAATTTGTTGTTATATTTAGCAGCATAATGGAGCACTGTTTCTTCATCCAGCGTTTGGTGTACAATAATGCGATCCATCCACAAATATTTAATACATTCCATATTATTGAGAGCTATAGCCACTAGTAATGGTGGCTCTCCCATGCTGTTTTGGATGTTGAATGTATTACCGTGATGGGATAGAATACGGAGTAAATGGACATTATTATCTGCTGCTGCTCGGTGTGCTATTGTCATCCCCTCTTCGTAAATATTGCTATCAGCTCCGTATTGAAGGAACATATCCGTCACATCGTATCTTTCTTTTATCACACTCCCGTGTAATAATGTTGTTCCATTGGGGAAAACAGTGTCCAGAATCTGTTTTATGTTTTTCCCAATTTCTCTTGCTTCTAGTAGGTGATTTCTGATCATTTCTCTTGATACTTCCAGCAAATTGTAGTTGAATTCTCCTTTCATCAACATCGTTATGGCGACGATTCTTCTTCGCGTTATCTCCGTGTCCATAGCTGGGAATGTTTTCATCATACAGTTTTTACAGTAGGCCGTTTGTGTAATTAAGGGAACTGGTAAGGACCACGTTTCCTGTTCTTCTTCGTTGTTGATTACACTTACTGTCTTACAGTTGGCGGCCATTTCACTGTCTGACGACGATGGGTCTAAGTCACTTTCTATTTTACTGTAGTAGTAACCCACTTTACTCGATGATGTTTCTTCTTCTTCCGTTTCTGATGGTGATATAGAACTTTTCTCTTGTATAAATTCACAATCGCTTTCACTATTGCTGTATCTTTTCTTTTGCATAAATTCACAATCACTGTCACTTTTGCTGTATCTTGTTACGTCTTCTTCCATACTTATATTCCGAGATATCTGCATACTTTCACTTGCGTTCGCACTAATTTGTATATCACTTTTAACTTCATTACCCATTAGATTAGCTAAGAGTTCGTCTTCCCAGTCGTTTCCTGTTGGTAGCGTTTCACTTATTTCCAATTGCGGAGTATCTTCTTCAATCCAAGTCATCAAGATTTCATCACTCCAGTCAACATTTGTTAGTTCTACGTTTTTCTTGGTTGGGTCAATTTTTTTTTTTTTTAAATGTATCTTTCCGTGGAAGGTTGGTAATACAACTAAAAAGTTTTTTCTTGCTTGTTTGTCTGTTATATAGTTGGAGTACCTACCCCTAACATGCTCAAGGTTGCTTACGATTATCTACTAAAGAAATCTACTTTGAATGTCAATGTTTTTTTTTTTTATTGTTTTTTTTTATGTCCTTTGTCTTTTAACTGTCTGAGTCTAGTCTGAGAAGTTTTTCTACAGTATATGTGAATGTTTTCTTTAATTGATCCCTCCTTTTTGCAAACAAAAACTTTTTATGTAAATGTTAGATTTTAACGACTCCTCCTTATAAGGAGTTTCAGTCTCGTACGCGATTTCTCTCTTTTGTAAAATGGACTTTGGAATGTTATTTCTTCCCCCCCCCTCTTTTATTGTTTTATTATTTTTTATTATTGTTATACATATATTTTTTTTTTTTTATTAAGATTGCGTCAAGGCGATCAAAGTAGTCTGGTGTAGCGTCTTCTTTGTTCTTCAGTTGTCGCTTGACTGTCTTTGCCGTTTGTTTTTGAATCCCCCATTTCCCGTCATTATGTATACGTTGGATTTCGTTTCTCAGCATCTTGCTGAAATTAGAATGGCTTTTTCGCTTTTCCACCCGTTAATCTTCCAAAATCCGTGTTGTGAATTTCGTCGCTTTACAACTGCCGATGTGCAGTTGTTCGATGAGTTGTTCAACACGGTTCGGAGTGGTGTATCCTTTCCCGTTGCTCCCGTGTCCGTGGTGCAACCGGTTTGGTGTAACGATTTTTACTACAAGTAAGTCCGCTTTTTTCGTTTGTGTTATCCTTTTCTTGTTTGTCGGGATTCTTTTCTTGTTTTGTTATTTTTTGTTCTATTTTCTTTTTAGTTATTATTATTATTATTAAAATTTTTTTTTTTTTTTATAGTGAATATCCTGGCTACGCCCGACTTCGCGATGTTCTTCCACTGCTGCACGCACGGTTCTTGTGGTGGGCAGAATCCGGAGATGATATTTATCATCCTTCAGCTTCGGTTTCCAATTTTTATCCGGAGTTGACGTATGCCGATATCCAAATACGACTTGAGCACCGCCAAGTCCGATTGGCTGTTTTGAATCATTTGAGTGATTATGCTGAGGAAGATTGATTTGCTTTTCCGTCGGTGTACTCTATTTTTCACTATGGTTTTGTTTTGTATTTTGTTTTTGTTTTTGTTTTTGTTTTAACTACTGATTGGAAATAAAATCCTTTTCTACGTCTACGATTTTTTGGTTGTTTTTTTTTTTTTTTTTTTTTTAATTACGGATTGGAAATAAAATCCTTTACTACATCTTTGTTTCTTTTTGTTTTTGGTTGTTTTTGGTTGTTTTTTTTTTTTTTTTTTTTTTTTAACGTTATTTGTTAATTGTGCGTTTTAAATGGTCTTCTGGAGTACATCTGCATAGATCCTCCCACACCATTCCGTATCCAACGACATAGCTGCAGGTCGTGTGGCTACCTGTACATTCCTTGTTTTGCTCGTTTTCCCATTTTAATTCTTCGATAGGGTACAATTTTCCTTTCTTTGGTGCACTTGGTGTGTTTATCGACGTAAGGGTTTCTTTTGGTGTTTCTGTTGCTAACGTCATTAAAGGTGCAAATTCCCTAATGAACGGTTTTTCATTTGCTCCTCCAGCGCTGTAGATGGGTTCTGGTATCATTGAATCCATTTCTTGACCATCACTTTCGCTCACGTTACGTGATTGCTTGCGTCGTCTGAAGCTTTCCTTAATCCGTGGAATAGGATTACAGGCAATAAAAATTCTTAGACAGATGAGAAATAGGATGAATCCTATCGCTGAGAGAGCCATAATTTTTAATGTGTCAAACCAGGAAAACATGTTCCCGATTTGATTGTCCTGCTCTTCCGTTACTAGGATGTCAGGTAACTCTTTGCCTTCTCCTTCATTAATTCGTCCCACCAGGTCATTTAAGATGTTTAGCTGTTCCATTTCCATGGTTCCATGAGCTGGATGGTTCCTTAATCCATAGTCGAAACTGTTTAAGTGCAGTTCTTCGAATTCCGCAATTAAATCCAGATTTGAAGTATGTATGGTCGCCTCTTGTTTAATCCAGTCTCCTGCTGTGGCGTTATGTTGCCACGTATGAGGATATCCGTTGATGTTTATCAATTGGGATTTCCAAAAGCACTCCGAATACGGATGAATAGACCATCCGTCGAGTCCGATTGTACAGTTGTTTTTTCCGTAAACAAAAAATGGCTGGAACCCACACTTGGTCTCTTTTGCTGATAGTGATATCCTTTTTGGGTCGCATTGTTGCAATGTCATGGCTTGACCAAAACCATATATCCTTGTACACATTGGAAGTCCGAGTGCGGCGGCTGCAAGCAATCCATTTGTTTGGGCTAAGATTATGGCTTGCGTTCGTTTTATCTTTGATAACTGGCAGTAAACATCCCGAATTTCTTTTGCCAATTTATTGTCGTGTTCAGTTTCAATACTGATTTTGTATTGCTCGTGCATCTTTCCAAGCTCGTATTTTATCAAGTCACTTAGCTCCTCAGTGGATTTTGGTAGACCGTTACTTGTATTAGCGTCATTTAGCGGTCGATAGTCATCTACTACAATTTCGTGTGCTGTATTTTTATTTTGTTGTCTTGAATCCTTAAATTGATCACTTGAATTTTTGTCTTGAAATTCCGACTTATCTCGTGTTATATTGTGTTGTTTCTCAATTTTGTCTATATCTTTTTCTTCGTTATCCGTTGATTTTGTTATTCCAGTGGTTGTTGTTTCACTTGGTGTAAGATATTTTAGGCTTATAGTTGGCTCGCTGGACGAAATAATTTCAGTTTGGTTAGATTTTGGTTTTATTGTGCCTGTCGTTGTGGTTTCTGTGAAAACTTTTTCTGTAGTTGTAGATGACTGGGTCGTGATAGTCGTTTTGAGTGATGTACTAGTTAATGTTGTTGATGCGGTTGTTGATGTTATTGTTGGTAATTTCTCTGCTTCTGTTGATATTGTCGTAGATTTTGATGTTGTAGTTGATTTGGGTGTAGAGGCTGGTATTTGTGTGGTAGTGGTTGTTTTTAGTGTGGTAGTATTTGGCTTTTGAATGATGGTGGTCGGTTTTTGTGTGGTAGTGGTTGGTTTTTGTGTGGTAGTGGTTGGTTTTTGTGTGGTTGTGGTCGGTTTTTGTGTGGTTGTGGTCGGATTTTTTGTGGTTGTTGTCGGTTTTTTTGTGGTAGTAGTTGATTTTGTTGTTGTTGTTCTGAAAGTTGTTGTCGGTTTTGTTGTGGTTGTAGTCGGCCTAATCGTTGTTGTTGTTGTTTCTGTCTTCGCACTTGTTGTTACCTTGGCTGCAATGGAAGGTATGACTGATTTATCTGTTGTAGCAGTCATGGATGTTGCTGACTTTGTTGTTATGGTCGAATTTTTAGTTATTCCTTCCGTTGCGTTTGTTTTATAGTTAATCTCCTTTGGATCACGATGGTTTAATGGTGGCAAGATTGGTAGATTTTTTCCAAATAAGGCGTGTTGCGTATGTAGAGATATTATTGCTGCTGCCGTCAATGTTCTAGGTTGATGTGGATTCCGGTACTCGAAGCTAAAATGTTGTTTCTGGCTTGTTCCATGACAGTGTCCCAACGATAATTTGTCGATCCGTCTTGTTAGGCATTTCCGGTCCGAAGCGCCTGAATGAAGTCCTGTTCTATCACTTGCCATTAATTGTCCTGTGTGATCGAATGTTCCCCAGATGGAACTTTTATCTGAGCATTCGTGCAGGATGAGCATCGTTGTGTTCGCTTTAATGCAGTTGTTTGTGTTAAATGGTCTTATCGTGAAGTCTGAGGAATATTCGAAGGCTTGGCCCATGCTAGATGCTTCGCTACAGTTAGCCACGGTTGTTTGTGATTGCACCAAGGGGTCATTACTTGTTAATAATTTTTGTAGGCTTGTTTGACATTTGATCCAGTTAGGATCGCATGCTTCGAGTGTTATTGGTTTGTTAACGCCATTGTGTGTTAAACATTTTTCATCGGGTGACTTACCATGTTTCATTAGTCCCCATCCTATCATGTCCCATATGATGTTTCCTCTCCCATGGTTCCGTTTCAATAATCCTCCGAAAATTGGCGAACTGACGGTCGTTGTTACGGATGTCTTCTGTTCCAACTGGATTTCTTCGAATTCGTCAATGGATGCATCTGGGAAATTGTCCAACACATCCGGGTTTGTTGTTAGGATTTCGATAACCCATTGTTGATTTTCACTAATTGTTCCCTGTCTACTGCACGTTTTTAGTGTTGCCAATCTAACTCGTCCTTCTTCTTCATCATGTAAGGTGATGCACAGGCCTGTTTCTAGAGAAATCCATTGGTAGTTAATTAAATCCAGTATCCATCTTGATGTTTTTTCGGTACAATTTTCTGCAATAATTTGATTGTTTTCATTTGCCACGATGCAGATGTTAGTGTTCATAAGCCTTATGCTGTGATCTACGATGTATTCGAATTTTGTTCCTGTTGGCAAAGGATCTTGAATATCATATTGGTTGTGGACTGATACTTGCGTGTTTATTGATGAACCATTAACCATGAGATACGCAATTGTATCTTTTTTAGTCATTATTCCATTTTCTTCTACGTTTGTTATTATAGGATGTCCCATTCGTATCGAACCCCATGCATACGATATGCTGTAAAGTCTTTTTCCCATAGCTTCTTTCTTAGCACGATTGTCAAGAAATTCAATTTCGTTATTAGTCGACCGTTTTACTTTGCTCGCTATTGGATCTGCGTATTCATTGCAAGACCATGTATCTACATTTACTTGGTTCTCACAGGATGGTAATGAAATTTTAAAATTTTTGTATAACTTTGTGGTCGTCTCTACTGGAAAAATAAGAAATGTTAAAGGCATCCCTACTACTTTAAATCCAGGTTGGGCAAATTCTTTATTATTTATATCTGGTTTGTTAGAGAAAGTTATTTCTATCTGCTTGTTATTATCAAGAAGACGGCTAGTATTTACATTAATCATTGAGTTTGTTAATTCTATATACCCTTCACCTTTAAAAATAATTTGTGAATTTGATGAGTTTGTTGATCTATCTCCCCATACTATGGTGTTATGATTTTGTGTATACTCTCCTTCTTGCTGAGTGGTGTTTAAAAATCCAAATGGACTTTCCACTAAGCTTTCTGGTGTCTCTTGTTTTAATGTTATCTCTTCCGCTAAGCAATTTAATGCATGGTATTCTTTGATAGCATACCACTTCCCTTCCCCTGTAGGAGTTGATGTAAAACTCAACGTTGTTGTTCCTGCCTGCATAAGATTACCCCCACATTTTTTATTATTTACCATTTCCCAGCATTCAATTGCTGAGAGCAATTTTGTTTCCTGTGAATAAACTGTGTCAAAAGACCCTATCCAGAAAGATCCGGTTATTTTCTTTGTCTTAATCCATTGTTTGCAAGTCCATCCTTTCCAAGTTTTTACTGGATTTTGTTTAGTCATTAGCGTATAATTTGTTAGGTATCGTGGTTGATGGTTAGTGCTGGGGGTTTTGCAATAGTATGGTGAGTTAATATCTAGAATTCCTCGTGTTTTAACATAGTTGCAATCGCATACAGACGAGAAGATTGTGTGGGTTGTTTGCAATGTAGTTAGAATGCAAAAGAGTAGTAATTTTTTCTCCATCTGTTTAAAAAAATTAATTGCATTTTAGAAATTGGATGCCTGATTTCTCGATCTTAAATTATATCGTGAGGTTGTCCTAAAGTCGGAATTAGTCTGGTCTAATGGATTGGGGAATAGCATTCTTGGATCTAAGAATGATATTATGGGTTCTTTCAGTCCAAGTTGCTTTTTAGGCCTCCCTGGTCTTCGTCTAATGGCTGTCGTTTCTGCTTTTCTCGCTTCGATCTCTTGTTCTTGTTTGGCCGGAGCATCTCGTGCCATATAAGGTTTAAGTCGGTTGCAGTGAACAATCGATTTATGTTTTTCATTTGTAATGTTTTGGATTTCGTACGTAATTTCTGAGAAACCGCGTATGATTTTAAATGGACCATTCCATCTATTTATAAATTTTCCGGCTTGAGGTGGTGCTTTTAATAGTACCAGATCGCCGGGATTGTACTTGACACTTTTTGTCCCTTCATCATAATACTTTTTCTGCTTCGTTTGGGCTTTGAACAAATGTTGGTTCGCTAATTCTTGTGCCTTTTTCCACTGGCGAGAATATTCTTCATGTTGATTTCCCTCCATTTCGTAATGACGGTTGATCTTGATGTCGTTTGGTAAAATGGGTTCTCTTCCGTAGAAAAGGTAAAATGGGCTATCTTTCAGAGTTGCTTGTTTAGACGTGTTGTATGCGAATGTGACGAATGGCAGATACCTGTCCCACTCCTCGGGTTCGTCTACCACATAACAAGCAAGCATATCACATAGCGTTCTATTAAACCTTTCTACCAATCCATCGGTTTGTGGATGATATGCAGTGGTACGCATTTGTTTTATCTTAAATAATTTACATATTTCTTGAACAATATTTGATAAAAAATTTGTTCCTTGATCTGTCAACACGATTTCTGGGGCTCCATATTTTGTTATTAACTTATTTACTAGAATATTGGCTATTGTTTGTGCGGTTTGGTTTTTCATTGGAAATGTAAAGACAAATCTACTGGCATAGTCTGACAATACTAAAATATATTTATATCCCTTAACACTTTCTTGAATTGGTCCAACTACATCCATTGCAATTCTTTCCCATACCCTATCTACTGGTGGCAAAGGTTGCAATGGTGCTTTACTCGTGCCAAATGCTTTTCGTCTTGCACACTTTAAACAACTGTTAACATATGCTGTGACATCAGATCGCATATTAGGCCAAGAGTATTGCCTTTGTAGTCTTGCTAGAGTTTTTGTTATACCTAAATGTCCTGCTAATATGTGATCATGATTTTCCTCCATGATTTCTCTTATTTTTATGATGGGAACTACTATCCTTCCATATTTATCAATTAGTTCTTGTTTCTCATTTAACTTATATCCATTTATATTTCCTTTTTTATTGCCGTTCTGTATCTTTTTAAGGTTCTCAATTATTCTTCGGCAATAGTTATCTTCATGCTGTAATTCAGTCCATTCTTTCTCCAAATTATTAACCTGGTGTTCTATTTTCGATTCTACTTTAGCAATGGGTAATATTGGAATACGACTAAGAGTGTCGGCGTTTTGGTGTGACTTACCAGGTCGATATCCGATTACGATGTCAAATTCTTGTAGTTTCAATGCCCATCTTGCTAGTCGTCCTGCCGGTTCAGATTTGCTCATCAACCATTCTAAAGGTCGATGATCAGTGAATACCGTAAACTTCCGGCCGTATAAGTACGTTCTGAATACATCTACAGCATGAATGATTGCATATGCTTCTTTCTCTGTTGTTGACCATTTGGCTTCACGGTCGTTCAGATGTTTAGAAGTATACGCGATGACGACTTCTAGGTCGTCTGATTCACTGTGATCCTGTTCGTCGGTCGCAGCTGAATCCGCTGATTGAGGTGGAGATTGTATTTGTGCCAAGACTGCTCCTATTCCGTATCCTGATGCATCCGTATAGATGATAAACTCGCGCGTGAAATTGGGATAGCTCAGAATAGGTCTAGATATGAGGCAGTTCTTTATACAATTAAAGGCGTCCCTTTGTTCCTCCCCCATTTCCATTCGACTGACTTCCTTGTCAGTGCTGTCAATGGATGAGCTTTATCAGCGAAAGCTCTGATAAATTTTCGATAGTAGCTTGCTAGTCCCAAAAATGAACTCAATTCTTTTGTGTTTTTAGGTGCAGGGTAATTAATAATTGATTCCAATTTTTTAAGATTTGGTGTTATGCCTTGTTCTGATACTATGTAACCTAAATAGTCCAACTTCTCTTGAAAGAATTCGCATTTTTTTCGTTTTAGTTTTAAACCCGCTTTTGTCAACAATTTAAAAACTTCTTCTAAATGTTTTATATGTTCGTCAATTGAACTACTGAAAACAATAATGTCATCTAGATAAACCAATGCAAACTTAAAAAGTACATCTTTCAGGATGTTATTCATTGCTCTTTGAAAAGTGCTTGGTGCATTTGTTAATCCAAATGGCATACGATTGAATTCATATTGTCCAAATTCACATATAAAGGCTGTTTTATATTTATCACTTTCTTCTATTTCTATTTGCCAGTATCCGCTTAATAAATCCAGTGTTGAAAAATACTTTGAACCGCACAATGCATCTACGGTATCATCTATTCTAGGTAAGGGATATCTATCTTTTATTGTTATTTTGTTTAATTGTCTATAGTCAATGCACATTCTCATTTCACCATCCTTTTTGTTAACCATTACAATTGCTGCTGAGAATGGACTATGACTTTCTCTTATTATTTTATTTTGTAGCATACTATCAATCTTCGATTTTACCGTATTTTTTAGTGCTTCAGGCGTTCTACGCAGACGCTGATTAATTGGTGCGCTAGCTCCCGTATTAATGAAATGTTTGACATTAATAGCCAACCCAAGGTCTGATTCTTTATCTGCAAACAATCTTTCGTTTTTTACAAGCAACCATTCAATTTTTGTTTTTACTTCATTAGGAAAATTGGGTATTTTAAAGTCCTTCTTTTCTAATTTTTTACTTTCCTGGTTTGATAAATCTAATTGACTAAAAGCTTCTAAATTAATGTAGTCTTCTGTAGTTAATGGAAGTTCCTCTTCTTCTACATTGGATAAAGGTCTTAGTGGGATATTTATTCCCACTTCGGAAAAAGTTATGCTATACAATGGCAATATACTCTCGCAAAAACTATGTTCTACTCCATAGTGATCATAACTGATCTGCTTATTTTTAGTGTTAATTTTTACGTTATTGCTAGCCAAAAAATCTAATCCTAAGATACAATTTTCATTAAGATTTTCCATTACATAAAAGTTGTGGTTAATGAAATGATTCTTATTTATTGTTATTTTAAATTCATATTGGCCTAATGATTTGAGCTCTTGTCCTGATACTGTCCTAAATATCGGATCATCGCTATTTCTTATTTGTTTTAAATTTTTATCACTTATGTTAAAATAAAAGCTAGATGAAATTAAACTTGCTGCTGCACCAGTGTCTACTAAAGCTTTTGTTTCTTTTTCACAAATTCTAATTGGGATACGTATAAGTTTAGGTATTTCCGCCGTAAAGTTAGGTTTTACATGATAGTGATTAATGCTATTAGAATTATAGAGTGAGTGGTTTCCTACATTTGACGTCGTGGTTGACGGTTGATACGTGCCATATCTGTCCAACATTCTCTTGCAATGTGTCCTTTTTTGTTACACTTGTAGCACGTAATGTCACTGTTTTTCGCTGGTTGTGTGTTGTGAAAAGGTTGTACTCTTTGTTGATACTGATCACTAGTCGATTCACGCCATGGCTGATTTTGAGGGTTCCCAAAATTTGAGGGTTGGTAAATATTTCTTCGCGGTGGATACAAATTATTCTGTGGCCGTTGAAATTGTCTTTGGTTTAGTTGCCGTTGGCCATTTTGATGTGGCCCGTATGAATAAGGTGTTTGGCGTTGCGTTGTTGATTCTTGAAAACTTTCCCTTCCCCTCTGGGCGTTATAGTTTTCTCTATATGGGCTGGCTTCTCTGCTTCTGGAAAAACTTGGTTCTCGGCTGCGTGAGTAGCTTGATTCGCGGCTGTTTTGCTGATTATTGTTAAATCGCACTCTCGGATACTGTGGTCTTGAATTGTGTTCCCGTGATTGTGATCTGCGGGGCTCGTATTGGTCAGTTGCTGCAATGACTGCAGTGTTTTCCTGTGGTATTTCATTTTTATTAGCACATTCCATCTCTAAAATTTTCTGTCTTAATTTCTCTATTTCGAAATCCTGTTGTTTTCCATGGTGTGCAATGCCGGCAATGACTGCTGTTAGTTCTTTGTCGTCATTGTTTTCTTTGTTTTGCAATATCTGTTCCGAAATAAACAGTTGTTTGCATAGTGCATCGAAGTCGTTGGCATCTTCTGGCATTCGTAGGTAAAGTTCCGTTTTTATTTTTGGTAAGATCCCTTGGATTAAAATTTTAATTTTGGTGGTATCCCGCATCCTTTTTACTTTACTGAAGAGCTGGTCTTCCACAACTGTCTTGTTATGGTCAAGTTTTTCTTCTTTTCCTTCGATTCCGTCGTATAGGTTGTTAAGTCTTGACACGAAAGCTCTGCAGTTTTCTTCCGGTTTCTGTTTTAGCTGCAACAATTTTTTCTTTAAGGCGGCTAGATCATAAGCGTCTTGGAATCTTGCTATGATTGCTGATCGCCAGTCATCGTATTCAAGTTCATCTCCTTGCTCCGATACGTATTCTTCGTGCCAATCCAGAGCTTCACCTTTAAGTCTGTCTGAAAAGAATCGTAATTTTTGGGTGTCGTCCCAATTGTTGTTTCTTGCTACGTGCTCAGCTGTTTTAAGCCACTCCGTTATCATTTTGTCTGTGCTTTTTCCTTTGTATGGGGGTATGGATTTTTTATCTTCTCGAGAGAATAGTTCCCCCAATACTTTTACTATTGGCTGAGTAAAGGTTTTGATCATGTCTATTTCTTCTGCGGTAGGGGTTTTTTCTGTTGATTTTCCTATTGGGTTGTGTCTCGAAGTCTCAGCTTCCTCAGGAGTTTCGTGGTCAAGTCCCATGTTTTTAAAATTTGGTTTCTCTTTGTTAAAAAGTTCGTTCTGTTTCTGCAATAATTCTATTGTTTTATTCTGGGACTCTAGTTGTTTTTTTAGAGTTTCAATAGTTTGCTGTTGTTTTAAAACGTGTTCGGTATCTAATTCGAAATGTAATGATTTGTCGTTTATTTCGCTTAGTGATGTTAGATCGTTGATTTGGTCTATTAATTTTGAAACTTCTCCTGTATGTTCTTCTGTTCTAGAATTGTCTGCGCTTTCTGCTTCGATGTAAAAAGCTTCTTTTTGCTTATACTCCACTAGACGTTCCTCAAGGCGTTGTATCTTGCTCTCCTGAGTTGAAATTAGTGTTTCTTTATCTCTTATTTGTCTTTCGAGGTTTCTATTCCTTGCGGCTAATTCTAGTTGTCCTTTGTGTAGACAGCTTCTTTCTCCCTTTGTTGTTTCCAGAGAGTTTTTCAATTCCCTTACCTCCTTTTCTAATTCGTCGCTTCTTTCTTTCTGCGCCTTTTCGTGTTTTTTAACGGTATTATAACTTTCTAGGAGTAACTTGTTTTCGTTTTGAAGTTTGTTTATATTTTCTTGACCTTCGGTTTCTACGTGTGCTGTGGTTTCTTCCTTCTTTTTCAATAGTTTTTTAAGATATTCTTCGTTTTCTGCGTTTTTTCGAAGTATTTGTTCTAATTCACTGATTCGTTGATAAGTTTTTTCTAGTGAATTCTTTAAGAATTCGTTACTTTCTATTATTTTTTCGGTCGATTGATTGGGGTTCTTTTCTTTTTTGCAATTTGTTTTTGTAAGTTAAAGTTTTCTAAACGGATTTCTTCTGTTCGTTTTTTCTCTGCGACTTGTTGCGTAAGTGCTTCTTCTTGGAGAACGGTGTTTACTTTGATCAAGAATTCTTTCTCTTTACCGTTAACAGTTTTTAACTGTTGTAAAAGAGTGTCTACGTTATTAAATTCTCCTCCGAGTGACTGAATCTGATCTCTTATAGTTTTTGTTGTTTTACTTATTGTCTCGTGAGTGATTTCGTCTGGCGTATTTAAAGTTTCTTTTAGTATTGAGTACGCAAATTGGTATAAGGCGTTATGCGCCGCTGTATTTGCCTCTTTTTTTTAGCTTCCAATTCTTTTATCGTGGTTGTTGTTGAAGTTGTTTGATAACTTTTTGATTTTTTCCTTAGTATACTTGTATTCTAATTCAACTAATTCTTTCCAGCTGAGAATAAATGCGGCTCTTGGGGTTTTGATTTCAGAGTCAGGATTTGTTATATCATGGGTTTTCAAATTTGGGTTTAGTGGTGGTGAAGTTTCGTTAGTTAAGTCTGGGTAAATGGAGTCGGTCCTGAGAGTAGTGTGTGGTAAAAAAGATTTCTGCATTCGCTTACCGTGATGGATTTTGTTGACCGACGCAAGTAGAAGAGAGAAGAAAAAAAAATTATTAGTACTTTATCCTCTTGTTCAATTATATTGTCTACTGTGTCGAAGTCTCTTATACCGGTGACAGAATCTTTTATTTCAATTTCAAGTCTCGTTGGGACCTCCAATTGTAAGATTTGCCAGGCGTGTATTTATTAGACTTCTACAATAGCAATACAATCAAACCAAGAAGCATGGCACTACTCTACTCTGAATATTGTTGCGAATAACACGGCTTTTATACAGAATTGCAAGTGGCACATTGGGTGTGGCTTAGATAGCGGTGGCGCGCGGTCACTTGGTCATGTGGGCGTTGCCTTTGTGTACACCTTGCGTACACTCAATGTCCGTGCAGATTTGCCATCTTCTGTAAAGCGTAAATAATGCAGTTGGCTCGTTACAAAGGATCACGAAAATATAAATATTTACTATGTTTATTAGTGTTAAATGGGCAAACGAAGAGCCCAAAGTCTCGGTGTGTAAGCTTGTCTCCCCCCTCTAATAATGTAAAAAAATTTATTATTAATAACTCCTACTTTTTAAGTCGGAAAGTTATAATTTTTACGGGAATCGAAAGACCTCGTTGAGCTCTTTCGATTTCTGTAAAATTTAATGCGAAAAATATGAATGGAAAAAATTTCGAACAAGAATTTTATTTTCCGTTTTTTCGGTTAGGTCCAGTTATAGTCTAGATCGAAAAACCGAAAAAGTTTTTCATGTTCAAAGATTTTTTTCCTTATAAATATTCGATATTAAATTTCCTTCATCCTCATCGAGAGTCAATTCATTCTCAACCTTGTTCTCGACCTAGTAATAAAATAATTCAATGACTAGAAAAAATCTGTTACGTTAGAAAAGTCGTTTACAGAAAATTCAGTGAAGGCCTTAACAAAATTGGATCCATTGTCGGTCACTATATAGTTAACCTTCCCATGTAGATTAAAATCGTCCATAATGTTGTTGAGCAAAGCCGCAATTTTATCGTATGTAAGAGATCCTTTTATTAAAGAAATTTAAGATGTAAAAACATAGAAAAAATAAAAGGTTTCCGTTTTACCTTGAAATCTTTTACAAGCAAGAGCAGCAGAACACCTCTTCAACTCACTCATCTCTCCTTTACTTTTAAGCCAATGTGCTGTTACGCCCAAGAAACTTCGTCTTTTCGATCCCCAGGCATCAGCCGTTAAACACACATCCACTGCATTGCTGAACCTCTTCCTCAAACTAGCTTTATATTCTAAATATTGTTGCAAAATAGTTTTCTTCAGCGTTTTAGTGCACACCACATTCACTTTGGGATTAATTTCAGTGCAGACGTTTCGAAAAAGACTGTTCTCAACAGTACTCAAAGGTAGACAACTACCGACAACATATTGAAAAATACGCATGTCTACACAAACTTGATGTTCTGGTTCCAATTTTTTAGCCTTTTCGATCTTTTCTTCTTTCCTAGAGATTGGGCTTAGATCAAGTGCAACATCAATTGTTTCTTGTGGCCTTCCGGCCTCTTTGGCCTTCTTATTAGTCGGCAAGTAAGACGAGTCAGCTGATCGACGCCTCTTTCTGTCATTCATTTGAGTTGCCATAGCCTCTTTATAAGCATCCAAAGCTACATCATGTTTCTTCTGTAAATATGAAAATAATTGCGGTGGTTAAGTTATTGAATAGAAATATAAATTGAGTAAAGAGTAACCTTAAGATGGCGAACCCAGTTAGAGGGATTTCCATAATGCACCTTTGACTCTCAGCCACACGTTTCGCACGTGCCGGCTACTAATTCGGTTCCCAATAAAGCTTTCTTTTCCTTTTCTTCAAGGCGAGTAAGAGATGTGTCAATAGTAAAATGCTTGATTACTGCTTGAGTAAAATTAAAAAATCGAAAGACACCAGAATCAGTCCACAAATCTTTTTCAGTAGAAAACGCCATTGTTATCACTCAGTCACTCTCACTCACTAACACTCAGTCGCTTTGCCACTTTACGAAAAATTCAGATGACACAATCAATTATTGTTCGGCAACATTGCCAGGTGACGGGGTTTTTTTTGCCTTTTTTTTAGTCGAAAATTTTTTGGTACGTCAAACGTCAACGTCAAAGTCACCTTTAAAATTTATTTTCAGTCAACGTTAACGTAAACGTCATTTTTTGACTTAAGTCATGACTTAAGTCAAAATTTGACGTAAGTCATTCGGTGACGTTCCAAACACTGTTGTTCATACATGCGATGTCTTTTCCAACGTCATAATAAAGTTTGTTTTGTTGTTTGAATATTCCATGTGCAGCTTTTCGGTGAAAAAGGTTCGTTTTTTATAACTAGTTTGCCTACAAGGCCTTCCAGCAAACCAACAAAACCTTCATTTTATACTTCATTTAATGGAATATTATCTTGAATGATAAAATTCTAAAAAAAAACATTCAAATAGTTAATAAGTTGACCAAAAGAAATAAGATGTTGAAAATGAAATAACCTCACATTACTCTGTGACGAAGTAGTTTTTAAATTTTATTATCTAATGAAAGAGAATGCAAATCTGCATTGGAACGCCAAAATTGGAAAACGATGGACGTTGTTTTTCCAAAATTGTAATGGCCTTCGAGGTTTTGTTTGTCCGTTTGCTTTCAGCGGGTCAACCAACTCTCTCATCAAGGAAAGGGGCTCATTTAGAAATGTATCAAATTCCTCAATGACAGCAGCAGAAGTACTACCAGACTGATTTTCACTCGGCTCAGCCAGTAACGTGCTGTATAGTTGACTCGCTTCGTTGCTGGCTTCAGCGCATATTGGTGCACAATTTTTCTTCTCAGTTAAATTGGGCTGTGATACCTGGAGCTGTTGAGCTCTCATTTCCAATTCAGCTTTAACGGCTGCTACTACGGCCCAGTCAGACTCACCGGATTAGAAAATCCATTTCTTCTTGAACATTGGATTCAGCATTGTTCCTATTAATCAACAAAGAATTATTAAAAAGAAGACAAAGTGGCTTTTTATATTCAAAAAAATTACCAAGAACATAGAAAGTATCTCGTAGAACATAGCTTAAACGCCTTGTGAGTGATTCTTTTAAGACGCTGGCAATTGGTTTGCAGTATTTGATCTGACTTGAAAATGGACACGCTGGATTGTAGTAAGGCTTCCCGTTTGAGTCTTTGATGGTTACGCTTACTTTGTTCAACAAGTCTAGATAACAAGGAATAACATTTCCTGTAGTCTCATAGTCTCCTTGCAAATCATTGGTTGCATCTTCAAACGGCTGTAAAAGAATTGTAAGTTCTTTCAACACGCAAAGTTCGTGATGGATAGTTCTCCCCAATTTTTAGTTGCATTAAGTTTTGATTGAAGTTTGCGGTCCTTATCGATTGCTTTAAGTAAAGCTGCAATCATTCTTAACTGAGAATTCCATCTAGTTGCGTTTTTAGCTACCAAATGAAAACCAACTGCTTTGTACACGGTTTCAGTGTCCAAGACACTCTTACGAACAAAATGTACAATCTTACTTGTGTGTTCGACTGCTGCAAGGGCTGAATGCGAACCCAAACCTGAGATAGCTTTCATTGCATCACCAACAACCAACTGAAGTGTGTGTGCTATGCAGGTTGCTCTGTAGGTAGCAGTAAGACAGTACTCGACGACTTACAGACTCGAAAAGATACTGATGGAGAAGATAGAAGTTGTAAATCTATACCGTGTTCCACTTCTTCAAGTTCTTCTTGAGTGTCTAAATCAGAAACTGTTAATTCCTTTAATTCGGTTGATAAGTCATCTATGATGTCCATCAAAGAAGAACCTCCGTCGTCAATCTCAAGTTCTATGAAAACCTCATCACTTTCAGGTTTCTCAGTGGATGCAGTTGATGAAAGATCTTTGATACGATCTTCGGCTTGAGAAGGAGCAATGTGAGTGAATTCATCTGGCATTGATTCATTTGCAACTTCGCCTGATTCCCACCCTGGAATTTGAAGAAAACCAGCTGCTACCATGTTTGAACCACCATCGGTCATAATTCGAGACACCTTGAAGTAAATAGAAAATATGTTCATAAATATCATATCATATTTTCATAAAAGATAATACCTTATTCGAAGGAATTTTCCAATCTTGTAAAAGCTGTTCATATTCAGCAAGAATCGCTTGGCTAGTGTGCCTTCAATGAATTTTACGAACTCCCAAGAATACTACAAACTTTTCAAAGTCGTCAGACACAGCTGAACATGTAAATCCGATGTACCCATCCATAGATTTAGACGACCAGATATCCATGATATTGTTCAGTGATCTACATTGAGAAAGCTTGTTTGCAACTTTTGTTTCGATTTCTTTGTGAAGTTTTGTCGGGAGTGTGTTTCGCATTCTTTCAGGAGTTGGAATCGAATAACCAGGTATGCTCAACTAAAAAAATTTAATTCAATAAATAATATCAAATACAAATTTACGGAGCATAATATCTTTATCCAATTACGAAATCCTGTTCTTCTCAGCAAGTTAAGTGGCAGATTGTCTTCGCCAAACATTTTAGCTAAACCATTGTCAAGTTGTTGTTGCCTTCCTTGACTCATTTTTGAATGGACAGAATAGGATCGAATTAAAGGCTGGTTGTGGTTCTTTTTCGCAGAGAAAGATTCAAATTCTTCTTTATGACGGTGTAAAAGGTGGCTTTTGAAATTTGTAAAAGATCCCTTGTCACCTGAGAAATAGCTGTTTCCTTGAGAGGCTTTGCATTCTTTCATACTTCTTGCAAACACTTTTCCCTGAACATTGCAACGCCAATCTTTATAAAAATGGGTCCTCCAAGAAGGGTACTTATTCAATTCAAAAACTACAATGGGTGTGGTATTAGGTGGCTCTACTAAAGGATTGTTATTGCCAAGTGAAGTATCTTCAATATCAACTATCTCTTCGTCACACTCAGACGTCACGTGACTTCCCAAGTAACACATGTTGTCGGTCCGATATCGGACCGTGTTGGCATTTGTACCTAGCCGATATCACGTGCCAACATAAACCGATATCGGCTGGAGCTCAGTTTGGCGCACCGATCTGAGTAGGCCCGATATCCCGACCGAGGTCGCACCGATGCGGAACCCATGCACTGCATCCTACCAATTTCTGTATTTACTTTTTTATTTTATTTTTATTCTTAATTATTTTACAAAAGAATATATTACAGAAGAAGTCATCGGTCATTGTTGTATTTGTAACATTTACTTATTTTAACAAAAAATGAACAAACGGAAACTGAAAAAACTGATCAACTAATATAAATTTTCAGTCCTCATCCGAAGTCCCTTGGATATCATTTTCATCGTCTTCATTTTCTTCGTCTTCATTTTCTTCGTCTGTGATGTTATCGTTTTCTTTGTTTTCTTCATTTTCTTCAGCAATCTTACGCATTTGGTTTCTTCCGCCTTTGCGATCCTTTGCACCACGCAGGAAATTTACAATGCAGTTATTAACCGTTGAATCATCGTTAATTTTCTTGTGGCGCTTGCGAAGTGCAACTAAAAAAAAATAATAAAGAATAAACACCTTTTAAAAATATTTTAGTTGACTTTACCTTTATATGCTTTGTAAAATTCAGTTGCGTTCAAAGGTTTTTTTTCAGTTTTCCTTTTCCTTGGTGGCTATATTCGATTGCAACAACCTTGTCTAAGCAATGCCTTAATAAAAGCTTGGAAGAATCAGCAAGAGTACCACCTCCCAAAGATATAAGGTAAGGAGGGTCAATCCGCGCGGATTTGACAAATCCGATGCGCGACCAAAACTCGGATTTCGTTGAAATTTGGTAAGTGAATCAATAAATATGTTTAAAATTTATTGGCCAAAGGATTTTTTTTTTGCGCAATTAGGGAAAAAGTTACAGCAAAATGAAAATCAGATTTTTTCATTTGGCCGTAACTTAGGATTTTTTTCCGCGTTTTCATTTTTATTTATTTAAGACTAGTTTTTATTTCTCTATTGATTTTAAATAAGTACGTCTTATTCAGTTTTTCACGCTCTTCTTAATGGTATTTTTATGTTTCAAAATTTTTAAATTTAATTACGTTATTTAACTTTTAAATGTTCAGAGTGTGTCTTACAAAAGTAGACCTGAACAGATTCGCTTTTGACCAATCCGCCAAGACCGCCTGGGGTAGTCAAGGTCAAAAAGGGGAGACAGGGAAAAGGGATGAGTGAAAATGGCCGCCGAAGCCAATATTTTACATCAAAATAGGGAGATTTCAAACAATTAAATCGGCACTATGGAGAATTTAACCCTAGCGAAAAAAATAGAGCATATACTATGATATGTCCTCTTTTTTTTAGTGCAAAAATTACAAATAAATCTCAGAAGCGAATCTGTTCAGGTCTACTTTTGTAAGACACACTCTGAACATTTAAAAGTTAAATAACGTAATTAAATTTAAAAATTTTGAAACAAAAAAATACCATTAACAAGAGCGTGAAAAACTGAATAAGACGTACTTATTTAAAATTCAATAGAGAAATAAAAACTAGTCTTAAATAAATAAAAATGAAAACGCGGAAAAAATCCTAAGTTACGGCAAAATGAAAAAATCAGATTTTCATTTTGCTGTAACTTTTTCCCTAATTGCGCAAAAAAAAAATCCTTTGGCCAATAAATTTTAAACATATTTATTGATTCACTTACCAAATTTCAACGAAATCCTAGTTTTGGTCGCGCATCGGATTTGTCAAATCCGCGCGGATTGACCCAGGAACCTTAATAGAAAAAAAATAACTTGCTTTAAATGAGAACATTAAAAAAATGGAAATAAGCTAACAAAATATATCTTGAAACGTTTTTGAAGCAGCTCCCTATCCAATGAAAGAAAGTCTTCCATAGAAGAAATAGGGAAATCGGGAAGTTTATCTACGAAATCGTCGTGTTCTTTCTCAGACGTAGTGATTGGTCTACTAGGAACCAGGGACTGAACTACTCGAAAAAGCTCGTCCTGTCGGACCTTTGATTTTGTTAGGTAGTCCACGATCTCATTTGGTAGCTTAATATTTGAAGCGGATGGTTCAGCATCTGAAAACAAAAATCATTTTAAGGGTACATTTAATAATTACATCTTAAAATAATTACCGTGTCCTTTATGATGGGATATGCGGGAAACACTCAAGGAATTACTATCCGATTGTGTCTCCTTAATTAAGTTTCGTTTATGGACGGGTGTGCTAGAAATGGGTGCAAAACTAGTTTGTTGTTGAGAATTTTGACTTGAACTGATTGGTGAGCTCCCTAGTGAGATATGATCTATATTAAAGAAAATAAAAAGTTAGCAAGGGCATGATTCAAACAAGTAAAATTAATACTTACAATTGTTAAGGTCTCTAATGTTGAAACGATTTTGCTGTTGAGAATGTTGACGTAAATTCTTAGGTGAGCTGTCTGGTGAGACATGATCTAAATTAAAGAAAATAAACAGTTAGCAAGGGCATGATTCAAGCAAATAAAAATTAATACTCACAATTGTTGATGTCTCCATTGTTGGAACGATTTTGCTGTTGAGAATGTTGACTTAAACTCTTAGGTGAGTTGTCTGGTGAAACATTATCTATATTAAAGAGAATATAAAGTTAGCAAGGGCATGATATGATTCAAGCAAATAGAATCAATACTCATCACAATTGTTGATGTCTCTATTATTGGAACGATTTTGCTGTTGAGAATGTTGACGTAAACTCTCAGGTTAGTTGTCTGGTGAGACATTATCTATATTTAAGAAAATATAAAGTTAGCAAGGGCATGATTCAAGCAAATAAAATTAATACTCACAATTGTTGAAGTCTCTATTGTTGGAACGATTTTGCTGTTGAGAATGTTGACGTAAACTCTTAGGTGAGCTGTCTGGTGAGACATTATCTAAATCAAAGAAAATATACAGTTAGCAAGGGCATGATTCAAGCAAATAAAATTTATACTCACAATTGTTGAAACTAGTTTGCTGTTGATGAGAATGTTGACGTAAACTCTTAGGTGAGCTGTCTGGTGAGACATGAACTAATATATTGTCGCGGGTGAAAAGGGAGATTGGCTATCTCTTCGCAGAGATGAGTCATCCGCTCCTTGGACAACGCTGCGATCGTGGTGAAGAAATTGTCAGGAGAAGTCCGCTCTAAGAAAGATACGCAGATACGCAGTCCGGAAGGGGAGTAATTCGGGCGACGGTATAAAACGCTGCCCAGAATCTGCGTTAGATGAGTCTCCATCGGGTGAGCTCCCGGAGCTGGGCTCCTTAGGAGGAGTTCCCTGGTTTCCCAAGAGGTCTTCAGACGCTTCTTCAACTTTTGGTAATGGTTATCCCTTTTGTTTGAGTTAAACCATTGTTTAGAATTTAAGTCATCACTTGTTGTATTCGTTTGTTCTTGTTCTAATACAACTCGTGTGACAATTGGTGGAGACGCAGCTCGTTACCCGTAAGTGACGAATTAGTGCTGCAGAGTTTTAATTTTTGAGACGCAGCTCGTTACTAGTAAGTAACGAATTTTTTGCTGCGGTGTGGCAATTATTTAAGACGCAGCTCGTTCCCTGAGAGTAAACGAAGTCGTGCTGCAGTCATTGTTAGCCGATGCCGAAGAGGACAAACCCACGGCTACCTAGTTGCCCAAGAGACCCCAGCAGACGATTACATCCGCTTCGAGAACTGTCAAGCGTTCCGGTAGAAACTTCACCTACCCCAGCCTCATCGTTGGAGAGTGGAACTTCCTTTGTTGGTGAAGCCATAAATTTTGAAGGTCCTATTCCAAAGGACCATTTGACCGAAGAAGCTGACAGTCAGGGTGAATCAGTCGAGACTGGAAGAGATTCAGACTCGGATTCAGAAACCGAGGTCGTTTTGAGAACTGCAAGTCCAGTTGTTCCAGTCAGTGGACAGCAATTTATAGTGCCATCAGGGCATATTGTGCAGCCACAAAGACAAGCTATGGCAGCTGTCAGAAAATTTATTAGCCCGCCTATCTTTCGAGTTAGTCCGGATGAAGATGCGCGCCAATGGATGGAGCATTACGAGACAATTTACTCCCATAACGGATGGGGTGACGCCGAAAAACGTAATAATTTCAATATGTACTTGGACGATACTGCAAGAAACTGGTTCAATTGTGCAAGGCTCCCGAACGAGTAAATGGTAAATCTTAAACGACCGGAAGATATGCGATTGCAGCGCCTCTTCCGTGGCCGAAGGTAGGCGGTTAAAAAAAAAAAAAAAAAAAAAAAAAGGAAAATCCTTAAGACTATCCGGGAAATACAAGAAACATTTAAACAAGTAAGCGCAACCGGAAAGAAGAAAAACGAAGGAGTAAAAGTCCCTTATTTGCCAAGAGGACGCAAGCGTATTTTTAGTCTCATCAACCTTCGTGGATCGCAGAAGATTAGTACAGTCGGGTCGCCTGTCTTGAAGAAGGGGGACCTGTCGCGGGTGAAAAGGGAGATTGGCTATCTCTTCGCAGAGATGAGTCATCCGCTCCTTGTACAACGCTGCGATCGTGGTGAAGAAATTATCGGTAGAAGTTCGCTCTAAGAAAGATACGCAGATACGCAGTCCGGAAGGAGAGTAATTCGCGCGACGGTATAAAACGCTGCCCCGAATCTGCGTTCAATGAGTCTCCATCGGGTGAGCTCCCGGAGCTGGGCTCCCTAGGAGGAGTTCCCTGGTTTCCCAAGAGGTCTTCAGACGCTTCTCCAACTTTTGGTAATGGTTATCCCTTTTGTTTGAGTTAAACCATTGTTTAGAATTTAAGTCATCACTTGTTGTATTCGTGTATTCTTGTCCAAATACAACTCGTGTGACAATATGCAAGAACATATAGTTATGAAGTGAATGATTATACGAGTAAAATTTACACTCACAATTGTTGAGGTTTCTGTTGTTAGCACTTAACTATTCCCGTAAACTGTTGGATGAAATGACAGGTGGGCTGTTAATTGAACTATTAAAGCATTCAACGGCTGGTTTTTTTTGGTTTACCAACAGCTACTCCGGCCAACTTCTTTGGAGGACACATTCCTATTTCTATGATGGAACAATTAATTTATAAACTTCAAGACTGGGAATTTCAATATAATACCTCTGCCTTTTTTTACCTTCGACTTCACTGATCTCTGTCCTAGATAGGACTCGCTAAAAGTTTGGTTTTTTGCTGGCTTCCCAGCCATAATTCTTTTACCACGTCTGGGAACGATCTTAATAAAAATAGTTGAAACACATAATTCAATTAACAAAATCGTGAAATTGACTTACGATTGATTGTCTGTCCATTATGAAATAAAGCATTTTGATTAAATCGAGACGCCAAGGAGAAGACGCCACCACTCCTATTGACAGTTGATTGTCAATTGTTTTCAACGCTAACCACATCTATTTAGAATATTCAATATAAGAAATTAAAAAGCAAAAACTTATTGTTAACAACTGCTATTTGAAATTTAATGTTTTTCTTTATCAACTAAATCAGAAGTGAAACAGCTAGGACTCTTTTGAAAACAGTTCGTAAAGCATCGCTTCAGACTTCAAATATGGCATACTTTGGATTAGAAAAGGGTATTTTGATCAAAATTAAGGGTGGATTAAAACCATCGGGGGATGGATATCAGGTTATCAAGCTACAGTTTAATATCGACGGAATTCCTTTGCATCGCAGTACTAACAAATCCTTTTGGGTGATTTCTTGTCGAGTCGTTAATTCAGTTAATGATTCGCCATTTGCGGTTGCCATTTTTTGTGGTAGTTCCAAGCCAAAAAGTGCGAAAAAATTCCTTGATAATTTTATAAAAGAGTTAAGGAAACTTACAGATGAGGTAATTTTAGTAGATGGAAACGTAATGGGAATTATAACAGAATCTTTTATTTGTGATGCTCCGGCTCGTAGTTTCGTTAAAGGAATCGTTGGCCACGGTGGCTACAGTGGTTGTGAACGTTGTTGTCAATGGGGCGTTCATTTAAAAAAAGGGAGAGTTTTCCCAGAGATTTTTATCCCTTCCGAGTATCTGCGCACCAATGATTCTTTTCGTGCTATGGACGATGAATCTCACCACAAATATGTTTCGCCTTTCCTCGACTTGATTAATGTTGACATGGTTTTTGATTTCCCACTAGATCCTATGCATCTTGTATATCTTGGTGTTGTCAAACGTTACTTGACTATTTTATACAAAGGTGATAGAACAAATAAAAGTCGTTATCGTTGGAACGAAAATCAGGGGAAAAGGGTAAATATGCTTCTTCAAAAACTTAGAATTGCGCATCCCTTTTAATTTCACAGGAAAAGAAGAAGCATGGAAGAACTGAGTAAGTGGAAGGCAGTAGAGTTTCGTTCCTTTCTTTTATATTTAGGCCCGATTGTTTTGAAGCAGGTATTAGGGAAGAAAAGGTATGAACATTTTTTGAATTTACACGTCGCAATTCGTTTGCTCACATCAGATAATTTACTGAAGAAAAGATTCGGTATGCTGATGAACTCCTTAAATATTTTGTCGATCAGTTTGGGGTTTTGTATGGCGATCACCATCTTGTTTACAATATTCATTCACTTTCTCATCTCGCCAATGACTGTAAAGTTAATGGATCATTAGAATCTTTCAGTGCATATCCGTTTGAGTCTTTTTTGGGTTCTATTAAAGGACTTATTAGATCAGGATATAGCGAACTAGCACAAATTGCTCGCAGACTTTCAGAATATGACGCTTTCGAAACGGAACCGATAAATAACAATCGAAAAGAAGGTTTCAGTTGGCGTACTATTATCGCTAGTTCAAAGGCAAATGCTTTTTGTATGCTGAGGAATGGTTTAATTGTAAAAGTTACATCTATTACCGACACTCACATATTTGGGCAAACATTTCTCGAACTTTCGAATTATTATACTGAATCGATTGAATCTAGCAAAGTTGGAGTTTGGTACCAATCATCGACATTAAATAGCAACATAACGTCTTGGCCAAAAGCTTTGTTTGAAACATCTGCTAAAAAATGTATGGTAGTTAAACTTTCTACCAAATATGTGATAATGCCCTTAATTCACCAGTTTTTATAAATTCGTCGCATCAATTTTCATCGACATCGTTTTGGGAGAAAACCCATACGTTAGTTGTTACGTACGTTACAATCCTAAATAATGCTGAAATTTACGAATATTTTTAATTTTCTAGAAGTCTTGTTCCAAGCAGATGAAACAAAAATAAAAAAGGAAAGTCATTACGTATTCACTTTATTTCATAAAATCACATTTAAAATTTCCATTTATTTAGATCAACTTGGCGATATTGATCCAACCCATCACTCTTTCTAAATATTAATCGAAAAATTTTGATTCTATAATGATTATGATATGTATTTTTCGTCTGAATTAAAATACAATTAGGATCTTTATCAAAATGCTGACATTTTATTTTATTACAAAAATGTTAGGGGATAAAGACGTAAAAAAAATTAATCAGGATTGTTTCTCATATGGATGTCGGCCCAATATCGGACGCCAACATAAATACCATTTTTTAATGGTCGGCTGAGAGTCGGAGGAGAGTCGGCTAAGTTGGCCGATATTGCCAACCAAAATATCGATCGGGCCGACATCGGCCCAATAAAGTGTGTTACTTGGGTTACATCAGATTCACCCTCATGACTCTCTTCATAATCCAAATCAAGTCGTGATCTCTTTCGAAGCAACGGCTTCTTTCCCCTATTCGATACCTTTTTTCCTCTTGGAATGATGACAGCGAAAAATATTGATCACTTCACTTTAAGACTTCGCAAAAAATGAAGCTCTGCAGACGACTTTTGGTGACTACTGACAAAGGCTTTGTCAGTGCACCCAATAACTAGTTATCTGTTATCTTATCTTAGAAATCTTCTTCGTCTTTAGAAAAAATTGCAAAAGATAAGATAAAGATAAGATAAATATCTGTATTTTTGAATCGCAGATAAGATAGACAAAAAGATACAAAATTATCTTATCTTTTCGTATCTTATCTTATCTTTTCAAAAAGATACGGAACACTGATTCGGGTGATTCCATGACAAGTCGAATATTCCAGTCGCAAAAAAAACAGATTTCCACAATTTTTTTACTATGGATTCTTCTTGTTATTTGGATTAGTTTTGCCAAAGAAAAAATTTTTCTGGAATGACCCATTCCAGAAAACTGTGAGGTTTGTCGATTGTCTACATCCAAGGTGAATCTGTAGAATCATTGACTGCGTTCCAAAATTCTGGGAGATACCATCTGCCAGATAGTTGCTTTTCACACACAGTATATTGAAAAGTTGAAAGTGGATAGGCTCTTTAAGGAATTCTACTTAGTTTTTTTTTTGCACGAATTGTTACCATGATTCTTGTATTTAGTTAAGATTGTGTCAAAATTTGTTTATGAACAGGAGATTCTTTAAGACTGACTAGGTGCTGGTCCAGACTATGAGACGCAAGCAAGCATAGTTACCCTGATAATAATTATTTTAATTTCATATATGACTGGGAGGAGGGGATTACCTGCTACCCGTTAAACCGCATCGATCTGCCCTCAAAATGACTTATCGGTTTACCATTCGAGTAATTACTTTTTAAGCAATTATTTTACAAAAATGGATAGAGATTATCAAGAGATATCCAATTCGTCAATCTTTTAAAGTAAAGTGATTTTTTTTCATTTAGCGCTAATAAAATCAATTTGATACATTCAAACAACAATAATAACAGCTAAGTGATTATAGCATCTGATTCGCAATAAAGTGGAAGATCAAACCAAGGTGCGATTCCAAGCGAATACTTGTTTTATTTTGTGTATTTTCTTTGGATATCCAATGGACGTTCAATGAATGAACGTCCTAAAGGACGTTAAAAAACCGGACCTTAGAATGCCCTACCTACTGAAGACGTCGCATGGGATATCTTTCTCAATCTGAAAGGACTTAGCTGGGAGCTTGTTACGGCAGAATTCTAGTAGGGTACATGTGACAACGAAATCTAACGCTAGATGGCGAAAAGTTTGATCGCTAAAAATCATCGGATCGGATCAATTTTTTTTTATCACCGATCTGATCTCCGATCAATCTCGAATGATCGGAGATTTAAAATTTAAAATTATTCAGTTTAGCAAAGGAAGGTAAAAGCTGTATGGTTGCAGAGAATTGAAATAACTTTTAATAATTTTACTATAATTCTACATTGTTCAGCTTGAACCATCGACTAGTCGCTAAACGAACCAAAAAACTAAACACAAGTGATGGTGATAGATTGTTTTGTTTTAGTTGCCTCCTGTATGCCGTCGCCATAACAAAACAAGTTTTAATAATAAAAAAAAACGGTTGTAGCAGACGAAATATTTCATCGATTGCTTCGTAAAACGATCTACAAAAGGATAACAAAAAGATGTCGAAAAGTCCTATTCGAGTTTCGTCGACTATGCATGTAGAATTGAATAGACCTGGGGATTAGATGGAGAATGTATAGTTGGTTTCCTAAAAAAATTTATTATTGTATAATATTGTTGCATAGTAAACATATTAATTAGCTTATTTGTTGGTGTGGAATAAAGTTGTTGTCTTGTTGGTTCGTTGGGTATATCAGACTCAAACCCCACTTTTTAATCGAACTGTTTCGATAAGTTTTTCTGTCAAACCAAAAGTATTGTAATTGGTTTTGTTTTTAATGTATAAAAATATTGTAATATACATATAAAAATATCGTAAAAATTGCTCTGCTTAACTAGACTTTTATCGAATAAAGTTGTTGTCTTGTTGGTTCGTTAGAGATATCAGAGTCAGATATTTCTGTTGAGTTAATTATGTTTTTTTTTCTATCAATTCCTAAATTGTGTTTTATTTAATTACATTTTTTAAATAAATTGTAAGATATTGTCGCGGGTGAAAAGGGAGATTGGTTATCTCTTCACAAAGATGAGTCATCCGTTGCTTGGACAACGCTGCGATCGTGGTGAAGAAATTGTCAAGAGAAGTCCGCTCTTAGGAAGATTCGGAGATAAGCAATTTGGAAGGGGAGTAATTCGTGCGACGGTATAAAACGCTACCTAGAATCTGCGTTAGATGAGTCTCCATCGGGTGAGCTCCCGGAGCTGGGCTCCTTTAGAGGAGTTCCTTGGTTTCTCTAGAGGTCTTTAGACGCTTCTCCTTTCCTTCATGGTTTTCCCCTTTTTGTTTAAGTAAAAATATTGTTTAGATTTAAGTCATTACTTGTTGTATTCGTTGATGCTTGATCAAATACAAACTCGTGTGACAATAGACCATTTTCACCTTGCGAAAAGCAGTATTCATGTAGTCCGGCAACCCTGCAAGCCGCCATTTGTAGTCTTACTTAGCCTTGTTTAGGTGGATTTAACATAGGCTAACGACTTTGAGGACTGATTTCTCCCATTAATTTTGCTACAAGGAGCAAAATTATTGTGGCACGTTGTACGTCAGGATATTGCCAACATTTCAAGTGCCAAATTTTCAAGAATTCGCTACAACTAGTACTTCAAATCGTCGTTACAGTGAAGGGCTATCAACATTTGAAACAATAACAAACAGTCAACAGCAAATGCTAACTTTAAAAAATGTGTAATTTTCTTATAAAACTTAAATTTCTTGGTATATGTAGGAATGTAAATGTCTTCTGAGGATGCAGAAGATCTTTTACATGATTCAGTTATTGAATTATTTGACTTATCTGATTATTCTTCAACTTTGCCAAACGATGCTAAAGAAAGATATGTTGCTAAGCTTAATGAAGTACAGTGTGACTGTCCTTACGTCATAGAAAATGAATATTGGACTTCCAGTACACAAGAGCTAGAAACAATATTACCATCAGTTGAATTTGGACATTTTTGGAACTATCTAGTCTACAGAAAACAGTTTTATACAGCTAACGATATGAATAATTATAAAAGCTGCAAGTCTTATGAGATAATTTTTGGTGATGGGCTGTTTTTTTAGTTCAAGGCATTAAAACTTACAAATAATAATATCCTTGCTAAGGCAAAGGTTCATCATTCCATGGCATTTAGTCTTCCACCGTTGAGACCCTGGGTGGCTTTTAATCCTGCAGGAGGTGTAATTACAGCACATTGTGATTGTATTGCTGGGTAATTACTTTTTTATCTTCTGTATTACTTTAACTGAAATGGTATGTAATGCAAATGAATTTCTATTTACAGTCTTGGTGAATGCTGCAGCCACGTAGGTGCTATAATTTTTGGTGCTCTTGTCTAATTTTATTGTTTCTCTCAATACAGGGTATGGTGGATACTATTTCTGAATTGAAAAACACACAAAAGAAAGCCAAAAAAAAGAAGAAGGTGTCTCACAGTGATCTTACAGTCGAGGAGTTTACAAAAATGATGGATGAATTCATGGATAATGGCACACCAGCTGGCATTTTGACAGTTCTACCACATTACAGCATGAACTTCATTCCTCTTGAGCTGAGAGTAACTCTTCCAGAACCTATGTCTTCATTATTTTCTTTGGAGCTTAAAGGAAAACCTTTGAATGTGCTGCTATTGGAGTCTGAACGAAATTTTCACAAATATTCTGTTTCAGAAGAACAAGTTTCATCCATCGAACAATTAACTAGAAAACAGAGTAAAAGTGAAAATTGGAACAAATATCGTCGTGCCCGAGTAACAGCAAGTATGGTGAAATCTGTTGTGTCCACAAAAATTGATAATCCAGCCAAAACCACTGTGATGAAGAGCTACTACCCGATGATAAACACATTCACAACTGAAGCTACCAAGTATATTTCAATGTCAGTTTATGTCATATAATTAGTTATATTTCATTAATTGTAATTGTGTAAGATGGGGAGTGCAAAATGAAAAGAAAGCACTGAAGAGTTGGAAGAAACTAATGGAACAACGATCGTGGCACACTGGATTTACCATATCGGACGCTGGCCTCACAATATCGACAGATTTCCCATTTCTGGCTGCATCACCAGACGCTCATTTCAATTGTCCTTGCCATGGAAAAGCGGTTGTTGAAGTAAAGTGCCCCTTTAAACACGCAAATTCTGTCATAAGAGACGCCGCATTGCAAGATCTTGAGTTTTGTCTTTCATTAAACCAAAATGGCCAACTCTATATGAAAAGGAATCATGCATATTATCACCAGGTGCAGTTTCAAATGCTTGTGTGCAGAGTTAATATTTGTTTTTTTATTGTCTACACTAAGGTGGATCTAGTCGCGGTACGAATTCGTTATGATGAAAAATTTTGTGATAGCATTCTACCGAAGTGTAAATTATTTGCTCTCAATGTGTTAATGCCGGAATTGATAGGGAAATACTTTACGGGGACTCGCTACAAACAACAGCCTGTGGTTACACAGATACCGGTTCAATCTGAAAAAAACCTTAACTGTTGTGCATCCCTTGAAGGACATAACCCGTGGTCAAAATGTTTCCAAACAAAATGTGCTCTCGGAACCACAAAATAACAAACTGTCTAAGTCAATTGTGAATTCAAATGCAGTCATTCCAAATGATCTCAACCAAGTTAATCATATTCCAATCCACGATAGCGAGGCCAATAACTCATCCATGTATAGTCCTTGTTTCTGTAATGTTGTTAGGTTGAACGAAGATATGATTATTTGCAATAACATATCATGTCGTGTGCGTGAATATCACAAATGTTGTCTACTTAAATTAGGGAAGAAAAGGTTTTGTGAGAACTGGAAATGTGATACGTGTAAAAAAGCTGCAAAGAAATCTGTTGTCAAGAAACCGTTGAGGAAAATCAATTGATTGTATTGAAAGAAACGTGGAAATTAAAGAAACTCAGTAATACAATGTTAGCCAAATGGCACAATACTTGGGTTTAAATTATTTATGATACAGCACACTGCAACTATTTTGCCATACAAACATACAATTTCCTCAAAATTATACAGGTTGGACATGACAACTGGACCACACATTATGTCAAACCTCATCCTGATATATCCTATTTCCCGTTCAATATGAATCCTTACATTAGAAACCCCCCTTGAAACTTCCGTTTCCTTTTGTGTTAATTGGTCAGACGATTTGAACGCTGGAGTTGTTAACGTTGCTCCCATCAATCCTATCTCTTCTGCAACATCAAATCCCTTATCTGCTAATACTCCATCACCCTCTTTAAGATTCTCTTTGTAACCACTATGTCTAACCACAAATTGATCGGATTTTCTTCCAGCATATCCCTTTGAAATAAAATTGACTGTTCCATGGGGGGTAGTTGAAATCAAGTACTTAACCGTATTTCTGCTCTTGTAAGTAGAATATGTTGCTGCTTGGTCGTTCCTGTTATGAGGTATTTGAATCTGGGTCTCAAAACAATCCATAATAGACACCGTTCTTGGGTAACTCCTGCGAAAGCACATTGGCATCGCTACATTCAACTCATCAAGAGTTGGCCAAATGATAACATAATTACGCAATTTAAGGTATATAGTATCTATCCAAGAGTGAAAATAACGACAAACTGTAGCAGAGCTTACATTAAAGCGGAATGCTAAATCCATCTCACTTAAATTATGACTTAATCTAACTAGTGTTAGGAATAGTTGTTGTCTCTTACACAATGAATAATTGTTGGTTTATGGAATGGCTGAAGACACTGCGTTGTAGATTATTTCAAAGGATTTTGCGGTAGTGAGACTAGTGTACACTTGCATCCACTTGTCGCTATTTTGGCACTTGGCGAAGAAATTGGATGTTATCGGACGTTGTGTGTACATGTGGAACTCTTGCTTTAAGGCGGCCCTAGTGGAGTTTTGTCGTGCGGAATTCCGCGTTGAACCAGTGTGCCTCACCCGTGTGAAGTGTGGCACTGGTGAAACACACTGGTGTAACACCTCTTGTTCGCGTGATAGGGCGGGTTTCACACCAGTGTTAAGTATAAAATTGTCACCACAGATTTTATGAAATCTGGGTTTTCTTACCAGTATCGTTCTGTTAAATATACCAGTATTAACCTAATATTTGTTCCGGTGTTTTCCTTGTATTGACCTTAACCTTCATCTTAATATTACTCTCGTGTAACACACTAGTTTTAATGTGGAACACTATTCCAGTATATAAAAAAAAATTTACACCAGTTTCAAACTCATCCTGTGTACTGGTTAACTACTCCAGTTTTAAACTCTTCCTCAAAACTGGTACAACACACTAGTTTGTAACCCTTCTAACATCCCACTTCATAGCACAAATTTTCCCTTTAGAAAAAACAAACAAGTAGTTGAATGTCTGCCAATACATTTTATTGGAATTCCACGGTAAAATGAAAACAGATCATTAAATTGGAATGGAAAAAAAACGCAACCTTAATAATGGACTGATGTAGTCCAGTGGTTCACAAACCCAAAAGAATGTAAACTAAACATCGGTTTAACATGTAAAAAATAGCAGTAGCAACGCAAAATGAAATTAACGGCTAAAACCGTTTACTAGTGCTTGTAGTCGGTCGATGTACTCTTTTAGTGTAACGCCATCGTTGTCTTGAATTTGCGTTGCTCCTGCTGCTGTGGCAGGTGCATCATCTGCTGCTTGTTCATTGCCACGGGATGTTGCCCGAAATTCTCGGGCGTGTGTTTTCCTTGCATCACGTACGAGCTGCTGTATTCTTCCTTCATTTAACTGTTCTCCTTTTTTTTGCAAAAGTCCTTGCGGCCACTGTAATGAAATGCAAACGATAAAAGTTTAATGTATAAAATCATTAACAATTCCATGCATTAAAATAAAACTACCTCCGAAGACGGCTAATAGATTGAAAAGGCCAGCCATTCCGGGCCTGCTGTCTTTGCCCCTAGGCATCATTTTCCACTGCATTTTGTTGCTAACTTCCTTGGATACCAGAAAGTCCAGCATCAGATAAAACAGTTTGTTGACAGTTTTAACTGTTTTAAATTTCTCGACATAAAAGAAAACCTATATTAGTGGTTCAAAAGAACAAAAAATAAATTGACGTCATTACTTATAACAAGCAAATCATTACCAGACTTATGGCTAAAGTGTTGTCCTGCAAAGAAAAATCAATTGCCTCCACTGCATTCGTGGATTTTACGGGCAATTCTTTAAAATGAGTGTCAATCACCGACTTATGATAGTCAAAATCCACTTCTGCCATTTTGTAGACTTTGACCTTACGAATTGCTTCAATTTTTTGGTCCAATGCCCCAAGCTTTTCAAGAATTAATGCAAGTGTGGCGGACACATTAGCTTCAATGGTACCAATGGCATTTTCTAGCGAGGTCACCCGTTCGATGGCATTAAGAAGACGGAACATCATAGATTGGTCGAAAGTCATACCTAAACAAACCAAAAAGCAAAACATAATTTCCGACTTCAATGTTTTGTATCCTATATATAGTCTAAAAATGATATAGTCTAAACAATGATTATTCAAAATTTCACACTAGCCTGTTGTCCCATTGGTTGACGTATTGCCTGTCGGCCCATTTAATGAAGGCGATAAAGATGGGCATAGTTGATGCGTGTCTAAATTCATCATTGTTCCATGAAACTCTGGAGTTGCGCTCTGTTCGCCCTGCTCCACCCAAGATGTTGGTTCAAGTGGAAAGATCGTTTCTTCTACGTTATTTGGAGAAAACTAATTGTCATTGTTAAAAAAGAACAAATACATTACAAATCTACCATCATTGCTATCTTTGTCAACATTCCAGTTATCTGAGAGCAAAGGAAACACTGCCCGGGCGACAACAGCACTGATTTCACCACCAGCGTCAGGTAAGATTGACTGCCCTTCATCACCGTGGCCGATAACAGCAGCCGGAGCGTCTTTCACTTCTTTTACTTCACTTGCTTTTTCCTTTTTTTTCCGGCTCATCCACTCCTGTATCATACACTTTTTTCTTTTTTACTCGATTTCCCCTTCCAAATGTTACGTCGTTGTCAGACTTTAGCAGATCTTCAAAAGTTTTACTGCCTTTCATGGCTGCAGACGCAGACTTATAGACCCTATCATGACTCCCTGAGAAGAGGAAAAAATTAATAAATGAGAAAGTAATGTAGCAATGCTTCATATAGCTTTTTTGCTTTACCTGGCTTTGATGCGTTGAAAACTTGAACAACGTCGTACTCGAACCAAGAATTGGTTGGGTACCGAAATCTTTTAAATACATTACTTCTCCATTGACTTGGTTCTTGATTTTTCCCATTTGCAGAATGTGACCCAACTGGTGGGTACAGCATAAACTTCATGCACTGGGAAAGCCAAGTAGTTGGCACGCAGCTGTAGTAAATTTTTTTTTGAAATTTTCATCTGTTTCCACAGTTTTTACTAGGTAATACTTCATCGAAGTAAGATCATTTACACTGTGTCCACTTGTATCCTCCAGCCTATGTGTGCCCATCCAGTGAACGTGTAGTCTTCCTACCTAATATGAAGTACCATTTAAGGAATGAAATATATTTTCTCGTAAAGTCTTTTAGTTACAAAGTTATCATACCTGAAAAGGACCAGAGCTACCCACTTTACTATTTGATAGAGATTCCTCGTCGTTAGTTGGATCCAACACTGACTTACTTCCCATTTCTCTTATCTTTTCCCTCCTATTTACACAAACTCAGCAACAGGAATATCCTATGGACATGCGTGAGAAATTATTATATAACAGACAGGAACATTTGATTTATTAAGCTTATTCTTACCATTAACAGCGTTATACACAGCAAGATGCGATTTTCACGAGGTTGTACAACTTTTATTTCCAAGTTATATATGACGTTCGTCTGCTCTTTCCGTAGCGTTTACGAAAAATGAAAAAAACCAAACAAAAGACGGTTGACGGGCGTACTAGGGCTCGGCCCCGGTTCTTGAAAACCCGGTTTACCCGCAGTTCGTCGCCAAAAAAGTCGCCCATGAGCGATCCGGGTAGTCTATTTGCCAAAGTGGGTAGGCTGGGCGGATTTGATGGGCAAACCGGGTATACCCACCGCCATCTTGGAAAATGGCGACTTGCAAAGCCCCAAGTTAAATTAAAAGGGAGGGTAGCAAAAAAAATATTTTGTGGCGTGAAATTCAAAGGGCGTCACTTGATTTCAGGGAAAAACTCGGGTAATCGGGTAAGAAATCGGGGATTACCGGGTTTTGAACCCGGGTAATGGAAACGGTTTTCGAAATTGTGTTACCCACATGTTACCCGGGTAGGAAGTGGGCACAAAGTCTTAGGAACCGTTACCCACCGGATCCAATTTTTTTGCCGAGAAGACCTACCCATTCGCCCAAATACCTACCCATTGGACACGGGGCCGAGCCCTAGGGCGTACATTAAAACATCATTTTTACTGGTGCTGGGCTGGCAACCTGGCATAGTGGTCATGGTTACAACTTTATGTCGTCGTCTGCATCAGCCCATTATTTGCTACACCGTGTTTTTGGGAGTGCGTATGCATGTCAACTTTTATCAGTTTCGTAAAAAAAAAGTTGTTGTAAGTATTGAATCTGTACTGTCTGTAACCAAAATTTAAGAAACTGTTGAATAATTATTACAGTCTTGGTGTGGAAACAATTGGAAAGGATGGAAAATATTCCAGAACAGCTAGGTGACAAGGAAGTTGATGAAATTCTCGTTGTGTGTGGGAAGCAACAGCGTAAACGAAAAAGGAAATTGAATCATCTGACACCCGAATACAAACAACGACTAAAAACAACGGCAGTGACGAAGCTTTTACAATGGATGTCAACAGGAATTCCAGAAAGTCATATGAAACACTTAGTATCACTATCGTCAAGATTGCCTCAGATGTTTGGACTGAAAACTAAAGTATCTCTATCGGAAGCCTGTGTTGGAGATATGACATCACAACAATCTACTTGTCATTTACCTACAATATTACATATGGTATTTAAAGTTTAACATTTGTCTTGTGTTTTATATTTTTGTACTGTGACTCAGTTATATATTTTTCTAGGAAAAGGAGTGTGCCGAAGAAATAGAGGTCCATATTGATCTCCACCAGAATACTGCTGGTGCGGAATCTAGCAACAGCCAAACCATGTTGAATCACCTTCAAGGTAGTAATGGATATTTGGAATAATATATTTTGAAAAAATTTTTTTTTTTAATTATATATTTTTTTTCAAACACCATGTAGATACTTGCACGACAGACAAACAGCATGCAAACGAAGATGTAGATTTTGATGCTTTTGAAGGCATACCTGTTATTAATCTTGCTGGTACTTCCTCGGTCCCAAACAACAAACCCTTGTCGTTTAAAAGAATTTTATGCCATTGGGCTGCTTTTACTATGCAAAAGAAAAGTCATTTGACGTACTTGCTGGAGTTGCTGAAGGAACATAGGCCGCAAATCGATTTTGATACCTTGCCATCATCCGGAAAACAGTTGATGTTAATCGACGGCCGTGATATGCCGCAGCCATATACTACGACATTACAGTTAGCTAGGTAATGTTTATTGAGAATGTATTGCAGTGTTTTCATCGCATGTACATTCATTGTATTATTTTATTTGTATTTAATACAGTACAAACAGTGTGAATCGAAAGAAACACCCACTGCCACCCGTCATTAATTTAGACAATGAAGGAAATGGAAGGTACACCCACTTCGGTCTTGAAACTGCGCTGGCTGGAGACTCACCAGGAGTATATTTCCGCAATGCTGATTTATTGCAATATGCTGCTATTTTCAAAACAAATCCAAACGCCCTTCCACTATCTATCCAAAAAAAGGTACTTAATTTGGTTTTAGACTCATGTCACTGTTTCCTATTTCAGAGCTATCTCGTAGCAAAAAAGGGATGCGTCTGTGCCTGTTATAAACAAATTTTTGTTCCGTTACCGACATTGCAAATGTGACACTATTAATATGATTTTTTCTTCAATATTAGATTGAGAAACTTCATAACGGACCGGAAATTGAAGCTGAAAGGCGGCTTCTAAGAGGTGAAACCGCACGCTCGTTAATCAATAACGCAATTATCGTTCCACACTTCGAAGTTGATATGAGCTGTGATGGCGTCCAATTTTTCGACAATTCTGAGCAAGCCGAATGCATTCCCCTCTGTGTTATTGTACATTCAGTGAGTGAGTGTAGTGATCGCTCTCGAAGCAAACCAATCATCTTACAGAAACGATCCCCAATAATCGTTGGAGTGGCTCACTGTAAAGAAAAACCAGATGTGAATCTTTTTTATCTGCTGTTATTGCAGAATTTAAAAGACTTGATCCAAATAACGACGACATTACTACTATCGGTCGCCAATTCACTGCCTCCCTTCGCTGTGTTATCGCAGATTGGCCAATGCGGTCATATTTAAAGAGAGTGAAAGGTCACACCGGATACTGGAGCTGTGAGCGTTGTATACAACCTGGTGTTGCGTGTGAAATTAATTCCAATAACAAAAATAAGACAAAGAAGAAGAAAAAAACAATTCAGTTTCTCGAATTGGATGCCGCTCCTAGAAGTGATGAAGAATTCCTGTCTTATTGCAAGTCCGATGATTGTCCCGATGAACACCTTAATGGTCATCACGATCTCAGTCCGTTTTTGGATTTGAATTTTCCGATGGTAACCGGTTTCGTTGTAGAACCAATGCATACCTTTTACGCTGGATGCGTAGGGGGCAGATTAAAAGGCCTTGCATACAACCCAAACGAGGGTAAACTGAGTTCCTCACAACTAAAGCAAGTGGACCAAAGATTAAAACTTTTTGAAAAATGCAAGCCTTTAGAATTTGAAAGACATGTAAGAAGCCTTAGCAAGAGCGTCAAGAAGTATAAGCATCACGAGATAAGAAACATGCTCATGTATATTTTTATTCCAGTATTTAGTGGAATTTTGCAAGAAGAGCACTTGGAAAATATTTTGTTACTTCAGTACGCCATGTTGCTGATCGGTGGTTTTGTTAACGAGCCCGTCTCCCAAGACAATTTAAGAGAATCATCTCGAGTGTTGAAGATGTATGTTCAACAACTAAAACAGTTTAACTACCCTATCCGACCGACTACTCACTTTGCGTCACATTTACCTGAGGATGCTTTGAAATACGGCTGCGGAATAGAGGCATTGAGTGCGTTTGTTTTTGAAAATTTTTATAGATTTTTCCGAAATATTCTTGCTTCGGGAAACTTACCGTTAGAGCAAATACGAAATAGGCTTGTAGAAAGATCAAAGTACTTGTTGCCGACTTCAGCTGACGGAATGATCATAAACTCTTCAATGCAATATGAAATTGAAATTAAGAAATTTGAAGTAAAGACCAGTGGTCAAAAAATATTGGTTAATTTTTCCGAATGGAAAGGAATTAAGAAAATGGTTTTCTCTGATTTTGTGCTGACTAATCGATTTCCGAACAATGTCTGTTTATTCAAAAATGGAAATGTTGTTGTTTGTTCTGATTTCATCGAATTTCCAAAGATGAGCAATAATTTTCTAGTTGTTGGTTTTTTATTTCAAACCAAAGAACATGCTTGTGTGAAGCCCTACTTATCAACGAAGTACAACACATTCATTGTATCTAAGTTGGACGAGCGCATTGGTGAATGGAATATAAATAACTTACTTTGCAAAATGTATACTGTTCCTTATAAATTAACTGACTATGCCAAGTTGCCTGACATAACCCTGCCAAATGTTCCCAACAGGTGGTTTACTACACCTATTCGACACACCATGTTGTGATTGCTACTGACTTATTTTAATAAATATAACTCAATTGACTCTTAACTAATGAATACCTCACGAATCTTCTGATAATTCATCGTTGGTGTTGTTGTGTGTGGCAGGTTTGTAAACGAACACTATCTGCCTTAATTTATTTTGCCTGTTGTCCGGTTTATTAAGTTGGTCGATTTGAATCTGCGCGCCTTAAGGTGATTCAGAACGAATCAAGTTATATTGTCGGTGTATGTAACAGGTATGAAACGCAGTTTACCTGGGTTGAAAAAATAAACTTGTTTACCGGAATTTTCCACAATTAATAAGCGTTTCATTCCAGTGTAAAACATATACATTGAAAATAATAGAAAAAGAATTTTTAAAAATGTGTTGTTGGTGTGCTAAACCAATATTAAACGCAGGTAAAATATTTAGTCCCCATCGCAAAAAACGAAGGCCCATGCTGGTCTGTAAACTAAGGTTATCACAGTTTCAAACTGGTGCCATACACGCTGTAATATGTGCTTAAAGACGAAAGAAATATTCATGTGCGACACTAGTATAAAACGCATATTCACCGAGTAAAGCAAGAACACTGACAAGATGAATTTTTATGGTGCTCCAACCTCGTTATACCTGCACTTCATGCTGGTGTCATACACCCTAAAAAATCAAATCAACCAAAGAAAAAAATGTCATTAAACAGTGTGTTGCACTCGTTGGGAACGCTGCTTAATCTGGGTTTAGAAATAAAATTTTTATGTAAGAAAATAGGCCGGGGATAGTTTTGAAACACAAGCATCAGAAGAGTATCAAATGCAGTTTTTATACGGAAAATTAGAACAACCATTTACAGCGAGACTTTTTATTTGCAAATCCCCGGTTGCGTGAAACACACCCAATTTGAACTAGGAATTTAGGGTTTAAAATTAGTGTTTTACACCACACTAGAGTAACACCCAAAAACTCCACTAGGGGGTGTAATCCTTATTCAATGTAGCCAACTGTGATTGAAGATTGATGATTTCTTCTTTAAGTGCACTGACTTCTACTGACTCAGTTTCTGTTGTTGGATTTTCTGAATTTGGTGTTAATTCTGGAAGGATAAGTGGAAGTGCAAATGACTCTTGCTCGATGTCTGCTATATGTTTCAAGCCAACTGACAAATCTAGAGGGCCAACATTTTCATTTGATTCCATGAGTTGACTGTGATCAGATTCAGCAACAACTTCAGAAGTGTCAGTAATGTTGTGGTTCATTATGTTGCGGATTGAATCATTCGCATCGGATTGAATCAAGCAACGTTGGCGGTGATCATAGAAGTTTTGGAGAAAGAACTTCATAAAGATTTGAAGAATTATGAAACCGCAGCTTCTGAAAACAGATTGCAGGAAGCTGAAACTTCGTTTGAGCTGGCCGATGACAGGATGAAACGACTAATCAGAAATTACTAAACAATCATCCCTATGTTGGAACAAGCCCCCGAAGTTCAACAGAAGTACCTGGTGCAGCATGAAGAGTTCGTCGACCGTTTCCACAAAATAACCATCGACTGGAAGAAAAAGAAACCAGTAGAAACAACAAGTATGGCAAGCCCCATACTTCAAGTAGCAGCTCCAAGTGGAAGCAATACACCTCCAAGTACTACCGTTACTCCACCGATGAATGCGATGCAACTGCAAGTACCTTCAACCCCGTGGAACATTGCACATCTGTTACCACGGATAGAAATCACCAAGTTTGATGGAGATCTTAGCAAGTGGGAGGATTGGTGGGCAATTTTTCGCACACTGATCCACGAGAATCCGTCAATGAGACCCATCGAGAAATTCAGCAGACTGAAGTTGCATTTAACGGAGGACGCAGCTGGTGCGATATCGTACTTGGATCTGACAGATAACAATTATATCAAAGCAATAGATATTTTGACTGGGAAATACAACAAGCCGAGATCGGTAAAAGCAGACCATTATATTGCCATTACAGAACTTCCAAGAGTAGAACATCAAGAAGACTTTAAAGAACTACGGAAACTACATGACAAGGCAATGGGCCATGCTTTAAACCTCGGCAGTTTAGACCAACAAACAGCTCAGAATGAAGCAATTATGGAAATCTTGACAAGAAAACTGCCAATTGAACTAAAATCCCGATGGCATGGCAAAACCAGGCAGTTCCACAAGACATTAGCAGATTTCTTTACCTTCATTGACTCAATAGCTGCAGATTGGGAGTATGCTTACTCAACCGAGAAGCAAGAGAAGAAGAAAACAAAACCAGAAGCAAGCGAAAAAACGCAAAAAGTACCATTTGCCACCACACCAACGGCAGCTGAACTAGCAGTGACAGGCACTGCTACAGAATATAAAGACAGGAAACAGTACACTACGGTCAAATGAAGATGTTTATTCTGCAATGATAAACATTGAACGGATAAATGTGAGATCACCCTAGAGAAGAAACTGGAGCTAATCAAGAAAGAAAAGAGGTGTTGGAAGTGCTTGGGACAAAATCATCAGTTGAGAGAGTGTTGGAGTACAAGAAAGTGCTACACGTGCGGAATGGGTCACCACACGTCTATCTGCAACAAGGCAGTTAAACCGAAATCGGTGACAGCAACTGTGGAAGCGTCTCCAATGTTAAAAGTAGCAAATGGTGCTCCTCTCTCAATCGAAGCACGCCTATTTGGTGGCGTATACGTCCAAACGGCAACAGCGGTAGTGGAGGGCCCAAACGGGTGGCATAAAGCTATCGCCTATATCGATCAAGGATCGAATGCAACCCTTGTTAGGAGTGAATTGGCACAGACTTTAGGGCTACAAGAAGTCGGAAAAATCAATCTGAAGCTGCAAGCAGTGGGACACATCCATCCAGAAAAGGAAAGAAGCGTAAGAAAGCTACGACTTCGCGGAACAATCCCACAGGCGGAAAATATTGAACTTGAAGCAATAGAGCAACCCGAAATCGGGAAAATTGCTGGGTCAAGTAAGACAGAATTCGTCAGCGAACTTTGGAGACAAGGATACCAACTAGCCGACGACAGAATACTGAGCGGAAAAGCAGGACCCTGCCAAATAGACGTCTTGATCGGAGCGAATCAAGTCTGGAAGGTTCTCGGCTCAAAACAAATCGGGTCGAATACAGGTATTCGAGCGATAGAAAGTAAATTGGGATGGCTACTACTAGGACAAGATGAGAAGGTGGCGTTATCGTCTACAACGGCTATCAGCTTTCTCTTAAAAGCAAAACTAGGAACACCCAAAGATTTACATGAAGAAACTGACCCGAAAAAAGAAGAAATCGATTTTGCCAGATGGTGGAAACTAGAGAGTCCAGATCCAGTGGAAAAGGTACCACTTTCAGTACAGTGGAAGACCTATGCAGAGTCCATCACTCAAGATGATGATGAACATTATGTAGCACCGCTCCCAGGGAATGGGAACAAAAAATATCTCAGCAAGAATGAAGCCATGGCAGAAGGTCAGGCAAAGGCACTGATAAGAAGATTGGACAGAGACCAGGAGATGAAGACTTCATACGAAACCGAGTTCAGCAAATTAAAGGAACTTAGGTTCATTTCCAAGGCAGATACGTCATTCGACGGTATCTACACGGTTCTGCCCCATCATCCGGTTGTCAAAAAAGACAAAACCACCAGCAGAGTAAGGCCAGTTTTCAATGGTTCAGCAAAACCGAAAACGGGTTTCAGCGCCAATGATTGCCTAGAAGAAGGACCCAATCTGAACCCAGACATTCTTGACATCATGTTACAGTTTAGGCTCAACCCCTTTGCCTGGACAGCTGACATTAGACAAGCGTTTCTAATGGTGAAACTGCTTAAAGAAGACGCGGAAGCGTTAAGGTTTTTTCTAGAGGATGAAAACGTCCCAGGATCACTGCAACTTTATAAATGGAACAGGCTTCCATTTGGACTCACATGCAGCTCGGCAGTGCTCAGGACCATCCTGAAGAAACATTTGGAGTCCTATGAAGGTGACTTAGCAGAAATCAGCAAACAAATTCTACGCCACCTATATGTAGATGACTACTTGTCAAATGCTTCTACAGTAGTAGGCCGAACCGTTTTTTTTAAATTTTTTATTCTGATTAAGTCTTTCGGGTCAAACGATGAATTAGGGTATTAATAATGTATTCCTCAATTTTCAATAAAATCCGTCCAAGCATTTTCCGCCGGGAGTGATTTTTATAGCTCAAAAACCATCTTTTTTCTTACTAGTATCCGTTTATCGCTGTGTAACTTTTCCAGTTTCCATTGAAAGTTATGAAAATTGGAGGGATTATAAACATCATATTTGTCTATCATGCCGTTTTCGAATATCGGAAAAATACTGAAAATTGTGGTCTGTACACAAAAAATAATTTAAAATTTAGAACTTTCTTTCCCTCTTATGGCAAATTACATGGTGGCGCTGCCAGTCTCATGGGAAAATTTAGTTTGAAACTAGAAATTTTTCAAAAAATGAGTCAACCTTCGCATATTCAGATTCGTCATTGTCCAGACTACCTTTTCACGTGTTTTAGTTTTAATTTCTTACACGGGAAATGACCACAAAACGATCCAAAAGAAAACGCAATTTAGCCGCATCGACTGCGCGCGAATTTTGAATTTTCAATGAGTGTATTTTTTACTTGGCCCATTTAAATGATTATTAGCATGGACATTTTAAGTTAAAGGTTAGCATATGCTTCAGCACGTGACTTCAACGCATTTAGAATATAATAGTGACGTCTTTCGTACCCAATAACCTTTGACAAAGCTTCAGTAACGAGTTTAACCGTTCGTTCCACTGCCTGAGTGTTGTTTGGAAAATCGCCCAAGCTTAAGATTTCACTGGTTTTAATTGCACTTCTTATTTGATTATTTGTGGAAGCAAAAATTCATGGAGGTTCAGAAACATCCATGGACTTTAAATCGACCATTTGAAAATACTCAGAGGCATTAAAATTAATCGATGTTGGACGAACGAATTTCCTTAAACGGGAACTTGAATTTTTGGACTGCTTTCTTATTGCTAAAATGCGCTTTAATGCACTGTTTCTAATTGACCGATTAGAGTCACATACCATCGATAGCAAAATACTTTCTGGGTGACAAGAAAATGAATTAATCGATAAAATGCGATGGACTATACATTTCTCGTTCAATCGCAGTATAGAAGAGAGTTTGATGAGGTTGTGAAAGTTTCTAGCTGCATCTTGAAGCTTCGGGTGACATTTAATATGGAACCATGAAGGAGCGTATACATACATTACAATAAACGCTAGTCTGAACGCAAAAAGATAATTTTAAAATGCGTAAGAGTAAGGAAAAATATTAACGAGAATACCTTCGAAGACTATCAGTTGGTTTCAGGGTACTGACATATAGCCTCATAATTCTATTGGCTTTCGTCAACCATCTTGACTGACAAAGTTTACCAGAGCTTCGATTTGAGAGAGATTCAGAAAGAGGGAATCCTTTTCTTATGGCAAGACACATGTCATAAAAATATCTTTGGTCACCAGTAAAATTCTGAACGACTTCTTTCGGGAGTTTACGAATACGTCCTTTAATTTTTTTGAATTTGACGATGGGCAGTTGTCTTAAATCATTATTAATTGCCAATCCAATTGGCCCTTTATAGCTGTTTGGACCACTAGTTCCTCCATCCAAGTGTATAAACAGATGCCGAAAGGGAAGTTCATTGAGATGAAGCTGACAAATTGCCCATTGCAGTGGTCGACCGAGTTTCAATTCTAGCAATCTGATTGCACCATTGTTTTTACCAGTGTTGACGTTTGTCCCATCAGCTCCGATAACGACAAGGTTGTGTTCAGACTTCCTTTGTTGTAAGAAACGGTAGAGTTCAAATGAAATATCGGAAGCTTTTCCACTTTTCGGAGTGACGTGATCTTGGTAAACTGATCCTGGCTCGCTTATCAGAGAAATATGTTCTTCTTTCGTAGAACCTCTCAAGGTGTTTTCTGTTGTGTTAGTCGAACACAACGTTTCGTCTTTACGACCATCAAGCATCAAGCAAGAAATTGTATCGTTCTGGTCATCGGCTAACTTCCTTCCATATTTGTCAAACATTCGGGAGATTTTTGAAGGGCGAAGCTCTCTACTTGGATTTCTCATACCTTCGAAAATATTTATTTACATCAATTAGTTGAATTAAATTAAAATTCTTTATATTACCAAGATCATCTAACAGTGCGCTGCTCAACGCACACACTGCTCGTTTTCCGATGCCAAATCATGTTGCTGTAGAAATCAAAGTTGGATATTCATTTCTATTGTGATTGGCGAATGATTTATTTCTCGATTCTTTGCAACAATCATCTTCTTCTGATGCTTCAATTTCATCTTCTTGCTCTTCTGAGTGATCAAAATTACTCATTTCGGTGATAGCTTGCGTTTGGATGGAGTTGGTTTTTTCTTTTGACAAATGAAGATTGATTCTTTCAGCTCTACGTTCCAATAATCTTTCTCTTTTCTTTAGTTTTTCGGTTTCTTCTTTGTCAATGGAACCAGAAATAAATAATGAGCGTCTTTCAAGTTGATCAACGTAAAATTCCCATTTTGACTCCGGGATCTTGTTTTCACAAACGCAATCCGTTTACTTAATCGATGATGAGTCTATCGTTTTTCCAAATTTTGGTTTGTAACATGTGCATGATGAAATATCGAATAGCTGATTTAATTCGCCAGCATAATCTACCTCCTTCTTGTTAATACTCTTTGAGTTGTGGCTCCGACGAATGCTTTCGTACTTTTCCATTAGTCGAAAAACCATTTTTTCAATCTGAGTGTCATCAATAGTTTTTAAAGAAGCTTTCTTCCAAATCGATGACAATTCCTTCGTTATTTGAGATACAATTTCAGATTTTGCAGCTTGAGTCAATCGAGACACAAGAGTTTTTTCTTTAAGAAAAATAAATTTTGCAAGACTCCTTTTTTGGACGGCAGTGGAGTTACTGATAATTCAGCCGATTTCTTTATTATTCAATATTCAGTGGAATTTCTGGTTTTTCTTATAGCTGTCGCCATTTTTTTAGATGGATAGAAGAATGCATGTGCGACTTGTCTGGACTCGAATAAAAAAAACTGAAGAAAGACTTGTGACTTTTGGTAGTTGCGTGTATCGTGATGCGTCTTTCATTTGTCCTTGAGAATATGAGGTTGGGGATAACTGGAGACACTTCATAAAATACCTCGGGGTAAAACGTGATGTCCTGTCAAGACATGCTGTTCATCACTGTTGAGTGTTGACGCTTAATCTCTTTTTTTTGTATAGCAAATCATTGAAAATTCAAAATTCACGCGCAGTCGATGCGGCTAAATTGCGTTTTCTTTTGGATCGTTTTGTGGTCATTTCCCGTGTATGAAATTAAAACTAAAACACGTGAAAAGGTAGTCTGGACAATGACGAATCTGAATATGCGAAGGTTGACTCATTTGTCGAAAAATTTCTAGTTTCAAACTAAATTTTCCCATGAGACTGGCAGCGCCACCATGTAATTTGCCATAAGAGGGAAAGAAAGTTCTAAAATTTCAATTATTTTTTGTGTACAGACCACAATTTTCAGTATTTTTCCGATATTCGAAAACGGCATGATAGACAAATATGATGTCTATAATCCCTCCAATTTTCATAACTTTCAATGGAAAACTGAAAAAGTTACACAGCGATAAACGGATACTAGTAAGAAAAAAGATGGTTTTTGAGCAATAAAAATCACTCCCGGCGGAAAATGCTTCGACGGATTTTATTGAAAATTCAGGAATACATTATTAATACCCTAATTCATCTTTTGACCCGAAAGACTTAATCAGAATAAAAAATAAAAAAAAAACGGTCCGTAAAAACGGTGGGTAACAAACAACCAACAGCTGCGTAGATATCTACAAAAACAAGGTCTAACCAATGACTCAGATAAGTCACACTCATGTCTTAATTTAGACCCACAAAAAGTGCTTGGAGTTAGATGGAATACTAGCACGGATTGCTTTTATTTCAAGGCAGACGTTATCGTAGACACAGCAGCAAAAGTTCAAGTGTTGACTTAACGAGCTTTTGCAAAAATTTCAACAAAATTGTTCGATCCACTTGGATTAATTGGACCCGTAACGCTTCAATTAAAGCTTCTTTTTCAAGAATTGTGGGAATTCAAGATTGGATGGGACGAGAAGGTGCCCGAAGAAACGGAAAGCCGATTCAGAACAATTGTTGAAGACTTAAAATACATTTACAAGATACAAGTGCCAAGGATGATTTCTATGGCACCTAGCAAACACACGCAAGAACTGCATATTTTTTGTGACGCTTCAACCAAAGCGTATGGAGCTGTTGCTTACGTGAAATCAAGACATCCAGATTTCATTCGGCTAATTTGCTGCAAAACCAGAGCAGCACCACTCCCGAAGAACGAGGTATCTCTACCACGGTTAGAGTTACTTAGTGCCGAACTCGGCAGTGTTCTAGCTGAAAGAATCGTCAATGCAGTTGACAAAGTAAATTGGGAAGTGCATTTATGGACTGACTCAATGGCAACCCTTGGATGGATTCGCGGAGAAGCAAACCGTTGGAAGATGTTCGTCAGAAACAGAGTTGAAGCCATCCAGAAGAGGTTTGGGCCAGATCACTGGAAACATTGTCCGGGGAAGGACAACCCAGCAGACCACGCATCAAGAAGCTTAACAGCAAAGAAGTTAGTTGCGGCTTCTTCCTGGTGGGGAGGTCCCTCCTGGCTGAAACTGGAAAAGACGGAATGGCCGCAACAAGATATGCCGACATCAGAAGTAATGCAACGGATGGAGATCGAAGCAAAATTGAAGCAGAAGCTGCAAATCCTTGCAGCTAATAGTACTTCGGATTGGTTTGACGTACTCGTATCAAGAGCGAGCAGTTATCTGAGAGTTTTACGTACAATCGCCTGGATTTTTAGGATTTTTAGGAAGGAGTCGCCCGGCAAAGCAACTGAAATGATCAGGGGAGTGGAAGTTTCCTGTCTCTCTGTTCCCGAAATCGCCGTCACCGAGAACTTCATCTTAAAACTCATTCAAAAAGGACATTTGCAGAAATCTACGAGTCCTTACAAAAGGGAAAACCACATGGTAAACTGCTTCACGGTATTGATACACTCAAGCCCATTTGGGATGCAAAGGAGCAACTCATCCGAGTGACTGGAAGAATAGGCCCGGCCCTAAAAGAACTGCTCATCGATCCACCCATCCTTCTTCCATCAAACGAGAGGATTGTCGACATGATGATTTACTATCATCATGTTAAACGGAAGCATGCTTGTGTCTAAAACACTCTGACGTTCTTACGAAATCGTTTTTGGATCATTCGTGCACGCCAACGGATTAAAAGTGTCATAAAAAAGTGTGTAAAGTGCCAACGAGTTCAATCGCGTCCCTTTAATGAAGAAACCGCTGCAATGCCATTGGATCGAACCAAGAAAGCGCAGCCATTTGAAGTGATCGGGATCGACTACTTCGGCCCAATGTATGTGCTAGAAGAAGTGATTCTTATTGAAAAGGACAGTGATGGGAACGATATCGAGAAAACTCGTGTTGGTGAAAAGAAAGTGCATGCGTGTTTGTTTACTTGTGCAGTCACAAGGGCTGTACACTTGGAGCTTGTGACTGATCTGACAACACAAACCTTTATGTACGCGTTAAGAAGAATGATGTCACGCCGAGAAGATTGCAAAATTATCTACAGTGACAACGCCCCCTAACTTATGTTTCTGGCGACACACATTCCTACGAAGTTTTGTCTCCACAAAAGTTGCTGACCGGAAGACAACCTGGAGCTACATCAGAGTCACCCGACTCAACGAAGATGAGCCGTTATGACCTCATCGAGCTGGACAAGCAGAGGAGCGAACACGCCTTGACATGGTGGAGGCTGTGGCAAGAATCATACCTGTCTGATCTTAAGCGATTTCACTGTCGCAAGGGAAAGGGCACCAGAATTTCGCGTGTTGGCGAAATCGTCCTGCTGAAAGAACCTAATTTCAAACGTGTTTCGTGGCCGACGGCTATTGTCACAGGCGTGATACCTGGAACTGACGCCAAGGTGCGAGCGGTTGTTTTACGACTACGTTCGGGTAAGGAAACCACCAGGAGCATCCAGACTGTCTACCCATTAGAAGTTCAAGCCGATATCGACACGCCCGTCGATGATACCGGAATCGGCACAGTGGAGAAGACTACGTCTACGAGAAAGAAGAATCCGCTCCGTAAGAAGAATTTGGAATCGCGCGAGGACGCTGGCGATTCCGGCGGGGAGGATGTTGCGGATTGTCAAAGTCCACAGGAAGAGAGAATATCTAAATTTGGACGCCCGTCAGACGGCCTATTGTTTTTGACTTATAAAGTATGTTGTAATTGTACTTTGGGTAGGCCGCCAGGGGCGCTGCCAAGCAGAGCCTTCTTGGTGGCCGATATCGGCAATAGCCGTTGTTAGAATTTTTCCCTGTGTAAAGGCAGATGCCATTTCTTGTGTCAAAAGTCAGTTTCAAATAAACCAGTGGTAGAACCTGCCTAAGTTAAATTTACAAAGGTATTCAATCGCAGGTATTAGAGTTGTTAGTTAGATTTAATACTTTTCACATTACATTACACAATTTATCTATACAATTTCAATTAATACTGTAACTGTTAACTGTATATATTAATGAAAATGGTGATACCTCTGTTGATGTTGTATCTCTTCCTTCTTTGATATCGAGTAGAGTAGTTGTTGTCAAGGTTAAGTGTTGGTGCCCAATCAACATTGTCCACATCATGGTAATATGATGGTTTACCTTCAAACATAGTATATAGTTTTCTTTCTTAATTGTAAATGATACGTTATAAATAATAATTACCCGAAACAAAATGTTTATGACACACAAATGACTTCTTTTTGAGGTCTCCCTCATGAATGTGTAATCTACTTAGCCACAACAACCTTCTTTCACTAAGAATATTAAAATCATCCGGGTTTCTGTTGTCATAAGAAAGTGGGATTGAAAATAGCCGAACATCACTGGCATGTTTTGAGTGACAGCCACTGACAACACAGTTTCGGACCATTACACCCTTCACTGTAACGACGATTTGAAGTACTAGTTGTAGCAAATTCTTGAAAATTTGGCACTTGAAATGTTGGATATATCCTGACGTACAACGGGCCACAATAATTTTGCTCCTGGTAGCAAAATTAATGGGAGAAATCAGTCCTCAAAGTCGTTAGCCTATGTTAAATCCACCTAAACAAGGCTAAGTAAGACTACAAATGGCGGCTTGCAGGGTTGCCGGACTACATAAATACTGCTTTTCGCAAGGTGAAAATGGTCTATGCAAAGAAGATTAATGCTTACATCCGTGAGTATTGATAGTTTTTCTAAGGATTTTCTCAGATCAAGTATAAATAAATCTGGTAATGTCTTCCCTAATGCTAAATTCGTTTTCTGTAAACAAATAGTTTACATAAATATCAAGTTTCACGTCTATTGTATTACAAATAATATTTACAGTTTCTAGTTAATATGTTTCATCTTGTACGCACTTCTGTTTTTCATTAGATTCTGCCAATTCTAATTTCAAATTTTCATTTTCTTGTTCTAAAATGCTTACATGGGTTTTAAATTTTTTCGAGCGATGAATGTTGTTTTTTACATATCTAAATTTTTAACCATTTTTTTATATTGAAATAGTATACAATAGCTGTTGCCAAATTTGATAATTCGATTCGAACACTCACCAAAAAAAGGGGATCTGGGATGTTTGGTATGGTAAGTTTTTTTATAATGCGTAAAAAGTATTAAAAAATTTGTTGAAGAAATCTGGAAGTTTTGAATAATAGGGGATTGAAAGCTTGACGGAGTAGTTGCGGGGTAGGGCCTTTTAAATTCTTCCATGCGGGAATTAGGTATTCTGGTGAAGAAAATTATATCAAATGTTATTTAAGTAGTAAAAAATGTCTTAATTGTTATATAATTACTCGTTATTTCTTCCACATATTTTGTGACCATAATGTTATCCTTGACGGCCCCTGGTTTCCCCTTCTTTGCAAGGTCTTTAATGCACTGAAAATATTTTTATTGAAGATATATTCTTATCCCAAAAAAGTTTTATTACTTACTTTTTAAATATTCGTTTGTAAAAATTGAAGACATCAATTATAAGTATCAAAAATGCTTTTAAGTAGGTTCATTCAATTATTTTAATCATGCAGGTGAAATGCGATTTTGCTCAAATTGCCCGAATGCGAGGAATTGTGGGGCTTATTGATAGCACACACGTAGTTGTAATAGTGTAGATTCAATGGCCGATTCAGTATGATAAAGCCTTTTTAAACAGAAAAAACAAACATTTTGTAAATGTCCAGGTAACAACATTTACCGGCATTGAAATGAGCTAATGCCCTTGATTTGTAAAATTGATATTTATTTTTACATAGGAAATCTGTGGTCCAGATTACAAATTTTACAGCGTTTACGCTACAAAGCCTCGGTCCTGCCACGATAGCTCCCTTTTCAAAACCAGCACAATCGGGAAAACATTTTCAGCGGGTGCCTGGTTAGCACCACTTCTCCCAGACAGCGAACAAAACACGAACACGTCAAAAATTTCCGCGCACATTTTTATCCTCGTTTTGTGAGTGAACAAATCATTCACAGTTCACTACCAAAATTAATACTTTTTCTTACTGCTCACAAATCACGCACAAATTACAAACATAAAAATTTTGTAATTATTCTGAAATTTCTCACTTCCAATAAAACTGCTGATTGATCCAAGGACGCACGCACAAATAACAATTGTTTTCTATGAATTGATCATTTATTAAAATTCACATTAATATAGTTTTCCATAAGCAGTGGAAAAGCAACATAACGCTCAACTCCTTCCTCTTCAGCCTCTTCACAATGAAAAACATTTGGTACAAGAAACACTTTATACAAAATGAATGCTACTGGCCATACTTGTAAGGTAGAAGATAGAAAATCGACATATTTGATAGATAAAATAGAATTAGAATCACAAGGTGCCATAAAAAAATGAATTTTCTTGTTCAAAAATTGACCCAACGATGAAAATAGATCCGCCACCACCACGAATAATGTTCTCGATGTTGACGACAGCAGTGGATTTGTCGTCAAGTTCCAGTAGGACATTATTATTAGGAGGACGGATTGTGATTCTCCAACTCTTGTAGATTAAAGTCTGAAATTCAAAGTCATCCAGTCCTTCCAACAAAGGGCCATTTTCGTGAAGACGTGATACTATTGAAACACGGGAAAAATTAATAGATGACGGAATTGAGGGGCAATTAGATAAATCGCTTAATCGCTTCACAAGTTGAGCTAAGGGATTTGAGCAATTTCTTATTAATCTTTTCACACGATACAAGAAATTCTCAAAGGAAAAGCAACTGAAATGATCTAATGGGTGAAATCGAAGAACATCCAGAGGTAGGTGGATTAAACAGTGCACGTTAAACGTTATAAAATTTCCACCATAGAGTTTAACAGATTCTGACACAAAATGACGCATAAGCTGTATTGCAAACGTGTTGTACTTGTAGCAAGTCTTAGCCGACGACAAAATTTTTACAGATAAATGAAACCCCATGAAATGGTCGTACAAAGCCCGAGGAAGAATGTCTCTTAGAATGACGGAGCCAACATAAAGTAGAAAGAGTTGAAGTTCGGTGGCCTTCCATTGGCATAGCTCAGTCAACGGCCGTGCCTTACGAGCAAAGTCATTTGGAATAAAGCGGCGGATGAATAGCAATCTTCTGGTGATCTCACCTACGTTATCATGACTGATAAAATGAAATACTGTTTCTCGATTTATCCAGTGGTGTAGGAGCTTCTTCATCACTCCAAGGCAGCAAAGGTGCATGTAGTCTGATGGAGAATCTTCTACCATGTCTATGCCATCTATGTCTGCCAAGATGCTCCAGAATAAGTAATAATCTTCTGATTTATCACTGAGAAAATCCTCGTGAAGCCGCAGCGCTGCGTCTATGGCAGGATGGGTTATCCGTCCACACTTCTTTTCTGGTTTTCTATAGAAGACGCCATGTGCTGTGCATTTGTGGCAAGAGTTTTTGGCCGTATGGCCTCTGGACCCCGTAATGAATGAGCGGGCTGGGTCGTACACCTGCCGTTGCTGAAGCAGTCCATGTTCGGCTAGGTAGTTTGCTTCTTGACAAATTTGCGTAAGAAATCATTACAGTGATTTAGTTTTCCTGCACCAGAAAAAACTCCAACTGCCGTCGGTTGATTGTCTCCTTTTATAAGGGCAAGTATAACCCAAAACTCTTGTCTTGTACTTTTGAACAGTGGAAGCCCATCAGCGTTGATGATTATTTTAAGTAGGGATAAGCTGAAGACAACTTTCCGGGAAACGAGCTCTGAAAGCCGTGATGCTATTATTCCCTTCTCTAAGCCGAAATGGAAATAAGTTCCTCCGCAAATGTGATCCGCAACTATTCTGCAGGGAGTCTTACGGAGTGTGCGGATGTCTCTTGGTAGACTGTCAAATTCATTGTTTTGATGCTTCTGAGCCTTTAACCTTTCAACAGATAGCTCCCAGCACTCCCGGAGAGATTCTTGTTCGTTACGAAGGTGGCCAAGAAGTTCCTTAGCTCAGTAGGACCATCACAATCGGTTTTGTCTAAAAGGATTTCTTCAAGATCAGCGTGATTGAAGTCGTGCTCGTTGACTTCGTTCTCCCCGATGCATAGTCTGAATCGCTATCCGATGAGTAGCATGTCAATGAATCAAAGCTTTCAATCAATCCATTTCAGATTCTAATCCATTATCAAATTGTTCGTCGCAAATAGTGCTGTGTCGATGCCTGTCATCCCTTTCTGGCTGGTGAACGGAGAAATACTCTACTTCATTGTTAGAGTCATCAGAGGTTATCTCTTCTTCATTGTCACCGATGAAGCAGCTCTCTTTCACAAATTCATCCCCCAAGCTCACAGGGCTATTTAATTGGAACTCGCTGTTACATTTTTCTCTGGTCTCTTCTTCAATGGCATTCACCAAGTGGTGCAAAAACCGATTTCGAAGTTGACGTGGCTTAACATTTTCTTTCCTTTTCTTAAACAATGGAGACATAGCCTACTGAAGGTTAAAGAAAACTTCAAATAAAAACGCTACACTATTTTTTAATTATTACCTACAACAGTCCTTGTCTTTCGAAAAATTTTCGTATATTTTGTGAAAGCCAACTACTGATTCAATTAGACTCGCAGCCTTTAAATCTAGAAATTATCAGCACGAGTGTTAAATTAAATTTACAGTCAGTGTGGTATTATCAACCAATCACATGTTATCTGATGATGTCTGCAGTCTGCTCTGTGAAAACCCACTTCAGCCTCAATTGGACTCGCAGCCTCAAAATCTATAAGTAAACAGCATGAGTGTTAAATTAAATTTATAGTCATTGAAATATTATCATGCAATCGCGTGGAACCACCAAATTCCAATGAATTTGGTCACGGAGTTTTGCTTGGAGACAGTGGGTATGCCAATGCCACGTACCTTTGCACCCCATTCAGCGAGCCAAGAAACCCAATTGAGATAATTTACGGTCAAATGAATGCTCCCCTTATTATGGTCTCTTCTTCATTCATTTATTTTAGGAAAGATTCGATAGATCGCAAAAAACGACTGGATACTTCGTGGAGAGATCTTTTGGAATACCGAAAAAACGTTTTCCTGCGCTTCACTATAAGGTTAGGATGGATCCCACCAAAGCATCTTGGTAGCGTACATCCATTTTTTTATTGGTTTGTCTTATCGGCAGTGAACCATCGGAATTTTTTATTTCAATTGGGTCGTCGTAGCATGTTGCGTTCTTCACAACATCGCCATCTATCGCAATCAACCTCTCGATAACGACTGGGTAGATGATGATGATGAAGAAGATGATGATGATCCTCTGCCGATTAATGCTGCTGGTCATTCAGCCGCAACCAAACGCCGTTTAAGGAAGGAAAAAAGGGACAGAGTAGCCAGGGAGACTTTTGGAACAAATTGACATATTAAACTGTATTGATTGGAATACAAAAATGCAAAAAAACTGTGTAGTGTGAGCAAAACTTTAGTTACATACACACACATTCTTATTTTCACAAGTTGACCTTAGTATTGTAAAAGATTTCAAACAAATCACTTGGAATTTCTTCATTTTGGAAAGCGTCACTCCACAGTAATCCCACTTCCGGAAGCGGCATCAGAGGAAACGCACACGCTCTATTTTGCGTTCTTGATGGTCTGTCACATAGTCGAAGTTGACGTAGGAGATTTAAGGCGCTTTTCTTTGTTGACAGTAGCAGAAGCAGTAGAAGTTGATTGCCTAGCAGCAGCAAGAGAAGTCGAAGGAGCGACGAGCGACTCATTAATGGGCAACAAACTTGGGGTTTTGCGGTAGATATCGTCGTCATTATTTGAAAAATTAATGCGCCTGACTGCACTGTTGAGTTGATTGATGTTTAAATTACTATATCAAAGTAAAGATAAAATAAGTAAAAAGAGTAGGCTTTACATGGTTGACCATTCATAATTTTCCGGGCTGCTTGGACTGCTGTTGTCGTCCTCCATGTTAGTCCTCCCTTGTCTCTGCAAAATGTGAGCAATCATTGGTTCTCTGTATCAAAACAAAAACCCGTTACCCTGCCCAAAGGTGGCTTTCAAAATTAAAATCGTTTTTTGGATTTTTGTGCAGGATACTGTACAATACAGGTGTTAATCAATAAATTGCAGCGTTACTTTGTACATAGACTTGACAGTGGAGGTTTTTATCATGGTTAATAGTTGCATTGGTATTATATAGGCTACTTTGCTAAAAAGGTAAAAAACCAATTCGTATTCTCTACGTATATATCCTGTGGATAATCATTGGCTATAGAAACTAAACTTCTGTTGGATATGGGTTTTAACTAGATCCATGGATATCCATGCAACATCCCAGAAGATATTGATATAGAACGTTTAAAATATACAGTAACCGTCATTCACTTTGAATGCTTTTGCGTTTTACCATAAGCGCCCGTGTTAAATGCGCATGACTCCGACCCGCTTATTCTAGTCTAACATATAAGCTATTTCTTATACATATATATCGCTTAATAGCTAAGACAATTTTCTATTTAGCGGTGAGATTGAAAAAATTTTCTGATTGCTGGTTTTTCCGTCAAAGTAAAACCCAGCTATCTTTGAACATGGTGTTTCTTACATGTTAGCTTATGGAGAAAGGGTGTTTTTATTTCTTTAATTGTACACAAACGGCTTGAACCATTTGCATGCCGTTTGTTGGCATTGATACGGATTTCATTCTTCTGTAGATGCTAGAAATCCCCTGGTACTAACTTATGATATGAATTCCCCTTCCATTAATTTTTTGTCGACACACGTGTAATTTTAAGCGAATCGGCGCGGTGTCCCCCCTCTGGCATACTCCCAGTACCACCCGCTGAACCTTTGTTCAGCGCGCGCTTGTAAGTACAAAGTAGAGGGTGGGAGACCTACATATGTAATTTGCAGGTGGGAGCAACGGACACCCATAGGATGTCTACAGGACGAACAATGCTAGTAGGGACGTGTGTTAACTGAAACAGGCCATTGTATCTCAACTGTTCGTTCCGATAAGGGGTGAATATGTAGATGGTGATTTTCGACAGTGCCTATTTACAAATGGCATTAGACATGAAAAATGGTCTCCCACATACCAGAGCAAAACGGTATCAGTGAACCCTCAATTTGAACATTTATGAAATCAAAAATAAATTGTTTATTTGATTTGAATCTCTCTCGCACTCTCTGGGCAGAGACGGAGAATACGTTCATATACATGCTTAATCGTATTCCCGGTACATCAACAAAGAGAATTTATTTTGAAGCTCGGTACGTAACTTATTTTTGTATATTCGGGTCCTCAGCGTATGTCTATGTCTCAAAATTACTTCGACGAAAATAGAATGCTAAAATGTCAAAAGCTCCCTTTTGTAGATTACAGTGACACCCGATAAACTCGTCGATTCCTTGACCATTCTGCATGTCGAACTATAGTGAGTCAAGATGCAACCCTTTGTGAATCACTCAACAACGCCGGTGACAACTAATCCTGTTCCTGGTTTGTGGTTTCGTCTTTCAATCCAGACGATAGTGTTTCAAATTTTCGTGGTTTTGAATCTCTGCTCCGTCGCTCTTCTCGTATCAGAAACCCCAAAGTAATCCAGTTTTTCCTTGTAAAACCTGATACTCCAGCAGCAAGCCCTGATCGAGATAATTATTTTAGCTACAAGGATGCAATTTCTAGGAGCAATTCTAATCAGTGGGTAGTTTTCATGCAAACTGAAAGGAATACCTTAAATCTTGCACATTTCTCTATGTCTAGCTGACCAAAGAAAATTGTCTTGAACAACCCAGTGATTTTTGTGTAGCCGGATGAGAAGGGGATACCCATATAGCACATTTCTGCCGTCGGATGTCCGATTCATGGCCGAACATTCGTTAGATATCCATGTACTCAATGGGTAGTTCCAGGGATGTCCATCGGCTAGTCACCTTGGAAGTGCAATGGATGTGCGAAAATTATATTCTACGGACCTCCTTTCAACAGCGAAGAAGATTTTTAATTGTTTCATTTAAGGATCGGCCTCGAGCCAATCGGGGCGCTTTTTGGCAAATCGGGTTTCTCATTTCGGGCCATCGAGGCGTGGCTCAGGGTGGAAAATTCTTCTCCCCGAATTCAATTGGGGTTTGCAATCAATTGGATTGCGATCAATCGATTCATCAATTTAAAAAACATTATCGATTGACTGTTTCACCCGATCGATCCGATAACAACCCCGATAATAGCTCGTTCTACCCGCTTGCACCGATTTTTACTCTGAAACCGAAAGAACAGCATTTTTTAAAAATTGCGTCGGGGCAACGGGTTAACCTCAAATTTTTCCCCGCACCGCCCCGGTTGAAAAAGTGGCACCTCAATTCAACCCTGAATGCACTTTATCGGTGCGGGGCGGTTAACTCGATTAGAACTAATTGGGGCCGATCACTAAGTTTCATTATTAATTGTCAAAATTTCTTTGTTTCCAAAAGGGAAGTACTTAACCGTGTTCAAATTTTTCCCTTGAACGTATTTTTATAAGTCCAGCATTTAATACAAAAAATTTAAAAAATAAAGGAGTAGTTTTCTATTTGCATGCATATGGTTTATTTTTAAATTTATTACAAAAAATGAATAAAATATATGTAAGTCGTGAGTTTGTTTGTACAGGCTTTCCGTTTAGCTTACGGGAACCAAGCCATTGGAAATTAACTTACAGAAAATAAATATTTTTCGGTATTTAATAATATTCGAAGCAAGTATACTTATGATAGGATTTTAATTTCAAATAATAAAAAACTACTTTAAACTTAATAAATCATGCTGAATTTTAAAATTCAAAAAATATTTAGCATAAACTGTTTAATTGCAATTTATACACTTCAGGTTTAACCTAAGTTCGACATCATCTTGATTTCTTAAAAATCCTGTATGTGATTTGTTATTTAAAAAAAACTCAACAATTCGATTGTATTGTTCGAAAACGATTTTCGTCATATCTGTAGATTGGCACAGTGGAATAATATTCGACTATGGAGCGGGAGACCTGCGTTCTAATCCTGAAGAGAACGCGGATCTCCCACGTCGCTGACGGAAACGTATCTAATAAGCCAGTATCAATTTGCTAATAGTTAGCCAGCATACTGAGAAAGATAATTTGGTGTTTCCATATTCTACCCGATTACCCGACCCGATAATGACAATAACGAGTAATGGAAAGACTCTATTTTGTATCGCAAAAATTGTTCTACTCAGCCGGGGGGTAGGGAAGTCTACCGATGATACAGTCTACACTTTTTCCAGACATTTAATACCTAGGGCAAAAAAAAGGTGTCTGGACAGATATTACCCAACCCCCCTTATAATGATTTTGCGCCAAAACCACCCTACCGCTCCTTAAAAAGGTAAACTATTAATTTTTTCGACCCACAGATGGCTTTTTCAAAAGAAATCGGTGTTCACCTTTTTGTGCAGGATACTGTACGTTGTTATGTTAAATGCAGGTTCGGTGACTTGGGGAAGTCGACAGCCAGAATGTGCTTCTCTATCAACAGCAGATGAGGTCAAGTATGTTGCGGCCTCTAAGATAACAAGACAAAGTAGCCTGGTTGCAAAATTTATTTAAAAACATTGGTCTGATCCAGAAAACAGCGACAACATTGTTTTGCGACAACCAAGGCACTATTCATATCAGCAAAATCCTGAAAATCACAATCGCACAAAACACATTGTTTTGTAGTATCATTATGTTAGAAAAAGTCAATGGGCATCATTAGTGCACAATGTGTCTACAAGAGAACAATTGGTGATGTGTTAAATAAGATTGGCCTGGCCACGCTTTTAAAATATTTCGAAACTATATTTCTCTGTATTCTATTCCAGTCCTGAAGATCACTAAGAGCGTGTGCATAAAGGCCTGGATTCAGCAGAGCCCCGCCGATTTCCTTCCGGATGGCTGGTGTAAGTGCGTCATACAGGTGTGCGATGCACTCCGCATCGGAACTGATGGTGTCGTGGACGAAAACTTTGAGCATTTGGATGAACATAGGCCAACCGAGTGGATCGCCATCGAAACTTGGCGCCTTCATGCCTGGTGGTTTGATGCCGGAAAGACCTATAGTCGTGTTTTGATTGAATGGATCCAAGCATCTAGTGTGTATACGCGTGAGGGATAATTCGCTGCTTGCGGAGGAACTGTAGAAATTGGTGAACCCGATAAATATAAAGGCGGTGCCATATATATCCACTGGAACAGGATTGGTCACTGTATTCGGTACAGCGCTAGAAGTTTGGGTGGCATTGCCTATCACCGACTGGTTGGCCGTTACATTTATCAAATTGTCTGAGGTCGTAATGGAGGCTACGTTAGGAGCAGCAATCTGGACGGGAGCTGCGGGAATATTTTATTGCGTTAACGAAATCGAAATAGGAACGTTCGGTGGCCTTCCTGGAGTGAGAACATTGAATGCTCTGGTTGTAAGACCGCAGACTTAATTAAGAACTCCACCAGAAACTGAAGGCGTGGTGACTTGTTATGTCGTAACAGGAACCTGAGTCGACGACTGGAAGAGTCGGATAGGTGTCAATGATTTCGAATGACCCGATCATCGGCGTCGTGGCCGTAGACACTGGTGGAACACTGGAAGTTGCTGATACAACGGTTACAATGGATGTCACGGCTGGGATCTCGCTCTATGGATTTGCCGACTGGAGTAAAAGAGGAATGACGGTTGCTGCTGGACAAAAGGGCTTGGTTCGTGAAGAATTTTTTGTTGCATTGTATAATTCCGGGTCGGAATGATCGGGTTCGTTTCTGGTTACCTCGCTTAACTGTTGCTTAAGAATAGCACCAGAGAGTCGTTGAAGTCCATTTGGTCTTGAAATTCTCTTTGTCACCGATCAGCAGGGATTTTCTGTCGGTAGTCCCCGGCTTGTCGTAAGGCAGGGTATGCAGGTTGTCGTTAGCTCCACCTTTCGTTACCGATTTCCCAAATCCGGTCCGGACGTTGTGAAATCCAATTTTTTTGGGGTCAATGAAACTGACATTTTTTTGGGGCATCGAAATGCCAACATGTGGATCTTTTTCAAAAATCATTCAACATATAGAGAGAAAAAGAAAAAGCATGAAACAAAACCAAAAAAAGCACAGGAGGTTAAATCAATTGTTTTTCTCTGTAAAACATTTCAGTGTAACAACTTTGGGGTATAGAGAAGAATTTTTTTAGTTCAAATAATTCAAAAACATGCACTATATTCTAATAAAGTAAAGAAAAGCGCGTCGTTTGGCACAAAAAAATTAATTTAAGGATGTTTTGAAGTATTTTATTTATATTTTTGGAAACGCCGGTATTAACATGGCGTTTATGGGGAAAAAAGTGGTGTACCTAATCATGTGAACGATACTTTAGCGCCCGGGGTGTAACTTCTACAATTTTTTCATGTTAAGATAACTTTTAGAGCACTTTCTCTTCTGATAGAGGAAAAAAGGAAAAAAATTTGTGCTTATCAGTAAAAAGATATTCAAACTTTCCTAAGACCCGTAGCGCCATAAGAATGCACTAAATAAACCGGGGTGTACCTAATCGTTTGGTGGGTACTGTATTTTTTTCAAAAATAATTTACGGGTTTATACTTATCAGTATTATTTCTGAATTTAATCGATTAAAATAATTCAAAGTGCTGATGGGTTGCCTAAGTGCTGTTTGCATAGCAACGAGACTACCCATCCTATAGCCCTAGGTATGAAAAACAAGTTAACGAAACACTTTGGCAACTGGTTGGCTATGCTTTGGATTTTTAAACTAAAATTTGGCAAGGTTCCCTCAGTCTCATCCACAATATTTCAAAAATCGGATCTCAGATATTCCGGGAAATCATTTTTAAAATGTGATCGGCAACAAAATCATTACAAATGATTGCGGGGATTGCGATTTTTTTATTGGGATTGCAATAAATAAAGTTGTAATCACGGCAAGCCTGTTGGCGTCAACCATTGGTTCGTCCCCACCGTTCGTTTTTGTGTCCAATAATTACCAAAATTTAGAGATTTATGAGCAAGAACTGATTCCAGTCCATGACTTAACAAAATAACAGAACCAAGCTATACTTATTTTAAAATTTCAAATGAAGAGCTAAATTTTTGTTGATGGTTTAAATTCAAATTGTTTCAGTTTGACGTGTGGAATTATTTCCTTAACTGAGACCGTTTTTGTCGCTGCAAACCGGCGTGAAATTTGAAAAAATTATCTTCCAAAAACTAAAAAGGTAAAAATCTTTTCAAATTATCATGTATTTAACCTGGTTTAGTATTAGAAATGGCATTTGGGATATGGGTAACCTCTTAAAAATGTCACCTGGAAAATCTTTTGCAACTAAAATCAGACCGAGTGAGAAATTATTTGACTTTCTCACTCTTCTTTGACCTACCTCGTTCTTGAAGTAAAAACAGAAAACAAACAAAAAGCTCATCCCCCACGTAAGCCTACCCTAATGTTGTTTTACTTTGTGTTGTGTTAGTGTGGTTTTCTGAAATATATGCTCATTGACAAAACAGGAGGAGAGTGGAACCGATGACGTTATGCTTGGGCAGTCAGCAAAATTGCCCAACAGACAACTATCAACTAACTTAGACGTTTTAAAATTGTATTCTCTTAAATGGAACTTGGCAGTTCGTTATGATAAATAAGTATCCGAAAACTATTTTGAACTTGTCGATAAGATAGTACATATTGGGAATTGGACTTCAACGCTATCTACTAGTAAAGAACAAATATGGAAAAATGTGCAGTATTAAGTGTAAAAACAAAAAAATTTCTTTTTTGTTGAATACTAAACGTGATAACAAACTGAAATCTGACAAGTTTCGCAGTGGAATTAATTTTCTGTTCGATGTATGTTCCTGTCCCTGCTGTAAATCTAAATTTTGCAAACCAGTTGATTGGAACGCTGTGAAATTTACCGGTTGGTTTTGTGTCTCCCTTGTATCTCATTGCAGCTGCTAAGAGTTTTAGAATTTCTAATCACACGGTTTGTGTTTTAAGTAACGCAATGCCACAGGATCTTGGTAGATTAATATTTCTTCATCCTATTAAATTAAAACTATGTGTTTTGAATAACGGTAATCGGTTGCATCGTAGTAAAGTTTACGCATGTTTGAAAAATACGGAAGTGAGTTACTGCTCAAATCGACGAAACTAGAAAGGAAATTATTTGTTTAATGTTTGATGCTAGGAAAGATCAGACTTCCAATAAAATTATTCTGTCCAATCGTGGAGGCGTCAAAGTAAGAAAAACAGTTACACAAGGACACTACGTTATTGTGGAAGAAGCCATGAGTATTGTCACGTGGTCAATGACCACGTTATGTGATCCGGTATGCAATGCTACCGAACGTGTGACGTCAGTGTTTTCCCCCCATATATAGTCCCCCGTGGTCGTGTATCAGGAGGCAGTCTTAGTCTTGTGAACCGTCAATACAACATAATGTTACATGGTGGAGATGCAGAACCTCCGGTAAGTCTCTTTTGTGGTTGTGTTTCTCTTCGATTCTGTGCTGCGGAGGCGGTGGCTGTCAGGGACCCCTGAGAGTCGACGACCCAACTGGTTTTAGCACCTTAAATTGTTGGGGTACGGGGTCACGACTCCGACCGTAGGGCAATCGGGGGAAGCATAAAGAAGGAGAGACGCCGGGGGGAAAACGGTGAAAAGGGCTAAGGCGGGGCAGACGGGTACATTGAGGGAACGTGGATAGCGGAAACCGTGAGCAGAAGTGGTCGGCAAGAATCGGGGCAGTGAACCGTGAGCCGAAGAGTTCGGCAAGAAGCGGAGAAGTGACCGTGAGCCGAAGTGTTCGGCAAGAATCGGGGCAGTGAACCGTGAGCCCAAGAGTTCGGCAAGAAGCGGAGAAGTGACCGTGAGCCGAAGTGTTCGGCAAGAATCGGGGCAGTGAACCGTGAGCCGAAGTTTTCGACAATAATCGGAGAAGTGAACCGTGAGCCAAAGTTGTTGGCAAGAAGCGGAGAAGTGAACCGGGAGCCGAAGAGTTCGGCAAGAAACAGGCGGTGCGAGGATTGCGGGAAGTAGATGATAGGAGAGGAGGACGTAAGGAGCGGGGAGAGAATCCGAGACGCTCGGGGACGGTTCGTGGCACGGGGTAGTTGGGGGATACCCGAGATCGGGAGTGCATCCCAGGGGCGGGCGAGGACGCGCAGTCGACCGTTGAGGGAGAGCGGAACGGAAGAGCGAGGAGAAATAGAGGACGGGGCTAACGAACCCCAACAGGAGCAGCGACCGGCATCCGTTCGGCAGGAGTATCATCTCACATTCAGTGAGGAGGAAACTGAGCGGTGGGAGGACGCCGAAGAGGAAGAAGGATCGGGAGAACACGGAGAAGAGCAGCCAGAGTGGGATTTCACGGATTTGAGAAGAAGATCATCGAATATCAGTAGCTACATCCGGGGATTCAGAGCAGCTCAACAGCAAGTGGGCGCAAGGCACGCGATGGCCGCACAGATAAAATTCCAATCCCCACCCACCTTCGGGGGGAAGGACGGGGAAGACGTCGTGCAGTGGATGCATCGATACGAAAGAATCGGGAGATATAATCGATGGGGAGATGAAGAACTTCGCGACCACGTGGAGCTGTCGCTGTCCGGGGCAGCGCAGAAGTGGTACTCATACAAAGAGGCCGCGGGACAACTAGCAGCCGAATGGGAGGATGTTGCAGGACCGCCAATTGTACCCGGAGTAAAAACACAGCTGTTGGAACAATTCAAGCCAGTCAATCAAAATCGATTCAATGAAGCGAAACTGAGAGAACGCAAACAAGGAATCGAGGAATCCACGATCGAGTATTTTTACGACATCCTGGATTTATGCCGCAGAGTAGACCCGAATATGTCCGAAGCTACGAGATTGGCGCACCTATGGAGAGGACTCAAGCCAAGTTTACTAGAGAAACTCTGGAGTTTGAAACCCAACTCATGTGACGAATTCCTTCAAGAAATTAAGCGGTATCAGGAAATGACTTCCCGAGCAAGACACGAGGAATGGGCGATGGGCGTGGTCGGAAAACAAACACCAACGGCGGGAAGTGTGAGAATGGATTGAATAGAAAAATTGCTAGAGGGACTAATGGGAGCCGTTGCATTAAGGAACGCATCAGGGGCAGCCGCACAGCAAGGAGAAAGAGCGGAGAGTCAACAGTATCGGTCGGATAACCGATCGATACTGAAATGGACTTCGGATGGGGAACCTATCTGCAGCAGATGTAAGACGGAGGGACACATCGGGAGAGAGTGTCCAACAAGAACAAACGGCCAGGGAGGCCTGAGGGGTCGGACACCGGACGGACAGGTCGTATGCTACGGGTGTGAAGGGATAGGACACATACGTCATGACTGCCCGAGCTCCCAGCGAGAAGGAGGGGCACCACAACAGCAACGGCAGGTGCGATTCGCTGGAGAGGGTAGGCAAGTAATTGGTCTAGTAGGGACACAGCATGTAGACCCGGAGGTGCTAGCATGGCCAATTCTGAAAATCGACATCCAGAGGATGGTAGTACTGGATGTGTGGTGCTGGGGAAAACGGGTGGCTGCCGTGATAGATACAGGGGCGGGAGTGTCCGTGTGTTCGCCCAAATTAGTAAGAGAACTAGGGATAACAGTGACACCATGGCGCGCAAATCGTCTAGTATCAGTTGACGGCAAGGAGATTCAACCGGGAGGAGCCGCAATGCTGTCAGTATCAGATGGGAGGATGACCGTCAAGGGGGAGGCTTTGGTTCTGGACGGCGACATCGACTTACTTCTGGGGAAAGACTTGTTGGAAAAACTTGGAACGCGGATGAAGATTGGGGCGCTACCGGAGATCTTCATTGGAGACACTGCCATGGGAGCACCGGTGGAAGAGATGACGGAGGAAGCACCGAAACTAGTAGTCCAGAATGGATGCGAGGTCCCACCCCGATCGAGGAAAGTGGTCGCAACTCAACCACTAGATTTGAATGGGTTTGGCGAAGGTGCACTCATGGAACCATCCCAAGCATTCCAGACGACGAAAAGGGTGTCGACGGGTAAGGTCCTAGTTAGCGGCGTGGGAACAATCGGACAGATGGCGATAACCCACTTATCGGACCACAACCAATGGATCGAAGAGGGGACGTTGTTAGGAATAATCGAGCCAGTGACCGAAATCAAGGAGGGAGACACGCCAGTAGCCGTCGCGACAGCAGAGGCAGAGAAGAAAGCGCGTCGGGAGCACAAATTTGACAGCAGGATTGGAGAAGGATTAATGCCGACAGACAGAGAAAAGATCCGAGAAGTGTTAGTGGAATATGGCGACTATTTTTCGTGGCCCGGAGACCAACTAGGACTGAGTACGGCAGCAGGGCAGACAATAGAGGCCGCCGAAAAAAAAAGGATGATGTTTTTGTTTTTTGGGGGGGGGGTGTCATGTGGCCTATATCATGTACCAATGTTCCCGGTTTTCTTTCGGTATATCTTTTTTTGTAATGTTTGTTTTTTTAGTAATGCATTCGGGGACGAATGCAGCTAGAGGGGGGATGTCACGTGGTCAATGACCACGTTATGTGATCCGGTATGCAATGCTACCGGACGTGTGACGTCAGTGTTTTCCCCCATATATAGTCCCCCGTGGTCGTGTATCAGGAGGCAGTCTTAGTCTTGTGAACCGTCAATACAACATACTGTTACAGTATATTTCGAAATCATTTCGTTCTAGCTACTGGAAAAGTTTTGTACATAGCCAAAGAGATAATCAAATTTGAAACAGAAAAAGAATCAGAACACTAAATTTGTGTCATCGGTGCGGACGGAACAGCGATGTACACGGGTTGCAACAGTGGCGTGATTGTATGTTGTAGAGAAAGAAGAGATCGACATGAGAGAGAGGAAGAGAGAGAGAGGAGAGGGAGAGAGAGCCTGGAGAGAACAGGAAGAGAGAGTTCTGCAGGAAAGAGAGGGAGAGGAGCGTGGACGCCGCCGGGAAAGAGAGAAAAGTGACAAGAGAACATGAAGCAGATTCCGCAGCCGTTCAAGGGGACGTTCACCACGGGATAGACCTCCGGGCGCAGACGCAGCTCCAGGCATGGCCCCAATCGTTCCAGCTCTGGCCAACACAAGTTTCACCCTGGACCGCGAAAAGGGCAGGGATTTCAGATCCTGGATGACAGCAAAACTGAAGTCGGCGGAGGGTAAGCAGTTAAGAGAGAAGTATGTGCCAAGCTTCAGATCGGATTCTTTCGAGCTGGTTTGCCCGCAGCTGGACAGCTCTATGGCAAGAAGACTGAAGGACTTGAAAAGTGTAGAAGCAAGAAGAGCGGAGACCATCGAGAATGGTTTATTGGTCGAGCAATACGAGATTTTGGACATTGCTCGGCCGTTGCTTTTCGTATGGGAAAATTTGTCGAAAGATCCGGCCTTAAAAGATTCTCCTTTATCCGAAGCCACCGGGACGGCCTTGCAGCTCTGGGGCAACTCATTCTTCAATTTAACGGCGAGGTGACGGGAAAACATTTTAAAGACTACGGACCCCAAGTTTGTATCTTTATTGAACGAGTCACATCAATTCTGCAAGAAAGAGACTGGGTCTCTCTTCGGAAAAAGTTTTTTGAGAAGGATGGTGCGTGATGCCGACGACGACCGGAAGCTGAGGAACATTAGAAGAACCGGCGGCCCACCTAAGAAGTCCTTCCCGCGTTGGAATAGCAGCTTCCCAAGGAGTGGAAAGGATCACGGGCGCTACGGTTCGTGTTTCCACCCCTACAGAAGTTCGACCGAGTTCAGCAAGGGCGGAGGATTCAATCAGCAGGCCAGGGGAGGAAGGAATGTGGATTTTTCTAGCCCTTTAAGTAAGAATTCTGCCAGCGACAAATATTGTCTGGGCAGTAGAGTTAAGCGTTTCTCCGAATTTTGGCGGACATTAACTCAGGATCGGTGGGTCTTGGAGGTGGTTTCGTTAGGAGTGCGTATCCCATTTATAGAGAGGCAAACGGTGGCTTTTTGTTTTGACAACATGCATATGAGTGAGAAAATGATCATAATCTGTGACGAAGAAATTAAAGCATTAATCGAGAAATAAGCGATCAAGGAGGTGGCTGGCCCGGATCAGCGATTTGTGAACGGGTTATTTGTAATACCCACGAGTTCGGGTGGTTATCGGCCGATTATTAATTTAAAGTTGTTGAATCGGGCTGTGGAACAAAAACATTTCAAGATGAAAGGTATTGGGGTTTTGAAGGAACTAATAAGAGAGGGCGATCACTTTTGCAAAATCGACTTCAAGGACGCGTATTTGACTATCCCACCCCACCCAGACGACCAGGAGTTTCTTCAGTTCAGGTGGAGGGGAAAGGGTTATCAATTTTTGTCTTCATGCTTTGGCCTTGCGTCGGCTCAATGGGCGTTCACCAAAATACTGAAGCCAGTAGTCGCCTTTTTGCGTAAACAGGGGATTAGGCTTATAATATATCTGGATAACATCCTTATTTTGAACCAATCCAAGAAAGGGGTAGAAAAAGATTTTGCTGCAACAGTGCTGATTTTGGAAACTTGTGGGTTCTTAATAAATGCAGAAAAATTGATAGGAGAAGGTGCGAGAAATACCGAATATCTGGGCCTACTAATTCAGAGAAACTTTCCTTGTCGCTTCTTCCGAAGAAAATAAAGAAATTGTACTGCTTTGCGACAATGCGGAATCGGTATCTTTACGGGATATGGCAAAAATCATGTAAAGGGCAAGAGGAAGATTGGGAAGGAATGTTCCAGCACAGCTGATCGTGATCCTAGTTGCTAAACAATAATAGCCAAGGGAATGTTTACCATAACGATTCAATAACTTCAACAAACTACTATAATAACACACTCGCAACCCTCTGTGAGAATAGTTTTCCTGAGTTAGTTTTTTTTTTTTAAGTTTGCGCAACAGTAAGCAAAATGTATACTTTAAACTTTTTCAGAACAGCTGAGTTGATAAAGCAGCTGATTCGCAATAGAAAGTAAGAGAGAACTAGGGTTCGATCCCAAGGGTAGGTATTTCTTTTTTGTGTTTTTTCTTTGGCTGTCTAATGAAGGATATCCAATGGATGATCCTAAAGTACGTTTAAAAAACTGGGCGTTAGGACGTCGCGGTGACCTTCATTAGACGTTGGATGGGATATCCCTACTACCTGTTTTAGCAGATTTTCCATTTACGTCTGAAAAACCGATTTTAAACGCATTTTTGTTTTAAAAATGAAAATGATAACCGTTTGTAAAACGGTCGTTGATATCGGCATATTCGAAAAAACAGGGAGTGAAATAAAACCCTTAGAAAACTCGTGTGTTACTCGTTTGCGATATCCTTCCCCCCTTTTTTGTTGAAGAACATTAAACTGTAGTTGGACGAGTAAAGGGTTGGGCGAGAAAAGTACGACCAGGACATTTTTAAAGTTTCAACGCAATCACTAATTTATCAAAAATTAAATTTGTAATGATAAGTAAAAATGGCTGAATTGTTAAAGCGTCTGAATGTTAATGGTAGTATAAAGCAGTACATCGTTGAAACCTGACAAACCTATTTTTTTTATTTCGTTTTAGTCAATTCTCTTATAAGCAAGAAAAAGATTGTTACCAATCTGTTTGAAATACTGGTATTAAACGCTTTTCTAGAGTGAAACAAGCCGTATAATACCAGTATGACTAACCGGTTTGAAACGCAATACTGGTTCAATATACTCGTTTGAAACCAGTTTCTATACGGAAAACAGGTAGTAGGGATCCCGCTTGGTCCAAAAGGAGTTACCTGGGATATCTCTTTGACGGCAGAATGCTAGTAGGGTTGAATCAACTATATACAGAACTAATCGAAAATTAACGGGTCATATTGGACAAAGACCCTAAATGCTACATGTTATGGAAAAAAAAAATTTTTTTTAATTTTTGTATAGACTGCAATGTTTAACGTTCTAGAAAAAATATTGATTAAAATCGAATCATTATTGTTCTTGTTATCGCAGAATTAAAAAAATTGCCCTGTTTGATGTAATATTCTTCCCTATTACTGTAAGCATTTTTAAAGTGAAAAACCCTACAAATGAATAAAATAATGATATGTGAAATAGCCAATTCATTTCTTTAATGATTGATAAAAAACTTAAATTTTAATGCCTTTCCAGTGTTAAGTTATTAACGAAATACTAAATAGCATCGGGTTGGGTCATTTTGGACACACAGTTTTGGGGTCATATCGGACAACTTCGATATTGGAGTGGGAGGTGCTTGTGGAGAAGCCATATACGTAAAAATAAGATATCGATTACAAATCGATACTCGATTCTCTGTTAAGCCCTCCCATTTTACTCTACCCGCCTACAAATTGCCCATTTCAGCCCACTATTTGGTAAAAATGACATAACTCTCTATTTTTCATTTTTATTGCAAATATTTCAATATGAATGACTAAAATATTGAATAAGCAGTCTACCCATATTTTTAAAAAATTTATTTTATGTCTCCTTATGAGGAAAACTGGCAGTTTCCAATCTCACACCGTCCCTGTCCAGTTTCGCCCCGCCGTTTAAATAAAAACTAAAAAAAACCGACTTCATTAAAATCCTTATAACTCGTTTATTTTAAGACTTAAAAAATACAAAAAAATTGTGGAGTTACCCAAGAAGGTGCTGCACCATTAACTAAAAATAAATATTAGAAAAAGAACATAGAAATCTAAATAAAGAGGAAAAAAATTTTTTGTCCAGTTTGACCCCGTTCTCCCCTACTAGTCCACTCTGTTAACGTGCTGCCTAGCATGGTACTTTTCTCTCTCTTGTGTTTGAATCTCTGAAAAAGAACAAATAAATAAGAGGTATGTTCCTTATCTCAATGGTCTCTGAAATACCATATTTGGTCATACAATCATCTAAATGTGTGTATGTCAGTTAAGATTAACTTTAACAGGTTATGGTCCCAGCTGACACTTTTCACAAGATAATAATTTTTCTTACCTATGCTTTAAATAGATTGCACAAACAAGATGACAAACAAAGCTTTCAGAGACATTGAGCTCATGGTGAAGTTTGATGGAAGCAACTACCCATCTGGGAAGTACGGCATTTTGATGGTACTGAAGAAGCAAATGCTACTTTCAGTGGTCGACGAAAGTGAAACCAAACCAGAGTAGGTAATAAATTGCTACAGTCAAATCGAAGAAACTCGATGGGGTTTGTGCACATGGTGACTCGGTGTATTTTATTCCTCTAGTTTGTTAACTTTTAATTAACAGAACAGGTAACGTATTGCAAATGTAGACTTGTATCTGCCATAGCACAGGTGACGACATTGCAAATATGAAATTGTTTTCCACCTCAAGTAGAAGATGTGATGGTAATGCAAGTGAAATCTTCATAAATTACATTGATTCCGTCTGTAAAATTTCACTTTGTGCAAAAACAACAAGAAAATTGGGTAATCATTGTAAAGTTTGTGTGCGGGAAAGACCAACTGGATGACATGCAAACAAGACCATTGCCGGCTCTTCGTTTCCAGTGGCTGAGGAAGAAATTGGAAGTTATGGAGTCATCACTAGATAATTTCGTTTGAGGGGACGTATTAGAAGTATACGACAAACTCATTCGTATGGGTTGCCAAACTCCATTTCTGTTTAGCCTTGACTCTTCCCAACCTGTTAATTATGCTAGTCCACTCTTTCAACGTGCTTCCTAGCACGATACTATTCTCTCTCTTCTTTTTAAATCTCCTGGAAGAGAACAACTTATTAATGAAAAACTCAAATGTAATTGCTGTAGGGAGATAAGAGATACAAGGGAAAAATCGGAATTGTCCAAAATGGGTCCGATCTCCCCTACCCATTTTCTGCCCCTGCCCGTCGTATCCAACAAAGCCTCTGTCCATCAACCTCCTCTCTGACCGTCTATCCACTCTCTTTTCGCTAAAACGCCCGATGGCGCTAGTGGCCCATTGACCTTTTTGTTCCCTCTGCCCGTCGTTTCCAACAAAGCCTCAGTCCATCAACCTCCTATCTGACCGTCTATCCACTCTCTTTTCGCCAAAACGCCCGCTGGCACTACTGGCCCATTGACCTTTTTGTTCCCTCTGCCCGTCTTCCACCTCACACTCTTTGCCCGTCGACCCACTTACTTACCGCCAAAATGTCCATAATCGTTGGCCGTCGACCCACTTGTTTCCTCCGCCCGTCGACTCACATGTTGTCATCCACCCATCTCAATAAATGCCCGTGGACTGAAAAGTTGCAAATATCCACGATTCCATCCAACCTCTATGCCTCTAGTATTCAGCAGTCCCATCCCGCCAATACTCAACAGACAGTGGCAGATTGAAGCTAATCAGAGCATGCTCTCAGCCATTAAGCTCCTCCTTTTTTCCTTGTTCGATTTTTTACACAGTACTGCTCTGAAATAGTACTGAAAAAGCGAGGGTTTTGGGACGGGGCGTATGGGTGATAAGCCCCCCCCCCCTGTTGGGACTGCCATCTAGCGACAAATGAGTTTCTGTGTGGAGGAAGACAACAGAGCCGCAAGAGCCGCTCCCACCGGGCGGAAAATCACTCTTTTGCCCCGAACGCCACGACCCAAAACCATCGATTTTTTCAATAGTAAACCTCGTAATAGAGTACCCCTTTTCTGAGAGGAAAGATAGCCACAGTGGAGGAACCAGGGGTCTATGATCATGGCTCTATAGAGCAGTAAAACATCCAGTGTTGCGAGATACCGCAAATACGAAAAAATTCATTTGTGTCGAAGTTGGTCTGCTGTGCCTGCAGCGTCTTAGGAAGAAACCAACTTCTTCGCGTTAAAAAATAAGTTTTCAAAAATATAATTTAGATTTCCCCGCTTTTTTCCTAGCTGTGGGTACCCTGTTTATTTCTTCATTTCCAATTTTTTTTCTAGCCCCAATTCTATCTAGTTTATTTTTATTTATTTATTGTTTGTAAGTGGCTCGTCTCTGTTGGCAGAAGAATTTCGTTTGCTGCAATAAATTCGTCTGCTACAAGAAATGAGCAAAAAAGCCACTCACAAATAATAATTTAAAAAATAAAATAGATAGAATTGGAGGTAAAAAAAATTGAGAAATGAAGAAATGAATAGGGTGTCCACTGTTAGGAAGCAATGGGGGGGGGGTCTAGATAATAGTTACGAAAACTTATTGTTTAACGTGAAGAAGTTGGTTTCGCCGTAAGACCCTGGCTTTATCGACAGTTACCCTGCGGCCAACAAGAACAAAGTGTGACCCTAGTCACGTGATTCTTTAGCCCTATGGCTGAAGCGGTGTTATCGGTGCAGCACCGATTATAGCACCATTCCGCACCGAACTTCCCCGATTTATTTTAAATAGGTGAAGGTTAGCGGTGTCCCCGATTACCTGAACCCCAAAAATCGCACTGACCTACCCGATAAATGGCCGATCGGTTGCGACCCGGGTAGGTAGTTTTCAAGCGGTTCGGTTCGGTTCAAAATACCCGGTGAAACTGAAAGACCCCGTGCCATCTTGAAAAAATGGCGGATACGGGGCGCCAAATTACAAAACGATGACAAATACGATGAATTAACCGAATTTTAAGCTTAAATAAAATTTCTAGGTAAAAATCGGGGCAAACGTCAGATAATCGTGTCTGAAAGCAGTGTAATCGTGGTAATAAACTGGGTTTTGGAACCAATTAGCTTCTTCCCGGGAAATAAGGCCCGCCCCCCCAGAAAACCGATAGAACCACACCGAAAACCGAAATGACCTAACCAATCAGCCAAAAAGCTACCTGATAGATAGCACCGCTCAGCCATAAAGGGCCGAGCGCTTCCTACAGACCAACTTCGTAGCGCTCGGCACCGCGCCAACGGGGTAGCTTTTTAGTCGATCCGGTGCTGGGATAATCTTAATCGGGGAAGGGATTTCGGTGATCGGTGTGGTGATATCGGTTATCGTTGCCTTCCCCGATTAATAATGAATAGTGATCTAAATTGGCAGTTGCCCTGTGGCCAACAAGAACAAGATGTGACCCTAGTCACGTAAATCTCGTTGGCCTATCAGAACGCAAGGTCACTGGTAAGACTAACCCCTTATGGCGGGGGTAAGGGTGGCCACCCCACCCCCCCATAATCGGGCCGGGGTGGGGTGGTTAACCCGATTATGGCTAATCAGGGCCGATCCCTAATTGCACCTAGGGCTCGGCCCCGATTTCAAATTAATCGGGGACACCGAAAACCCTCACCGAAAAATGAGGTTCGGGGACGGTGCGGTGCGGTGATTTTTTTTCCGGTGCGGTGCGGTGCAAGCACCGGTAAGCACCGAAAGCACCGAATAGAAATTTGCCTGAGGTGGTGCGAAAAACAATAAATGACGCTATGGTTGACTTAACACCGGATCTGTCTCCTGATAGGTCATCTATAATAAAATTGCTCCTCATAGGTCAATCAGGACCACGTGACTAGTGTGACATTTGTGTTTGTTGTCAGTCAATGATGAGTGGTGTGTTTAAGTTGTTTAGTTTATTGTTACTTATAGTTTGAATCAAATTGGATTCGTGTTTGTTGTTTTTTAAGTGTTTTTTTATCAACCATTTAGTGAATTTCAACAGAAATGCCACCAAAGAATTCACAAGGGCAGAAAAGATCTGTGTCGGCTTTGTCGAATGTTTCAAACGTTAGCTCACCAAGTACAATCAGCATTGAACTCTACGATAGTGGTGAAGAAGGAGCTGAAATGCAATCAACAAATGAAGCATGCATTCTTACAGGTAAGTTTATACCAATTAATGAACAGAAATAAAGTTATTTAACACAAGCTTGTCAATACGCACCAATCCGCCAAGACCGCCTGGGGTAGTCAAGGTCAAAAAGGGGAGACAGGGTAAAAGGATGAGTGAAAATGACCGCCGAAGCCAATATTTTACATCAAAATAGGGAGATTTCAAACAATTAAATCAGCACTATGGAGAATTTAACCCTAGCGAAAAAAATAGAGCATATACTATGATATGTCCTCTTTTTTTTCGTGCAAAAATTACAAATAAATCTCAGAAGCGAATCTGTTCAGGTCTACTTTTGTAAGACACACTCTGAACATTTAAAAGTTAAATAACGTAATTAAATTTAAAAATTTTGAAACAAAAAAATACCATTAAAAAGAGCGTCAAAAACTGAATAAGACGTACTTATTCAAAAATCAATAGAGAAATAGAAACTAGTCTTAAATAAATATAAATGAAAACGCGGAAAAAATCCTAAGTTACGGCAAAATGAAAAAATCTGATTTTCATTTTGCTGTAACTTTTTCCCTAATTGCGCAAAAAAAATCCTTTGGCCAATAAATTTTAAACATATTTATTGATTCACTTACCAAATTTCAACGAAATCCGAGTTTTGGTCGCGCATCGGATTTGTCAAATCCGTGTGGATTGACCCATGGCCGAGTTGGACGATAGCCTAGACCAAGTTCCTTTTAAGTTTTCTGCTTATTCATTAGACCAAACTGCTGATCAAAAGAAAAGTTACGCCTCAAAGCTTCAACGCAATGGCGTGAATGACTGTCCATTAGTCTGTTTCATTCCCGCACTTTTTTTGATTTTCATATGGGCCTTTTTTTATTGAGGTTACTTATAGTTTGAATAACTAACCTATTTTTTTTTTTTTTCTTAAAAAAAAATAAAATCTAGACCCCCCGCCAACTCATAAAGTGTCAAAATGGGTGTTTTTGGACGGTTTTTCGGCACTCTTGGACTGCGTGTTAGTTTTAAAAATCGGGCCTTAACATATTATTATTTAACTAGTGAAACTACATATTTTTACCAATTTTGAAGAAAATCTAATGAAATTTAGACCCCCCGCGATAAGTTTTGATTAAATAAATTAGTAGTATTGATGAGATAAATTTATTTTTCCCTGAGTTAATTTTTGACAAAAAGACTATTCAGTTCATGAATATTCAAATAACACCGCTCGATAATCAATAACATAAAAAACAGAATAAATTCATAAGCGATCAAGATCAGACTTCTTCAGGGACGCCATTGATACTCTATGATTTTCAACAACTTGAAATAAAAAAAGCCTGCTGTTCCTCGGATTGGCAAATGTCTTTAAAATCAGAAATCAATTTTATTCCGCGTTCTGCGCAGTCATTTACGACTTCTAACTGTCGAACGAAATCCCTAATTTCACGATAATCAGTCATCCGCTCCCAATACTTTAATGGAAGCTGCAACCAATCTGTTTGACTAGCATGAAGTCTCATAACATGAAAAAGTAGCCATAAGTTCGGGCCTATGAGTGAATGTAAAAGAGGCATGTCGTCAATGGATTTAATCGGAAATTTTGGTTTTCCCACAATGAACTCCTTTGGTCTGGGTGTTTCCCACAACTTTCGAGCTAGTATTGACCGAGTAAACTCCGATAAATGCTCGTTGAAAATTGCAAACACAACTAAGGCTTCTGTAAAATACCATTGATGGCGGAGACAAGATTCAATCGCTGCATTTGCTATTACTTCGTCATCGTCTCTGAACCATATCATTGACCCCAGGAACAACAAATCGTCCGTTGGGGCAATAAGGGCCAATCTAGATCGAAGGAAAGATTTAGCATAAAAAAGTGCGATGAAATTTTCCATCCGGGTTATTTGATCTAGCTCTTTGTCTGTAAGTTCAAGACGAGTTGACAGCAAACACATTTTTAGGAAATAAATGGCCTTACTCATAAACCGGGCATGATGGAGCGCTCCCGGTTTCCTTAATATAATCGTCACGTCACCGCCAAGAAAAAGAATCGTTAACTCTAGCAGTTCTTCATAATCGGCCCTAGGAAACACACTAGTCGAATAACAATCCTTCGCCCATTTAAGAACTTCTGTTGCAGTTGATGCTATCATTGATGTAATTGGTTTCCCGTTGTCATCCATGGTCCCAGGCCATTGAAATAGAGTTACGTCGTTAAGATAGTGATCGATATTCTCCCAGTCACTCTGAAACCGCTTAAAAAGCAACTCCTCTGGGCCAACTGTGTTACCGGAGACGGCTTTCCAAATATTTTTTATGTGAACCTCGTACATGTGATGACGACAGGCCAGCCAAAGAAGAGGGCGATTCAGATCCTTTTCAATTAAACTGGCGCAACCATTTCGAATGCCAGTATTACTAGAAGTGGTATCAAAAACTAAAGCGGCGACGTCTTGTTTTAGTTGCCAATCATCTAGCATTTCAATTACTGCGTTCTTTTGCGAAATACCGGTTGAATCTGCAACGGATGGAATGCCAATGATTTTCGGTCTATGAAAAAAAATGAAAAAATTAAGATTAAGATAAAAAAAGAAAAGATTACAAAAAGATGCACATATATATCAATAAGCAGATGTAAAAATAATGTAGAGAATAAGGATATAGCAGACCATACTTTGCCCAAAACGATTTCCTTGCCATCCTTCAGTTTATGCAAGGCCTTGTACAGAACATATCCATCTTGAAACTTCTTGTAGCTTAGCATACTCTTCAAATTCTCAGTTCTGTTGCCATCATGTCGACTTTTTGTTACATAAAGGTAATCAATTAGGTCGTATTTGGCTATGTTGGGTAAACTTCTCTGTAGTTGGCGAAGATCTTGATCACCAACAATAAAGTATTTCTCGTCAATGCCCCATGGACAGTCATTCACGCCATTGCGTTGAAGCTTTGAGGCGTAACTTTTCTTTTGATCAGCAGTTTGGTCTAATGAATAAGCAGAAAACTTAAAAGGAACTTGGTCTAGGCTATCGTCCAACTCGGCCATGCCGAGAATCGCCTGCAGAAAACCAAAACAAAGTTTTGTATTTAAATTTTCAGCCCTTAATAATTTTTTAGTCCGAGTAAACTATACATGAAATTAACGACCGATATCTTACCTAGAGCACTGTGGAATTTTTGTGAAGAAATATTGCGAATTGAACGAGTTACGTATATTTTGTTAAAGACACTTAAATTTCTTATGGCCTTTGCCATGTAAACGGAAAACGACTACAAAACGCATGCGTTGCCAGATTTCTGAAAGTCGGATTTTCGCTTTCTAAAAATGCCCTACACAGGCTATTAGCGTTGTCTTATGTATTGAATTTTGTAATTGCTTTCCTTGAAATCGGGTATTGCACCGAGCACCGCAATCACCGCACCGAGCACCGCAATCACCGCACCGAAAAAAAGTTCACCGCACCGAATCGACTAAAAAACTCCCCGATTAGTGCGGGGCCGAGCCCTAATTGCACCGAAACATTTCGTTGCAATAGGGAATAACGCCACTTATTGCAACGACATATTTCGTTCCAATAGTGAAATAGTGCGTTATTGCACCGAAAGATTTCGTTGCAATATCCCCCTAGTGTCGTCGGAGCGAACCCTACCACCTTTCTGTGTACCCATCTACCCATGAAAGACGGTAGGGTTCGCCCCGGCGACCGAGATCAAGTTGTTTTTGTCCCATTCCCAGTGTTGCCAACTAGCCGGGATTTATCCCGGTTTCCGGGATTTTGGAGTGGCACCCGGGAGAAACGCCGGGATTTGACCAAAACCGGGTTTTTCCCGGGAATTTTGCCTAATAAAATATTTTTTGTGTGTGATACTATATAAATCGTAAAATCGATGTTTTTTTACACTTTAAATCCCATTTTTCGTATAGTTTTTTGAAGACCTTATCAATACTCGATAGGTGTCGTTGGTTGCATACCTATGTTATTAACATATCCCTTATCCTAGTCATATCCCTCTCACAATCATTGTGACACAATGTCAATTGAATAATTTTCAATTCCCACATTCTAATCAAAATGCTTTTTAATTTTGTCCTTGTCATTTCAGTAATTAATTGCAAAAATTGTTTTGCGATTCATTTAATGTGATATAATCCAGAGAGATCTCGTTCGTTCAATGCAGTATTTGTCTTCCAATAAACAAGCAAGTGTTTCCGTCGTTCAAAAAACAGCAAAAACAGCATTTAAATTCATTTAAACTGAAAACCGGGATTTTTTCCATCAATTTCCGGGATTTTTTCAAAAAATCAGAAACCGGGATCGTTCCGGGATTTTTTTAACGACAAAACCGGGAAAACGGCCAAAAGTAGTTGGCAACGCTGCACATTCCCATTTTCGCAGTCGACGGCTCTGGGAAGTACGTGTACCGTGTTCCTATAACATGGCTCTATAGACCAAGATCGGATGCTGAGTTGCCAAGGCTGAATTCCGACCTGCGGTATTTGTCCTCTCGGGCCCTATAGGAGGGAAATGAAAAATAATATATTTAATTAAGTTGTAGTTAGTTTTATTACAAAATCTTTTGGAATCGTGTACTATACCTCTGTGCTGATATAATACAAAAAATTTGATCTCCAAAAAAGCTGTTATTTTTCCAGGAAACTTTTTGAAAGGTACTTGTTTACCTTTCCACAACACCCCCTCCCCGTATTACAACTGTAGAACAAGAAGCAGACGTTTTTCTAAGTAAATTTCTGTTTACTTATGAATAAGTCCTTTAGCATAATCAGATAACTTAAAAAGACTAATTGTGTCAAATAACTCATTACCGACATCACAAACTACACTACTCATGACATAAAAAACGAAAACAGTTTGACACTACAGTCACTAGTCACAGTCAATCACTTAACGTCTGCTACGGTACATTGTAAAAATGTAAACAAGTACCTTTCAAAAAGTTTCCTGGAAAAATAACAGCTTTTTTGGAGATAAAAATTTTTGTATTATATCAGCACAGAGGTATAGTACACGATTCCAAAAGATTTTGTAATAAAACTAACTACAACTTAATTAAATATATTATTTTTCATTTCCCTCCTATAGGGCCCGAGAGGACAAATACCGCAGGTCGGAATTCAGCCTTGGCAACTCAGCATCCGATCTTGGTCTATTGTGAAAAAATGAATACAAAATTTTATTCGTGTATTGAATGTGGAGCCAAAAACGTAGCCTTATTTCAAGTATTTAGTGAAAATGCATTAACTTTGCAGACATGTGTAGGTTACTGTTAGTTTAATTTTTATTTAAACTGCAACTATTTTGCTTAACTAATTTGCTTAACACAGGCTAACTGTAGTAAGGTCATTGACAAGTATGTTGAATATGACTTTACGGTTATATTAATTGACATATTATTGCTAAAATTCTCTGCCTACCGGCATGTGTTGTACAACTCAAATACCAAGGTAATCAATATAGTTATAATAATTCAATTAAATATAAAGAATAAAGTGTATTCAGACACACCTGTCCCGTCTTCTGGCACTTACTCTGCTTTCGTCTAGCTATGTTGAGTGGGTATATCAAAAAGGCCAAATTCAACAAAGATCTGAATTCATTCTTTATGAACTAGAATGGAGCTTTTATATCATGATTGGGCAAGAATTAATTAGTAAGTATGTCATTCCTATCTGTAAGTTAGAGTAAATTTAAATGCTTTAAAGCTGTTCAACTTGTTTCTTGTTATGTTATCAGAAGCTGCTTTGTTTTCTTTTACATTCATGTTACTTGGATTCATGTCTTCAATGATGAGTGTCTACCGGGAAACATTTTCTTGGACACACATGCTTTGTGGGATGGCAATGAGCTACTGCTGGTATGGAGAACTAGATTTTAAAGATATCTCAGTAATGGTTTAAAATAGTGCAGTGTATTTATTAACTCCAAATAGGAGTACTGTACATTTGGTGGAACCACACAATTCTGTAATAAGAAGGATAGGTAGAATAGAGTTAGAAGGGAAATGCACGATTACGATTATAAATGAATATCAAGCCCTGTCGCATTGCTGAATGTGTTGAATCAAGCTTGCTACTTGGCCAGTAGGGTCAAGTATATAGCAAGTGTAAACTCAAGATTTTAAAAATTAGAAAATACTATCATAACATTTTGAGTTTCGAAAGAAAACAGTCAGTTTTTGCAACGACAAGTTATTCCGTTAATTGGATGGCCACCGCACGCCGGTATGGATGGAAGATCGTTAAGTGACCTTTTGTTGCACACTTGAGTTGTCTTATAGCCGGTACAGAGCAGCATAGTCATGTAATCCATAACTTTTTACATTTCAATTTTGATTGTACTTTTTACCTACCGTACTGTAATATCCGAAAATACGAGACGAAATACTTAAGCCCATAAGGCATCGAAGAAAAACTAACTTTCTATCACTACTGTATGAGATTCCGTTTTTTAGTAAATCTCGAGCTTGTTGCCTGGAATCGTTATGTTGCTAAATGACAGAGTTAGAACTCCATGTTTTATAGGTAACACATCGTTGCATCTTCATGCTTCTATTTGAAGCCCATTTGAGGGTTTTGGGTTTTTAGCGTTGCCAATATCTTGCTGTTATCAGTTTTAAGCACAAATTAGTGATATGTCGAAATTGCTACTTTTAACACTCTTGTTGCTTATCCAAATACGTTTCAAGTAATAACTGAATTCACCAGCGTATTGTACAGCTTCTCTTTGTAGTGGTAGACAACACCATGGTAGACAATGTTCTAAATGGCAATGTGTAGTGAAAATGGATTTTCACCTGGTAATGCAGTACATGTAGTATGAAAAGCATTTAGAAGTTATGTAGGGTAACAGATTTTTTGTACCGCAGGCACCTTGTTACGGTCCCTTCTTTGGTGTGGAACCATTATTCAACTTATCGTCTCTTAAGCCAAATAGCACTACTGATCAGTTGCAACCACACATTTCATGGTAGTATGCAATGTACTGTGAAGTGATGCATCTCATAGAAACTTAGCATTTTAATTTCTTTTTCAGTCTGTGTTTGTCGAAGCTATGTATTGTCTGCGATCACGGTTTTGGGCGCTTGGGGAGTTCAACAGAGTGTCGCCCAATGGCTTCAACATTTAAACGTGTGATAATTTTAAAAAATCGCCTTTTATTTTCTATTCCAATTGAAATGTCCCCTTTTTTCTTCACCCAGAGTGAATAAACAGCGTAAAGGGTAGCTTACCTCCTGATAAACAACGTTTCAGGAAGTCGGAATTGTCTATATGAACATCTGTGATTGCGACAAAACATTCTACACACTCATTTGACACATAAATACAGAACATTTAAAGGACACAGATGTATAAAAGATCTTTAACATCGACAGCTTCTATTATAACTGGCATGGACAGGAAAACATTTCCCAGTGCTTTTTCAGAAAGCATGATAATCGTTTTCATTTCTCGAAAACATCCGTCAGCGTTTTTTGTTCGCTTGAGTCCTAGCATGAACTACTATAAAGACGGGATTCTCGCCGTGTTAAAGCTTGTCGGGTGGCTCTTTCCACGAAAAAAATATATGATTAAATACAGATTTAAAAGGCGATTCTAACTACATAAGTTTTTCGTGATGAAACTATAACTTAAGAAGATATTTTGATTTAAATCTTAGAATGAGGGGGGAAAGGGCGCTCCGCCGGTGTCATCTATCACCAAAAAATCGCAATTTCTGGCTGATTGACCATTGAACTCGGAAATAGTACGTACAGTATCCTGCACAAAAATCCGAACACCGATTTAATTTTTTAAAGCCACCTATTGGCGGGGTAAAGGGTTTTTGTTTGTTTTTCTTTAAGAGGGAGGGTAGACGGGGTGATGGACACATAGGGCAGGGTTGGATTAGTCTAGAAATTTTGTTTTTATGCCGTAAGGTATTACGCTTTAAGGCAAGTAACAGGTCGGGACATTTTTGCAACCCCCAGGGTGATGTGTTTTTTAAAAACGACAGTTGGAAATGTTGGATTTTGGCTGTGTAATATTCCTTACCCAAAATAATTTAGAGAGCTGCCTGTGCACAATTATATCGATACCGATGGCATATGCGTAGAGCATCTGATTGCGACGCCATAGATCAGTGTTTGATTCCCGATAAGGAATTGCGAAACATTTCGTATCTTGATAATATTTTCATTCGAATATGCTGGGAATATTAATTTTTTTAGAACGAAGTGAATTATTATTTTTTTAATTATTTAATAAACAAAAAAAGCACATATTGCTCGATGAAAACTTGTTTTATATATGAACGTGTTGGTCATCGCGCTAGCTAACTGCCATATGATTAGTAAAGACATTTCTATATACATGGAAGTCGGAATCGCAAGCAAGAACTCCCTCCGTTTTATTGATGTTAGTTCCCTGTACGGAAAACTTGGACCTCGATTTGCAAGATCTCTCGCTGGATTTCATTCTTTCACCGGTTGTGATCAAAATCCTGCATTCTCACGTAAAGGAAAAGTCAGGCCACTTGCGATTCTCGAAAAATCATTACTATATCAAGATGCTTTCTCATCCCTTGGTGCATCAGAAACAATTGACGAGAACACAATCTCTACAATTGGGTTGTACGTGTGCGAAATGTATGGTTTCAAGAAACATACTGGAAATGCAGATAAACTTGATGTCGATGACGCCAGGCTTCAAATTTTTTCAAAAGTCTACCAGTCTGGTTCAAGCAATCCAATGTCGAAAGTTAAAGGGTTGGATGGAAGCTCACTTCCAATACAGTTCTTTTTCAGCAAATTCTCAGGGCAAATTCGATTTGCTCGGGATGGAATTTTGCTACGGATCCTAAGCCTCATATTTTCCCACCAGACAAAAACGGTTGGAGGAAAGAAAAAAACAACTCCGGTGTCGAATCATATAATCTACATTGGTTCGATGGAGAAATGGTTCCAAAAAATCTGGATGGCGTTTTGGATACTGATCCGCAAGAGGAAGACAAAGGAGAAGACGAAGAAGAAGAGGAAGAAGAAGAAGAAGAAAAAGAAGGTCACGAAGAAGGAAACGATGATTCGGAATCAGCTGACAGCGATGCAGATTAGTCAAAACAATAAGTTTAAAATAAAATTATTGTTTTTACTTTGTAATAATTTACAGTTTATTGATCCAGTTTAATAATCCAGAATAAACTACCTGTTTTTATCATTTGAAAGAGTTATTTAATCAATTATTAATGAAACTGGCGAATTGTTATTAGACTGGTATACGAATTAGGCGGGTGAGATGCGGTGTTGCCATTGTTAAATAAATACGTCTGACAGGACAAATCTAGCAGTTTAACTGATTCTGTTTCCTATAAAACGGCCAATAATTACGTCTGTTCTTATACCATAATTATCAGGAGGAACTGGGCTATTTTATGGTGTTTTTGGTTTATTTGCCGCCAAGTTTGACAAAAACAGTCAAATTGGCCCAATTTCAAAACCTCTGTTTGTCCCTAAAACGGCCCAAAAAAACGTCTGTTCGTACAACCTAAGAATCAGCGTAATTTCCCCAATCTAATGGTATAAGTTTTATCCTTGCCGCTTGGTTTGACAAAAACCGTTATTCACGCCGACTTTGACGACGTGTCACGGGTGAACGCGGCCGATGTCAGCCGACAGAGATTGGTTTTATTATTGGTGAGAACCCCATCTATCGATAAGAATCGTCAAACCTTTTGCCCTTAGGTTTGACATCGCTTGATAGCTGTCTCTTAGTCTATAAGCTAAATTGTTTCGGTAAGCAACATTACCAAGCCCAAGCCCTAAATTTCCAACTGTCGTAAAAAAAAAACACACCACCCTGGGGGTTGCAAAAATGTCCTGACCTGTAACTTGCCTTAAAGCGTAATAACTTAAGGCATTTTTTTAGGTCTAGACTTACCCAACCCTGCCCTGTCGTGTCCATCACCCCCGTCTACCCTTCCTCTTTACAAAAAAACAAAAAACCCGCTACCCCGCCAATAGGTGGCTTTAAAAAATTAAATCGGTGTTCGGATTTTTGTGCAGGATACTGTACAACATGGTCAGCCCCTGTGATTGGCTCTCTCTCCCTACCCTCAACCCTCCATCCCTCTCTCCTTCCCGCTCCCATATTTTTCAAGTGGTCAGCTGATCGTCTGCTTGACGATTAGGGATCCGCTCCAACCCTAATCGGGGCATTTTTTGCCCATCGGGTTTCGCATTTCAGGGCTCAGGGAAGGGTGTTTGGGGCTCATGGTGAAAATTTTGCGCCCCGAACCAAATCGGGGTTAAATCGGGGTGCGTAATCGGGGATGCAACCTCGATTGCAGTCAATCGATTTACGTAAAAACATAATCGATCAAGTCAAAACTGATTATTATGATGAAAATCTGTGAGTTCGCCCCGGTTGCCCCGATCACAAACCTGACCCAACTTCGAAGTTTGAACTCAGAAGAGAACTACACTGGTACTGTTAGGCCAACCATGTCGCTTTTTTAATGTTGCACCTTACTCCGCCATTTTTGCAAAGGGCAATCGGGGTAACCTCATTCTTTGCCCCACCCTGCCCCGGCTGACGAAATGGCACCCCGATTCCGGGAAATTCCCTTTTCCGTGCAGGGCGGGGTGGTTCCCGATTTGAGCTAATCGGGGCCGATCGCTATTGACGATGTTGATGCTGTTTGATGCCGTGAAATCTATAGGGCTTTTCGACGTCTTTTTGTTACCCTTTCCAGATCGTGCAACGCAGCAAATCGATGGAACATTTCGTCTGCTACTACCGGTTATTTTCCATTCGAACTTGTGTTGCCAGGCAACACAACACAGTCTTCATCAGAGAACGGCTACAGATCCGATTGCGTGTTGGTCGAAAACGGATCCCCAAGTGGTGAAAAACGGATTCATTTCCTTTTCTGATGAATGATGGCAATAACGACAGACGGTCATTTTTCATCTTTTGAAGCGAACTATCAAAAACTTCTCATAAAAAGTTCCGATAGTTTTGCTCGCCGGCTCTTGAACTATTACTGTGTTTCATTTCTAAAGAACTACGACATCAATTTGACAGTAGAAGTAATGATATTTTGTTAGTTTTTAGGTAATTTAAGGAAATTTTTTATCTTTTGACAAATTAAATTTAGATTTAACTAATGACATTAGCGTCTTACAGTGCTAATTCCGGAAGAAATATTGGGTAGGTCGATGCGGTTTAGCGGTTCTTAGGTAATCCTTATCTCCCCAGTAATACGTAAAATTTAAGTAATTTTTCATGAAAAAAGCCGTGTTCTGTCGAATAAGGAAAAACTTGATTCGTTTTGTAAACGAATACGAATAAGCAGTACAAACGAATACGAATAACGAATAACAGATAAAAAGGACATATTATTCGCGAATACGAATAATATTCGAATAACGAATAACGAATAAATTTTCAATTAAAATATCCAGAGTCATAGACCCCTGGTTGCTCCACTATGGCTATTTTCCCTGTCAGAAAAGGGGTATCCTCTTGCGGGAACACTATACGAAAAAACAAGGATTTTAGGGCGGAGCGTAAGAGTAATTTTCCGCCTGGTGCGAGCGCCACCTGGCTATTAATGAGCCTGTGCGTGGAGTGAACACCAACACACCCGCAAGAGGCGCTCTCCTCTGGTGGAAAACGTCTAGTGTTCCCCACAAAAGGGTACCCCTTTTTCTGAGAGGGAAAATAGCCATAATGGAGCAACCAGGGGTCTATGGCTCTGGAATATCGAATAAAAATGGAATTTAGGCCATTAAAAAGAGAAAATTCTTTGTACTAAACAGCAATAAAAATTAGATTTTTTGCCGAAAAAAATAAAATTACTTATTGGAAATTGTATTCGAAATGATAAAATTCGGAGTTACAACGAATAAGAATAACGAATACGAATAAGTAAAATTTTTATTCGACGAATAACGAATAAATATTTGAATTTTTGTGTTATTCCATTCGAAATTTTATTCGAATGTTTTATTCGACAGAACACTGAAAAAAAGGAACAGGACATCGAAGAACGTGCAAAGTGTCAAACTGCATCTGCAGGAATAGAAAATTTTTAATATAAAATTATTCTGTTTACCAAAGGAGGGTAGGAGCCGTATGGTTGCAGAAAATGGAAATAACTTTTAATAATTTTACTAGACATTTTTCAGCTTGAAACATCGACTAGTCCACTAAACAAACTAAAGAGAAGTGATGATTATTATTTTGTTTTAGGTGCCTCCCGTGTGGCGTTGCCATAACAAAACAAGTTCTAATAAAAAAAAACGGTTATAGCAAACGAAATTTTCCTTCGAAAGCTATGTTGCATGGTCTGGAAAGGGTAAAAAAAAATATGTCGAAAAGCTCTATAATATAGCCGGTATAAGTCAATAATTATATTTTAATGGTTAATGTAATATGGATAGGACAAAAATTACATGGCCGACATAGGAATTGTCCATGAATCCCGTACTTAAGTTAGATGAGTAGTCCATGGCCCTAGCAGCCTTCTGCCGCCACAAGGATATCCCAGCCAGGTCTTTCATTTAGGGTGAGCGGGATATCCCGTGCCATGTCTTTTGTAGATCGCTAGGACAAACTGATATCTGGTAATTTGAACGTCGTTTATAATCATCCATTAGACGTCCTAAAATGGATGTTCATATTAAAGGCCATACCATATCAAGGCCTACTTAATAGTTAAAGCCTGTAAACATAAATACCTCCTATGGCGGGTAGGCGTTACCTAGCGAGAACCAATTAGAATTAAAAACATGAGTTACTTAATGTTTAACTTGTTGTACAAAATATCTGACCTCTAATACGCGTACTCAGACCTGTTGGTCCGGTAGGCATGTTGTTTTCGCCACACATTTTGTCGTTAATCATCCGCCAGCACTCCAGAAGGGTGATGAGTTTTATTTCTTGAGAATACACGGTACCGAATGATACTGTTTGGTTATTTTCTTTGTTTTTGTCAATTGCCTGCACGTCCAACCTTTCCACGTTGGTGGTTTTTGCTTGGTTATCAAAGTGTAGGCGATTGGTATTCTTGGTAAGTGTTGTGTTTATATTTTTAATTGTTGCAGTAGTAGAGTGATTGTATGTCTAGGATTCCTCTCATTTTTAAGTTGCTACAGTCCCAGACGGATGTGTAAGTGAGGTATGTAGATGTAAGAATGTTTAGTAGACAAATAAAAAGAAGCAATAGCTCCATCTCTTTAAAAAAATAGTAAAGGTTTAGAATCTTGTTACTCTGTGACGTTTTCGTAAATCATATCGTTTGTTTGTCATTCTATTGTTTTGGGTTTCTAGAATTTTGTCATAGTGTGTTCTTGCGTTGGGAAATGATTTCATTGATTCTCTCTCTACCTCATTTTTCTTTGCAGTTTCAATTTTCCTGCTCGGTATCCTGCGTTAAATTTTCTCGAGTTGATATCAGAATGTTTCCTTAGTCTTCCTGGTCATCGTCGCACTGGAGTATTTTACTATTTTTAGTTTTCTTGACTTGATTAGCCATGATTATTAATGGAAAATATACGCGTTTTACTTTATTACCATTTAGTGTTGTTTTGAATTTTCTTGTTTACATTTGGATAGCCCTATACACGACATAAAAAGGTCACCATTTATTTTCAGTTTGCGACAATATAATTAAGCTTAATCTTTTACCCAGATGATGGTGCTAGTTATCCAATGCACTGAAACACAAAAATTTGCAGAATTTCTTAATATAGTGATTAGTGTGGAGTAGCGTAAAACGTCAACATGAAAAATTTGTAACAATAAAATGCAGATGACACAATTTCTTCAATGTCTATTCAGTAGTTATTTACTTATCTCTAATCTCAAATTTCTGGAATGGTAATAAATGTCAATGTAGGAATTAATTCAAAGCTTAATATATTTTTATTTAAGATTTTTTTATTTTATATATTTAGATTTTTTTATTTAATATTTTACCTCAGTATTTATATTCAACCACAGTCTGGACTGTGGTTGAACTTTTGTGGTTGAGCTCGCAAAATTTGGTCAAGCACAACCTTGGTTGAACTTTGTTAACCATAAAACGGAAATCGAGCTCAACTGTGACGAATTGGTTAACGAAAAATACTGATTGAGCTCAATCTAAGTTCGGGTTGAGCTAAACCGTTGACGATAAAACGCACCCTAAGTTGATTGGACCATCTGTTGTTGATATAACTTTAGAGCAACCCAAGAAAGGAAAGAGATCAAGTGGAAATGTTTCAGAAAACTCAGGTAATTAGTTTGTTCGAATTTTTTATATTTAATCATTAAAAATTACTTTTTTAAATCTTAGAGCAAGTTCGTTTGCATAAAAATAAAAAGAGATCTCAGACTACCGCTAGGACTGAAAAGGGTGCTACCTCAAATGCAGGTGATAACAATATTTATTTATAATGTAATCTTATTATTAATAGCTTTTTCCATTATAAGATCCGATAGTGATGCCTGTTTCATCCTTAAGCTCCGATGATAGCAACAACGACAGGAATCAACATGAGAACAACCTAAGAGACAACAAAGGGCATCCAGTCAGTTTCAGCAACGACGAGTCAACAGTTGTGAACTTACTAGTTGAAGGATTTGCCCAGGAAGAAGAGACGGGTGAGAAGACGAGCTATGAGAAGTACAATGAAATAAAAAGCAGTCATTCTTTGAAGCGTTACTCAGTGAAGGGAAATAAAACTCTCAAACAGTGCTCGTCTTCTGTCGCACCTAATTTAAAAGCTATCATGAAGACAACCTCAATTAAACGAAATAAAACAAGATCCGAGAAGCAACGATCTGCCATGACACGAGCCAGTGCTTACGACCTTTATCAATCTCTAATCTCAAATCTTAAGGAAATTTGAAACTGCTGACGTGGGCGTCAACTGTACTTGGTACCGCTTTGACGGTCAAGCAAAAAAATCGAAGACTATTTGTGAATCGGGATCCAAACTTGCCGTTTTTCTCATGGGTTCCACCCATGTGATACCTATATTTTCAGCCTTCCTCCTCCTGACATCCCCTCTGGGGTAAATGTGCTCGTTTCTTCACAAGATTTTCAAAAATGTAAAACCGTTTCTGTCGAAAGTTTAAAATAAATGTTGCTTGACATCATAAATAAAATAAAATGAAATAATTATCTTTAATTTGATTCCGTTTTCTCGGGGTTTATCCGGTGGGTAAAGGTAGGAAAAGCTAAAAATACCGTAGGAAAATTGAAAAATCGCAGAAAAATAGGGAAATCCCGGAAAAATAGGGAAATCTCGGAAATTTACGGAATTTTGAGAAATACTAGAAATTACAGAAATTTACGGAAATCACGGAAATAAATAATAGGCAATGACGGAAAAATTTACCGAGGTTCACCCTGGAAAAGAGTCGGCGACCCCTAGATCACGAGAAATCGATTGAGGAAGCCTGTCAGAAAATCGAATAATTTAGCCTGATAGAGGATTTAGTTTCTCTAGCCATATCTCTCCTAAAATAAATGTTTCACGTATTGTTAAACTTTTCGAAATTTCTCAAGTCGACCCATTTCACACTTCGTAATATTGCAAAACTATTGGGGAATTTTGCCTGCGCAATTCAAACCGGTCTTCCACACCCCCTACTGTCGAACGGTGGTCTACTTCTAATCGTTTGGCCGTTTTAGGAGTAGGTACCAGGCAAGATGCACCCGCAATTTATTTCCGTGTTGCGCTTCAGCGTAACAGATTAGCATGACTTTCTTCCGTCTTATAAGTTTTTTACAAATTGCTGTCGCCTCGCACAAATGCTAATCCAATAAAAATTATGGCAACAGGTGAAACACGTACCGTTCATCGAATCTGGTGCAAGGCGTCCAAAATCCTGCGGATCTCGCCTCGCGGGGAGCGCCAAAAGTAACGCTGGTAAACTCCGAGCTATGGTGGAACGGACCATCATGGCTGAAAGAAGACGAAACCAAATGGCCGGATTCAACGCTCGTCACCATGTCGGTAGCTTCCGTGGAACCAGCCACTCCAGTGGAATGGCATCTGGATCGAATTCCGTCTTGGAATCGACTACTCAGAAGAACTGCTTGGATACTGAGATTCGCCTCCAAAAACCGTCCCACAAACGCCACACAAGTGAAGACTCCAATCAAGACAGGAGACGGAAAACAGTAGAACATCTAAAAGTAAAGGAACTGACGATGGCGGAGCTACTTATTTATAGGCAGCTCCAAAAAGAAGCCTTTACCAAGACGTTTCAGGATCTGCAAGAAGAGCGGCAACCGCACCATAAGGAGAAAATTGCCGCACTCCGACCCGTGTGGGACGCAAGAGACAAGTTGATTAGAATAACAGGAAGAGTAGAGCTAGCGCTAAGAGACAGGGACATTGAACCCGACATCTTGCTTCCCGCTCAACATCCAGTGGTCAAAATAGTCATCCAAGATCAACACGTCTCGCTAAAACACGCTGGAGTTAAAACCACCCTATTGGATCTAAGAGAACGTTTTTGGATCATCAAAGGACGTCAACAGACCAAATCAGTCTGGCACGCCTGTGTCAAGTGCCAACGGTTATCTTCACCACCATTCAGAGAAATAGCTGCACCTCTACCGATTAACAGACTGACACAAGCGAAAGCCTTCGAAATCACGGGTGTTGATTTCGCAGGGCCGCTGTATTACAAACACCCAATATTGCGTAAGAAACGCAAGCAAACGGATCCTAAATCCTCCACGGATCCCTTGTCAATGGATGGTTCGGCTTTGGAGCCAACGGTAGAGCCTCCAGCGATGGAGCCCATTGAAGAACCTCCAACCACAGAACCAACGGAGGAAAACGAAGAAAACCTCCAATTGGGCGAATCCTCAGCCAAAAAGAAAGGCACAATTAAACAGCCGAAGAGCTATGCCTGCCTATTTACTTGCGCTGTAACGAGGGCCGTCCATCTGGAGTTAACAAAAACGATGTCCGCGCGTGACTTCCTCCTCGCATTTCGAAGATTTTCCGCCAGGAGGGGTAGCGTCTCCACATGTATTCGGACAATGCCCAAACATTTAGATGCGTCTCCAATCATTTGAAAGTCCTAAGATCCGATCCATCGATCCACGACCTTCTGGCAATGCGAAAAACCGAATGTATTTTTTCGGCCAGCCTAGCCCCTTGGTGAGGAGGGTTTTGGGAGCGCATGGTGCGGAAAATGAAGGACTTATTAAGGCGCTCCAATGGTCGTGCATGTTTGGAATACGACGAGCTAGAGGTTAGCCTTATTGAGACCAAGAGAGTGGTGAACGCACGGCCACTTACCTACGTGGCGGAGGGGAGCGACGACCCGCTCCCCATCACCCCGAACCAGTTTCTCAATAATAGGCGTTCGAACTGCACTCCGCCGGAGCCAGTCGTAAACCTCATGGCTCCCGATGCAACCAATTTGAAACTGCTGGAAATGGATCGTCAACGTAGGGAGTATGTCAGTGACATCTGCGAGCGTTTCGTCACGGACTACCTACTCCAAATCGACAAATTCCACTGCAAGGGTGCACCCGGCCGCAAGATCCGGGTTGGAGAAGTTGTCATCATTCACGATGACAACACCAAGCGCCTTATGCGGACGGTAAGAGTAGTGAAGGAGTTAATCACTAGCAAGGACGGATTAATCCGCTCGGTTATGGTCAAGACGCCGAACGGAAACCTTATAAACCGCGCCATCCAATCGCTACACCCCTTGGAGCTACGTGAGGACCAGCCAGAAGACGTCGAGGTTCCACCTGCACCGGAGCCGGAACCAGAAAGGGCACCTCCATCCGTGTCCGCCGCGGATCCCGTCGAGCAAGAAGAGCCGTGGACCACGGGGTCTGGTGGGGAGTGTGTTAGGAATACGGTGTATTCCCAACAGCCGACGACGCGAGCTGGGTGAAGGACGAGACTCCCTCAACGTTTTTTTTCCTTTGATTTGGGTGGCCCTCGCTAGGGGGCCACCATCTTGTAATTTTATTTGTGTAGCCCCGCCCCTCGGCCTACCGGCCGGCAAATGTAGAGGGCAAGGGGCAGTCAGTTACTGAATACACCTCACAGTCGACAGGTCTAACCAGTGTTCCCGTGTGTCAACTTTATATTTTCATCTTTACTAAGGTAAGTTCAGTCACGGGCTGAACTAATCTTACATACAGTGCCGGTCCAGTTATAGAACCGACCTGTGCGCGGTTCTATAACTGAATGGTTCTATAGCCAAGCACTCGATCTTAATGCCACCTATCGTCGATTCTTTCATCCCTCAAACTTTGGCGTTCCTTGAATGTAAGGGTATATAGCGCAGTGGTAATAATGTTCGCTATGGATCTAGAGTCCCGTGTTCGAATCGGTGCGATGATTATCTGAAAAACATTTTAAATCTATGTTTAAGATAGTCTATGGATATAAATGGTGAGATACAAGTGTATCTTCACTGCTGTGGGACCATCCACAGTCAAAGCTTTCCCATTTCATAACAGACACAGAGAAAAGTAACACAGTAACTAATTTATTTTCTATTGTTTCCGGTATGAATTACTTTGCCGCCTATTATAATTAGTTGGGTCATTGAACTTACTTACAACATTGCCTAAAAAGATAAAACCCATTGCAATAATATTTTGTGCATGTTTTAAAAGGCAAAACCCGTTGATTCGCGCCATGGAAAAATAGGTCTAGTTCATAATACGGCCAACGGTGGCGCTGAAACACGGCAAAGAAAAATCGGTTCGATAACCGAGCCGGTTCCACAGCTAGGCGGTTCTATAAGTGGACCGGTACTGTATTGTTTTGTTTTTCCGACGAACAGTTGCCAGCCGGCAACTGAAAATCCTCGTTCCGACGCGCCTGATGATGCTGGAATAGCCAATAAACTTAGAGCAAGTCTTTGTAAAAACGGGAATCTATGTTTCTGCTCTGCTTTTGTCCAAAAGAAAATTGAGTCAATCTGAAGATGATCACTGTCACTCGTTGATGCGATTTCACGATGTTAGGAAAGTTTATGAAATCAATTTTCAAAAAATTGCTTAAAGAAGCAGAACTCCAGAACACGAAATAAGACTTCAGAGAACTCTAGCAGAAGACTAAATAACGTATTGTCTTATGCGGCCTTGCCAAGTTTTTTTGTAGTCGTCTGATCGAATGAAGATTTCTGGCAATTTCTAATTTTCCTTTTTGCTCAGTATTTATTTTGTAAATAACGTAAACAATTAACGGTAATTTTCATTTTGCATCGTTACGTTATTCGTTAGTTAACGGGACCAAAAAAGGCTTCGTTAACGGAGGTTTTCGTTAATCGTTAAAGTTTACGGCCCATCACTAACAAACAGGTTATTATTAAGTGACTTTGACAAATCACAAAAGGGATATTTTAAAAATAAAAATCTTACCTGGAGTTTCCAACATTGGTATTCTGAGATGGATCAAAATTCTCGTCGGTAAAAGAATCGTCTTCTGACATTTTAGATGAGATCAGTTTTTACTAGACTTAGACTAGAATGACAGAACTATTTATTGGGAAAATAAAAAAGTATTTGTATTGATAATTGTTACTGTTTTTATTGCTAGATGTCTTCTGAATAGCACTAATGATCGGAAAAATGATCGCGATCGTGATTACGATCCCAATCATCTTCAATGATCGCGATCGCCGATCAAAAAATTGATCGGGATCGCGATCGCGATCACGGCAAGTCTGTCTGCCCTCCAGAAAGAGATATATACAGTACCGGTCCACTTATAGAACCGCCTAGCTGTGGAACCGGCTCGGTTATCGAACCGATTTTTCTTTGCCGTGTTTCAGCGCCACCGTTGGCCGTATTATGAACTAGACCTATTTTTCCATGGCGCGAATCAACGGGTTTTGCCTTTTAAAACATGCACAAAATATTATTGCAATGGGTTTTATCTTTTTAGGCAATGTTGTAAGTAGGTTCAATGACCCAACTAATTATAATAGGCGGCAAAGTAATTCATACCGGAAACAATAGAAAATAAATTAGTTACTGTGTTACTTTTCTCTGTGTCTGTTATGAAATGGGAAAGCTTTGACTGTGGATGGTCCCACAGCAGTGAAGATACACTTGTATCTCACCATTTATATCCATAGACTATCTTAAACATAGATTTAAAATGTTTTTCAGATAATCATCGCACCGATTCGAACACGGGACTCTAGATCCATAGCGAACATTATTACCACTGCGCTATATACCCTTACATTCAAGGAACGCCAAAGTTTGAGGGATGAAAGAATCGACGATAGGTGGCATTAAGATCGAGTGCTTGGCTATAGAACCATTCAGTTATAGAACCGCGCACAGGTCGGTTCTATAACTGGACCGGCACTGTATTTAATATGTATACAATTGACCGAAATGTTTGACCCTTTGTATTTTTTTTTACTGCTTACAATGAACGATGGCAAAAAAGAAATATTGTGAACATTTTAACGAAATTGCACTATCGTATATTAACATGCACACAGAAGTCGGGTGAGCTCAAATATTCAAACCAAAATCGTTTTGAAAGCTATGGCTCAAAAGATTCACTTAAAAGCTCAATCGTCAGGGACAAAATAGCAGCGGTGCAACAGTAGTTCCTGGTATACCAAAGGATGGTACGAACGGAAAAGAGGGCCATTTTCAGCTGTAAAACTAAATACCTGGACAATTGGCGTGTCGCGGACCATGTCAGCGACGAAGGAAAATCGTCTTAGACATTACTGAGCCTTCCCATACAAAAATTAATGTTGGCCATCCGCTGGTCACGACAAGCCGGATATTTTATATTAGCCCATATTTTACTTTTGCCTATGTTATGGCAATTGCACAAGAAAATCTGGTGGTTCAATCAACCTGGGTAGAAGATTCTTCTGATTTTTTTAAACAGCTAATTTACAGAACTTGAGGATAGGTCATACGAACTTGTAAGATAAAATTGCCATACAATGCTTTTTTTAGTGTTAGAATTGGAAGCAGTATTTGAGATTTTATTTACGTCCGTTTTATGTAGAACAGATTCTGCCACACCAATGCCCTGTTATTATGGGTCAATTTTTTCTCGATTTCCGCTCGTGTGGTACTTTGCCTTCCAGCACAGATATTGAGAGAGCTCTAGAAAGTTAGTATGCCATCCCTAAGTATGCCTGGCGATTGCCCCAACTTAAAAATAAACACTGCGTCTGAATGAATTGCAAAACTCCCAAAATGAAAGTGAACGTTTAAATTTACTACTGTACTATAAACTCAAGTATTACAGTAAGGTATACGAATAAGACGATGCTGAAAGTCAGCTTGCGGATCTTCATAGTATCGCACTCCAGACCTATACTGGAATTTCTTTGGCAAAAAAGACGACCTACGCTGTACAGTAACATCTCGTCAAGCTGCTCCCGGAAACGAGCAGTTTGCGTTAAATGTTTTTCATGACAGAAAACATATAACTATTTGCAGGATATCTTTCATATTATCAGGTTAGCGGTACCTAGATGCCTAAAAGCTGAAACAGAGTGTGCTATTGTGCACAGAACAACAACTGCTGTACAAGAAAGGAGGAGCATTTCCATTTCCGAGCAAACCCACGACAAACATCACAGCAAATATTGTTGCTTGAAAACACTTGAGTATACACTTATGCGACGATTTCAAGATCTTAATAGCAACGGTGGTTGCTACCTTATCATTAGCAACCACTGCAATCCTCGACCAAAGCCAAAGACGAGCGGAAAGGACTTCAAACTGATTTTGTTTTAACGTTTAGCGGATTAGTTCAGAGGGGAAAACAGATTGCAATCGATTTTTAAATTATATAGTACGCATTTCTATCAAACATGCTTCTCAGGTAAAACATATTACTTTGAATATTTTGAACCAGAATTTCGTAGTAGTTAGAAAACTTTCATGTTTTACAGCCAATTATTAGTTTTATGACTAAGGAGACATCCAAGTTGATTCGATTCGGTCGTCATAACTCTAGAGCCTTGTCTCACGAGTTGGTCGAACTGGCAGTCCTTGCGCCTGAGCTTTTTTTTCCGACGCTTGGAGGATACTAGCCTTTTTATAGTAGGTTGGTCCATAATCTTTGTCATCGATGTCGGCATAGACTAGATCGGACAGGATCGGCTTGAAGGGCTGCATAATATTAGAAGAAATTCAGATGTCAACATAATTTCGTTTCGTTTCTTTACATCTAGCCAAGGATTGACTCTTTCATATAAAACAATTTCAAATCATTGCATAGTCTGGGTGGAATCAAGAAATGAATGAAGGCAGTTACAGCACGGTACCTCACATCTTGTTTAAACCTGGACTTCTTGGCCTCCATTCATAAACTGCAGTACTGCGTATTCCGTTGGAGATATTTCATTCTGGTGGGGTTTCAATTCGGCAGTACAAGAAATAGACAAGTCGGCGTAAACAGTGCTACCGGCTTGCTTGTAGGATGCGTGGTTAGTGTTAGCGGGAAAACGGGACGATGGAGCATGATGTGACTGAGCTTGCTGTTTAGGAGGATCGTATGCCGAGGTATGAACGGGAGCCAGCGACCGAGGTGTCCAGGCTCGTTGTTGCAGCTGTGGATCATTCATGCTTGTGCTCTTGGTTGAGCTCATCAACGGGTTCATCTATGACGTCACATTATTATCAAACACACAATACAAAAAAACCAGTTTTAAAAACTTGGCATGCAATTTTCGGGTTTCAAATTTCAATAAACCTTGAGAAGCATAGCACAGTGGAAAAGGGTGAAGGAAAAAAAACTATACTACTGCAAGCTGCCATGCAACAATCCCGTTGGGAGCGGCAGAAATGTTTCAAAGACTGCTGACATATCGAACCACTCACTTTTAAAAAAGACTACTGCATCGGCAAAATAAATGACACCTGGCTCCAGCTGAATCCGCACACGATGCATGTATAAGACCGTTGACAAGTGTCAGACGAAAGATGTATCATTTTACATGCCCATAACCAGAAGAGCAACAACCAAAAAGAACAAGAAATAAATTATTTTACCTGCATGAACTGATCTGAATTATCATGGTGCTCTTGATTTTGTATCTGCACATTCTTCAACGGAATGGGAATGTTCTGGTATGGGTGACGTTTAAGCGTGTGAAAGCGGGGGGCAGGCACGGGAATGGATAGTTGCTGATCATGCTCCGGTTGCCAATTTTGTTCGTGGGTCGCGACCATTTCGAGTGGTTGGGAAACAGTTCCCACAGGCTTGGGTGTTTGGCATGCAAAATCAGCCGAGTCATATCCAACAGACGTAGGGGGCGGACCGGCACGCGGCACCCGGAGAGAACGAAAACGGGAGCTAACATCAGCTACTTTAGGTTTCCGAAGCGAGTTTAGATGACAGTTACGACTACGTCCCAGCTGATCAGGGACAGTAGCCGCCGTTTGGTTGTCTTTGGTGTTTATGGCTTCGGACATGGTTCGATTAGTGCTCCGTGCCGATCCATAACCGGAAGAAGGAGTATGACTCATTTGACTGGAAGGGCGGCTGACAAAGTCCTGGATGCGTTGTCATATTGACACAAACAATAACACAAACAGAAAAAGAGACAATCCAATAAATTCAGGCAGTCATGCAAAACGATTAACAACACCGTGCATCCAACATTGTCAGTGCCAATGCATCCATGTTCAATGGGAAAACAAAGACAAACAAATGTTTGAAGTTTGTCACGACGAACTTCAACTTACAGTCTGACATTAGTAGTCTCCTTTCAAGTACTTAACACAATAGACATGCAAGTTCTGGATAGGAAGATAATTACACAAATCTAATTCACGCATCTACCTTATTTGGGGCGGTTTGAAGCCCGTGGAAGGGGAGGTTCTCGTAGAAAGCTTTACTATTTTCTGAGAGATTGTCATTGCCGTTTTTGGTAGAGGGTCCCGTTGCTGAAACAGCTGAAAACAGAAATCCGTTTAATATAATCACAGATAATAGCAATCGAAATAAGACGCTAGTTCTTTTGATCTATATGACATTTAAATTGAAATCGTTTGGTAAATAAAGAGACCCGAGGCGATTTTCTGTATGAAGTGCATGAATATCAGGATGCAAATAAATCGTGCATACAGTATGCAGTAGGTCACCACAATTACACAGAAATAAAGAGTAGCATCCGGAGACGAATACGAAACCTATCGGGTTGTCATGCTTTTGTACGGACTGCTATGAAACATACCTGTAATGGACGAAGATAGTGAATTGGCTTCCGGCTTTTTCCTCTTTCTAGTAGAGGTCCCGCTCTCTGACTTGGAGACTGCATGGCGAGCGAAACGAGATAGCAGGTGCGAACCCAAAGCAAAAGGCAAAACATGTGCGTCGCAACAAATACAGGGACGAAACAAAAACGGATGCCAGGATTAGGAATAGGCCAGACCAAACAGTAAGGGCATAGGGTAAAAAATGCAGTGTCAATGCAATGTCAATCATTTTTTGTTTTTCTTTAATTACGAGATGTAACCAGTTGGGACGTCGGCATAAGCGAAGGAGGTAACCTACCTGCTGAATTCTCCCGACATGCTTCAGTGTTACTCAGATGATGAGATGTGACGGGGATTAGAGTTTTAGGACGACAAGGTCCTTTGATACAGATGACAGAACGAGTACTCTCACTGCCGGAATCCGTTGCCTGGGACTCGCCTACTGAATCGCGGTTTCCACCCAAAGGTGGTTTTTGATCCCGCAGCGTCTCGTAATATGGAATGTTGGACTCTACCACTTGGCGATCAACTGCTTTGTCCGCTTCAAATTGGTCTGCTTGCGAACCAGAGGAATCGGAACGCGGTCGTTTCGAATTGGAATTTGGCGCTTCGTCTTGTGTTTGGTCAACAGGCGAAAGAAGGACAGAGCCGGAAGCGGCCAATGTAAGGCTGTTTGTATCATTGACGTGCACCTGGACACCGGGTCGTAGTGGCCATTTATGTTGATGAACTTGTTGGATTGTTGTTCCTGATTGTAGAGTCATAAGGGATCCTCCCTCCGGACTGGTTGATTTCGTTGATCCATTTCGTTTTATATTATTTTATTTTATTTCATCATTTCATTAAGTTTTTGTTTTGTTTTTGGTGTTGTTTAGGTGCAGGTTTCATGCAGGTTCATAAGATGAGCATCAGCGAGGAAAGGTGGTGAATCCATGCGAAAATATACGAGAAAAAAAGAAACAAATGGCAGAAATGAACAAAAGACTATAACTTCGTGCATTTAGGATAATGAGGTGATAACAATTAAGAATGGCAAAGGATTGTTGGCTCTAGATGTCTGAAGAAGTAAAATTCATGAAAACGTAAAAGGGTCATCAACATCAGAGTGGCATCCTTGATCTTGGAACAAGGTGGCGAAGCGCGTAGTGGCATAATTTAAAGGCAAAAGAAAAAAAAACTGTTTTTTTGTTGTTGTTTTTTTTTTCTGTTTTGTTTTTGTTTTTGTTTTTTTTTTTTTGCTTTTTTTTTTAGTTTGTGCAAACGATAAACTTGGAAAAATAATACATATTTTTTTTTTAGTTCAGGCTCACTCGTTTTACGCGCCGCAAATTGAATTTGAAATCGGTTTGCAGCGACGGGTTGGCAACTGATTTGAATCTGATAAACCTATGTCAAGAATCATTTTGAATCTAAGCCTCAACCTGTGTGAATCCTAAATCAAATTAAGAATCTTAGTCCAGAATCTAATGTGAATCTAAGCCAAAATTGAGAATCCCGTACACTTTTCCTGAAAGTTGCCAACCCCTCGGATTGCAGGGCAAATATCAAGTCAAGACGAATTTACGTTGTTCAGCTAAGAAATCATTTGTATCATAAACGTAAACATAGTTGGAAAGGGAAAATAAAGATGGCGCTACTTGTGACGAATGGAATTCAAACAATCGTATCTATTGCTCTTTTCTTCAACATAATCTTTTAAAAGTGTTCTAGAATTTTTCAAACATTATCATTACTATCATACTATGAATAAATGCCAAGAAACGAGAAACAAGCTCCTGCGCGAATAGGAAATTCATGTGAAAAAAGAAGATAATTTTAACGCGATTTATAAATATAAACAAGATTAGTAAACGGTTATCTTGATGTGCGGTAGGGACACACTTTCAAGTTAAAGGTGCCAAATCCTAAAATGCAATAATGATCCTCCATCGGTGAACCAATTCAATCGTGAGAGGCACATAACTACAAACGAAGAACCTATTCTTAGCCGAGCAGGGGCTATTTGCCTGCTAGGAGCGGATGAACTGAATCACTTTATGAATAGGAAAAAATAAAAGAAAAAAATAAATAAATGAATAAAAAGAAAAGAAAAGAAAAGAAAAGTAATAGGCGGCATTTGTTTCGCTTCGCTTGTTTCTAAAACTTCAACGTTTTCGAATTTTTCTTTGTAGTATTAAAATATTTCATTGAAAAAGTTGCTGTTGATACGCAGATTGCTCACGGTCCCGGTTTGGCGTACACATTGATTACAAAACGGGCAGAGTGACTGGAAATACAAAGAGACAGGGTGCCAATACATTAATATTATCAAAATACGTATTTTACAAATAGAACTGAGTTATATCCTCAATCTTATTTGGCTTAATAGACCATCGTTCGTGACTAAAGTGTTCACTAACTGAGCTGCGTTTGCATCTATCACGCAAATCAGTACTCGACCTTAAGTTTCAGAAAAGGAAATGAAAACAACGGAAAACGAAAAGAGGTCATGAAAGACAGTGCGTCGCAACCATTCACCATTAGCAAAAGAATATTTTACTGTCGGAACACTAATTGCTGTGTACCTTTTCTTGCAATCAATTTTAGAAATTCTTCAAAACTTTTGTCTGATATTTGATTGCTTTTTAATGTTTAAAAATACTATAAGATCCCGCGAAATGAAAAAGAAAAAATCATTTTATGTCCTCGAAAGTGGGTGATAGATTGCACTGGAATGAAAGCGATAAATAGGAAAAGCGAATAGCCTCGTCATGGTCGTACGTAGACAGGGTATGAAAAAAATGCGTAAAGGAAAAAAAGTGGTAACTTACTTTTCACGTTGTTCCATGGTAGCGGCAGGGTTATCTGAACAATGATAAGTGTGCGACGTTCGTGAAATGTTGGGCATTTTGGTATTGTTTGTTTAATAATGGGGAAAAATGCAACAACAAAAAAAAAAAAAACGAAACAAGAAAATACAAACTGTTAGTGACAAATCGACGCAAGCAAACGAATCGACAAAAAGCTGGAAATGCATTCCGTACGTAAATCAAAACATAAATACCAAAACGCATTGATCTATTACATGGCAAACACTGGTTTATAGTTTCGTATTCTGTCTTTACGATTACGTCCAGATTACGTCATTCGAAATGACTGACATTGAAAAGTGCCCCACCATCTTTGCAATACCACATTGTCTTTTTAAGATACCAATTACTTACCATGATCGATATTCGAACTAGTCATGAAACGCCAAAATAAAACAAGTTAAAAGAAGGACTTACATTTATCATCAGTTCGCTGCCTTCGGCAAATGACGAGTAACACAATACAGACGACGAGGATGACGACTATGGCGGCAGCTATAATGGCGATTATAATGATGTTCTCGTCACCCAGCTTCGCCAACAACCCACCTGAATTTAAAAAAAAAAGAGATACTACATGACTAACGGAAACGTACTGTAAATCTTTATCGAGCATGGTGCGTTAAACCCGTTTTTCTACACAAGGTTTCCGCCGGCCAACACGCAATGGTGTTTTCTAATGGTCTGGCAGGTCATGCCGTTCATCGTTAAGAAAAAATATTCTTGTACATCACTTTCCTATCATGGAACTTCCCGTGTTCCTCTTATTTGTTGAAACGCAGGTATACTTGAACAAACATGAAAAAAAAATGCAATAAAACAATCTATACCTTCAACGCTAATCTCGCAGGGCGTCCCGAATCCGACCGAGTTGTTGGCATGGCAATAGTAAATTCCGCTGGTGGGAGCCGGTCCGTCGATTGTCAGAACACTTTGCAAACCCATGTGCACAATGTCAGTAGTCAACGTGGCATTGTTCAGCATCCACATGAAGTCGACCAGCTTAGGATTGGCGTGGACTTCGCAAATTAACCGCGTTTTCCCTTCCATCTCACGCAGAGTGATGGAACACTCGGGTTTAACTGTACGTGAGTGACACAATGTACCCAAAAATTAACTCGATACTTATTGGAAAGCTGATATTTGACCAATTATTTTACATAAACTAAAATAATGTCACGAATTTGGATATCCGAAACCAAATGCACGCAAAACTTACAAACGACATTGATGAAGGCCTTAGCGCTGGTATTGCCGTGCTGATTATGAGCTATGCAAGAGTATTCGCCCGTCTTGTCACGGCTAAGTCCGTAGTCGAGTGTAAGACGTGGTCCGTTGCCTATGATCTGATGGTTGTGTTGCCAGTAGTAATTGGCTAACGGATAGGAAGAAGCTGAACACTCCAACTGGCCCACGATCGAACCTTCCTCCACTTCGATTGTAGGGTTATCAATAATCGCAGTGGTGGGTGCATCTGTCATAACAAATGAATAACTCAACCTGCTAAACATTGTGAAATTGCAATAGTTTTGCTTACATTCAACCGTGAAGAAGGTCGTGCTCGAGACACCATCACCGACCACGTTGTCTGTCGTAATGCAAGTATAATTCGCCGTGTCGGCAATCGGATCTAACTTTGCCTGGCTCCACATACGCATGTTGAAAGACAAACTTGATTTGACCGATTGGTGTTGATTAAACTAGCAACAGAAACAAGAAAAAGGAATATGTGTTAATCATTGAGGACCTGCTGAAAAGAAAACAGGTCAATGCACAGATAGAAGACCATTTGTAGAAATAGTTGTTTATATGTGTGCTTTTGTTTGTTTTTTTTTCGTCCAGACTATGCGGAACATTTTGTAGTTCTGTAATAAAGTCGTTTCAATAAATAAGAAAAAAACTAATACAAAAAACAAATCGCATGACGAACAGAATCATGCCAGCTAGTTACCATAAATATTTAAGCCGTTATTATATTCAATTATTGAAAATTATATTATTCGTATTTCTATACTATAACGTTCTCTTTGAAGATAACCACACAGGAATTAGCATAACTACTTATTATACCTTTCATGTCTAACATTATACAGCGGATACATATATACTGTATATATATAAATACATATATCATTTCTTTCTTTCTTTTTTCTTTTTACCTTGATGTTTTCTGGCACAAAACTATCAACAACCGTATACATGGGTGATTCTCTGATGGGTATTCCATTGCGGAACCAATCGATCTGACAGAGCGGATAACACTCAGCACGACATGATAATTTGGTGGCGTCGGCGGCGTCAGAGAGAGCACCGGAAGTCAGCGGCAGTCGTTCAATGAAAGTAGGTTCAGCTGAGATACAAAGAATAAAACAAGGTTCACGAAGTAAAAATGTGAAACTACTAGATGCAACACTCACCGAAGACCTCAATTTCAATGGTAGCCGTTTCGCCTTCACCGGCCTCATTGACTGGCGTGCACGAGTAGTTAGCTTGATAGTTAAGCGTCACTTGGCTGACATTCCATTGAGCATCACTAATCTCTGGAATGACGTGGCCATTGCGTGTCCATCTGTATTGTGTAACAGCAGGCTGGCCGACATCCGAAACCCCACAAGTCAAAGTCAGAGGACCATCTTTCACTACCACTTCCGGCTCGTAGGTCAGTGTGGTATTGCCCGGTGGATCTATAAAAAAATAAAATTAAAGATTTTCAAAAGGGTTTAATTCTGCAACACGGTTGGTTTTCTTTTTCCACCACCAAAATGTGTAAGCCGTCAATCAAAATGGTGGTTGTAATTTGTTCTATTTTCCTTACAGTAAATGACAAGAGTTTCGACTTCGGAAGGTGGTCCCCATCCGGCGGCGTTCATGCCTTCGCAAGAGTAATTCCCTTGGAATGAGCGACCAACGTATTCGAGAAGTAATTTGCTGGGGTCTACGTCACACAAATCTTCGTCGTACATCGAAAATGAGGTAATGGTTTCATTGAGCGGACAATCAGGCAACTCTTTGAGGAGCTCGCCATCTAAATACCAGCGGACTCCCAAGAGCACGGGTGGGTAACCGCTGCTCATCTGGTTAACGACATTTAATTAGTCATTATTCCAATATTCCCATTACGTATTTGACGACATATTAGACGGTAAAAGCGAAAAATCCATTCATACAGTATTGCGTTTAATAGTAAAGAATTGCAAGCTCTAAACGAACAAATTACCTGGCAATTGAGGGTGATATTGGGACGTTCCAGTTCGTTGACTGGCAGCTCGGGTTCCATGACCAAACGCACTTCCGCTGGATCTAAAACGAATTTCAAGTTGCGTGTTAAGAAGTTTTGTTCAAAAGTCTACCGGAAAATAAGAGTTTTTTTGTAGATGGTTTTAGCTAAAAGACAAGACGCAAATTAAAAAAAAAAACGTCTGTTTAAGGTCAAAAGCTAATGGCTTGAGTGAGATAGTGCCAAATTCTGACAATGATCGATCAAGTTTCCAAATAAAAATATCAGTAGATTACCTACGCAAATAGAATAAAACTGATTCTGCAATACATGGAGAGACAGGTATAAATCAATCGTATAACAGCCAAAGAGAATAGCAAATGGGAGCTTTTAGGACACACAGAATACGCGTGAGTTGCAGTAGACTATAGATGTATGTAACTTGATGTACGTACATTGAACGGAAATGAAGGCAACATTTTCGGAGTGGCCAGTGCCAACGGCATTGGTAAGGCGACAGGAATAAGCCCCAGCGTCATCTCTTGTTGCCTTTTTGAGGAGAAGAGCCGGTTGGTCGATGGTGGCACCTTCGTATTTGTGGGGACCGTTGATAATGATCTCGACATCATCTTTAAACCACTGGACAGACGTCAAGGTGACCGGATTGGCGTCGTAAGTGCAAAAAATGAGCACGTCCATCGTTTCGTTGACGGTGACGTTTTCCGGAGAAACGGCTACCGTAGGGGCATCTAAAAACGTATTTTACATCGCGCGGGGATGCGAGAAGAAACAAATCAAACAGTGACGTGTGTTCACATTGCAAAAAAAGAAATCAAAGTGTATTTACATTCAACTCTGAGGAGCTGTGACGCTTGGACTGGTTTATGCTGTAAATCGTCAGTGACCGTGTTACCGGCACGACACGTGATATAACGTCGATGGTCGTGTCGATTAAGCGTGAAAATGAGTCGGCTCCGCGTGCTGAAAGTGCCGTCCGACTGTAATTGAATAATTGGTTGGAATTAAAGCACTTTTCTGATCAAAAGCGTTATACGTGCTGTCCTGGAACACAAGCCATTTTTTAAAGCAGGCGGCAAGCACAAATTGGACACTAGTTTTTACTAGGAAGCAGTCATCAGAAAACGTTGACGCTTTAGGAAAATGTAACAGAGTTCAGTATCACCTGACACGCTAGTGACGGAAGTGCTAATCACAAGAGTATTTGGTTAGAAAAAACAAATAACTGTCGTTAACATGCTATCATCACTCTTTGTTCACTTTGTTTTCCCTCTAAAAGGACATTCATTATAACATACTTGCTCTTCGACTTCCGCTTCGTCTTCCGGCTGACGGTGATCGCCCAGACGAGATCAACCACACCAAAGATAGGAATTAAAATAAAGAAATCAAAAGAGGGAAGCGTCAACAATAGAAACGATGGATGAGTGCCTCGCTGTCATCTCTGGCACGTTTGGCAGTCCCCATACTTAATGAAGCAGAATCTATTACACATTCCATCTTTCGTGACACATTTCACGAGCATATTTGCTACCACTTCGACTCACGGCTCTGGCCATTCCCTCCTACGAAATTTCCCTTTTTCCCTGAAATATCTTTCTCCACCTTTTCAGAGCAAACTATTTTCAAAGATTTGACTCGTTTTTAGGCAATCAAAATATGGCGTAAATTATTAGAGTGAATTGCGAAGGATGTTGGCACTGACCTGTAGTTGCGTTGTCTCAACGGCGCTCTTCTGCAGTGGCGATGAATCGTTGTACCAGGTGATGGCAGCAGCTGGCCGTGCGCCATCGGCCACGCAATAAACGACAACGGCAGTTCCTTCCGTCACTGCCGTATCCAGTCCGGTGAGTGTCACGTTGGTGGGTTTCACTGAATCACAAATCCAATTATAAAAGTGCCGTCATGTTCCTTCCAATTTGTTTACTCTTATTTCGAGATTACGATTCCTCGTCACCAATGCTACTATCATCCGGAAATCTCCCACTGTCAGAGTGTCACGCAAAACAAACAACAACAAAAAATGCAAAGGCAACTTACCATGTACATCGATGCGCAAATTGGCCACCAACGGTGAACTTAGGGCTGGACTACGGACACGACACTGCCACTGTGCATCCAGGTCTTGACGCGATAGGGCTACCTGAAGCCGATTGATACCAGTCACTGCGCCATTGTCTTCCTGCGTGGCCACCACTTCATCTGCTACACACACACACACAAAAAGATTGTTAAACGCCAACTGTTGTGTCAACACCAATAGATTTCATATGGGGTCCATTTAAATGGCTTTGAAGATAAAACGAGGAATGCGTGAAGAGCAAAACATTGAAAGAACGACTAGAAAGACTTTACCTTCCATGATGTGTGATCCGTTCCACCATTCTATGCGAGGTACGGGTCTGCCGCCTCCAGATCGGCATAATAAGGTGACGATTGTACCTTCGTTGAACGGGCCGATGCGTGATACATTTCTAATTGCTGCTGACGTTTTCCCGTCCTCCAGCAAAATCTCGACGTAATCAGGGGCCGCTATGACAAACATGAATTTTTACAACAGAATGTTCCAGCCAAAGATAGGGCCCATATCACTATTAAAATCAAAAAATTTTAAATGCTTCCAACGATACTCGAAGCCATCAGCATCTGTTCGGCTATCATTTGAATCATCCCAAATCTAAATTCTACATTTCCGGTTTTCTCTGCATGCATCCTGATGTACAGGAGTCAAACAGAATGTAGAAAAATCAGACAGCATCCCAGTGCCTAGAAAACGGACGACCGCAAATAACACTTAAGTTCTCCAGGGATCAATTTGTTCTGTATGTTCCGAATATTTAGTACAAAAAGAAATGCTGGCACCGGTGACAAACAAAGTTTTGCATTCGACTCTTTTGGGGAAGCGACTTCTCCTCAAAGTTGTCTGACCGTTTTACGTCTATTCACCATTTGGCGACTTCCCCCCAGCCGGCCAAAGAATGACATACTATCGACCATCAATGCAATTCACCTTTCAATCATAGTTGCTTTCCAGCATTTGCCTAAACGGACTTATCTCAACAGTCGAGAGATTGCGCTTGACGCGCCGTGCCTGTTTTCCAATCATTTTTAAAATATAGATCTCTCGTGAGGACGTTCGTAGAATCGATTGCTTCATCGCTATTTTAAATTCTGCGTCTTCTTCTTAAGGTTGTGATGCGCGGCTGAACTCATATGAAAACGGCTGACTGCTAGGCAGAACTGTAACTTGCTCCCTCTAAAACCCGATGAGAAATATAACTAGCCTTAGGACACATTAAGCGAGGCGATATGACGAGCCTGCGTTTTCGATCGATTATTGATGAATTGTTGGAGGACTACGGCTTTTCATAGGTACTCTGACATTTCTCTATCATTCTTTTTCTTATAAGACGATCGATGATACTGGTGCTGACTAATGCAGCTGCTTCGCTAGAAGAGCGATGCTAGAAGCACGACGAACCATATAGAATACACACAAAAAAATATGAAACGTGAAAACTCCTAAAGGAGATAAGTGGAAACATACAGAATATAATCGATAGATGGCGACGTCGGTATGATGTTGAAACAAATGACCAAAATCGAATTTTAAAAATTCCGATTGGGTTGCTTTGAACACGGCAAGAGATGTAACAACACAGGTTCGTACAAGACTATAGAATACGTACCGAGAACGGTGAGGTTAACATATTGAACGACAGGACAGCCTTCGTTGATCTCCAAATAGGTGATCTCGCATCGATAAAGACCTTCGTCGGACAACTGCAAGCTGCTGATCTTCAACCCGGCTTGGGTTTCATTCGACGACAGGACGAACCGAGCTCTTCAGACGCGTTAGAGGACAAGCCAGCAAAGATCATTAAAAAAAAAAAAAAAGAGCAGAAACAAAAAACCAACATCAATAATCATCAGGTGACAGGCAAGTACGGAGAACGACAACGTTGTTTCTCAACATAATGTATCAATTTTATAAATATGTATGTCGAAGAAATATAAACACGTCTGTGACGATATCCAAAACATTGATCACAAACACCGATCCGTCTCACAACAGGTGGTGGTGATTCCATGCAGTGACTCACCCTCTAACAACTAGCAGGTTGGAGACGGCTGACAAAAAAATAACTGATGAATTACGCTCCCAACCAATGTGACTTCTTTCCATTGTTGTAGCGCTCTGTGTACGATGCATGTCTATAGTTACTTACTGCAACAAAATCAAAGCTCTAAAAATTCTTTCGAGTGTTCGTTCGTCTCGTTTTATTCCTTTTGAGGTCGTTCATGTTTGATAGACTAAACCACCGCTGAAGGGTCAAGAGCGCATATACTCTGCAGACAGTACTGATGCACGCTTACATGTTGAACGCAATGCGCTCCACCGGTTAAACCATAGGAGAAGAATGGACATACCTGTTGGTCAATGATCCTTCCGACCGTTCTAGATTAGCCAGTTCACTGTAGACAAAGACTCGTTGCGATTCGCGGTACCATTTGACGCTGTGGAAATCTCCGCAGGTGGCCACGTCCACACTGCACGGTACCGAGACTTCCTGGCCGGCAAGACCTGATAGATCTTCTAATACAGTCGGTACGTTGCCTGCCAATGCCAGCTCAGCACCTGTTTAACATATGAACATTTAAAAGAGGAAACAAGATTAAGTTGAGGTAAATCCAATTTGTGTTTGCTAAGAAAAAATTGCAAAGCTATACTGTAATTGCGCTTTGAATTCTTTTATCACGTTGTGGACAAAAAGTCGTGCCATTTGGCGCCATGTTAAACGTTTTTTGTTTTGTTTTTCGTATTTGTACTGTGTGAAATTCATAAACATTCTAACGTTTTTCACCAAAGGGAGAGAAGAGGTAGACCTGGAATAGAGTAGGTGTTGGGAAAATCCGGGGGACATGGTATTTGTTAATTGTCTGTCTGCAATGCGGGGCAGTTTTTATAGTTTGCGTGGGTATTCGGTCATTGTCACTTGAATTGTTTTCCATTTGCTTTTGAAACTCTGCTTATTCATTATGACACTCGGAGCTTTTTCGCATCAACGATATTGCTGTTACAATTTCCAGGGAAGAACAACCGCAAATTCCAAGTCGATGGAAAAAAGTGGGATGTTGTTACATCTTGGGTAATAATATCTTGCTAATTCCTTTATTTCTTGGCGTAAAAGCACAGGGCACTGCGAACGTTGTCCGCATAATCATCAATTGAATGAAGACTGGCTTCCGCGAAACCTACTGTTGCCTAAGGATTTGCCTCGAAAGTCGTAATCTACATTTGCTGCGGCCAATGAAATTCGACGTCACACCCGTTTGTTTGAGGGCTCTTTGTTTGTTTTGTTTTAGCTTTATGCAAATATTGAATTTTAAATCCTTTCGAATTAAAAAGCCAAGACACTACTCTGACGCTATCTTACTAGCAAATAAACATATTTGAACCCCAACAGTCTCATCAAAAGTATAGTTCTCGTGAGACGACGAAACATTTCTTTTTGTTTCACTCGACGATTAGACGAGCCTCAACAGTTTGCTCGTATATATTTTATAACATCACTATATTTCACATTTCGTGACTATTCAAAAAATGGTGTCTATCCAATAATAAATCACAACATCTCTCATCTAGGAGTTTAACTGTTCATGACATATGCACTGTTCAGTCCTTGAAGTTATTGATTTTGAACTCAAACTTATCGGACGAAAGCTTAAAGGAAACGTCATAGCCCGTTATTAGACTCGTTCTTGCCCCTCACAGGGCAGCAGCTGGATGCTATTTTCACTGCGAGACATTTGAATTGAAGCCAACTTTCTTTTTCCTGTCGAACTAAACTGTAGGTTCTCCATCCATCCATCGCCTTTCTCCCCCGAAATATCGATGCGGTATATACGGTACGGTGAAACATTGGTATGTTGGTGGAGTGAGAACTTATTCCTTCATGTGTTTTTTTATCGGTTTGTTTAAATCATGTGTTGTTTTCTATGATTTTCTTTATTGTTACCATTCAAGTTTTAACCTTTCCCCTCTTCTGATTACGTCATGTGTAATTTTATACTGATTTATGTTTTACAGGTTTATTGTGCGTGAAAACAGAAGCCGCCATTGAATGACAAGATTCACGCCAGGGGTAGAGGGAGAAGCTTCGAGAGTGGGTCTAGAAGCCGAGTTTTATGGCCATGTGAATCATCAGCCTCCCAACTTATCCTAGCAGCTGCTTCATGTTGTAGATCAAATGGTTTGGGTTGCTTGTGCATCCCTTAAAAATAGCGTGGGCCAACCCACCCCCAAGTTTGATTAACTAAAAATAAACTTAAAAACTTGTTCTGCATAGCTCCAGTTCTCGAAAGACGTAGCCGTGTCGCGTGTGGTCTGGAGAGGCAATTCGCCAGTCGTACACCTCTGACGTCAAACGCCCCAATACGCTTCCGCTTGTCACTGTGTCACGAATGGGTTGCGAATTGATCAGTTCAGTAAAACAATGTTTGGCTAGTCTTTCAAGAGAATCGGGAGCCCAAATTGGCTTAGAATGTTGTAAAAATTTTTTCTCCCCTTGACACCATTTACTGTCGAGACACAGTATATCCTCTGACACGATCATTTGTATATGTGCATGATAAAAATTGATGACAGCACGTCCAATTCGAAACGCTTTTGAAAGTTTGCCAAACTTTAGTGAATCGATGTAACTAAAAGATGTCTATGCAAATCCGATTAATGCCGAAAAGTTCTCCACAACAAGAAAATATTTCAATCGTCCAAGACAAAAACATTGAAAACGAACGCAAAAAAAGAATCAAATACTTCAAAATTCAACATATTCACATAAGACATAACGGTAATTCCCAACTCTGTACAACTATTGCATTTTTCAGCTGCTATGGTAGATAGGCTATATCCGTGTATGGTAGATCATCGTGCTTTATGGGCGGTGACGTAACCTATTTGCCCTCTTTTCCTAGTGTTAGGAGAGTGAGTTGATTTTGTATAGAGCGGGCTAAATATAGCGTCCACTCAACCTTTGTCATCCTTACGTAACCTACTGCAGTGGGTATATCGACAGCGCAATTAGTTTACGAGTTCTGAGTGCGCCATTTTGGCTTTAGTCAAAACCCGAAAACAAGGGAAACAATTTATTATTAACAATAAATACTGGACAATATACGAACATTGGGTAGCGACCATGTAGGTTTAATCGAGATGATAAATGTGTTACTGTCATCGAACTGACTCCAGTTATTTGAGTCTTTTATATTCTAAAATGTGGGATGGGTAATACCACAAAACCCCATCCATACATCTCACGATGACATATTCATTCATGTTCAAATTACGCCTTACACAAATATTTTCTTATTTCATTTTATTGATTTATTTTTATTATTATTATTTTTTATTTTACACATTTGATTTAGTATCAGTTAGATCCATTGCTTTTACATGGCTTTAACAATGATAGTCAGTACTTCACAATGCCGGAAAGACATCGACTGGTTAGCACCAATACAAAAAACTTGAAGACACGATGACAATCTTCTATTTTTGCCCTTTTCACCTCACAAGGGTTTCAATCTTCTTTGGACAATCAATTACCTACGGTACGTGACCTATGGCGTTTTCGATTCATTCCCTTCTTTTAGGGTGTTACGATTCGACATTGAGGCCGCGCAGTACCATAGTAAAACGCACGTGAAAATGGGCCTATGAGAACGACAAGGTCGCTATCTAGCATCAAAAAACTTTTTCAGTTGTGAAGCGATTCGATAGGGCCCAGCCATTTACGCGTTTCTCTTGATTGCTGTCTACTACGGCCAACTCTACAATACTTTGTTACAGGAAGGCTGTGCGAGCGGTTTCGCTCTGGTTGACCAGCCATTTTACCTCTTCCTGCACCAAAAGATGCTTTCATCGTTCCGTCCCAGTGCACAAGACACAACCAAATTCAAAGCGAAGTGTCAAACTTTTACCCTTGAAATTCACGTATTACATAGCAGCAGTGTGATGTATTACTGAATGTCCCAGATTTTGAAATGTGACTGGTTCTGACCGGCTGCTAGTTTCGTTTTCCGGTCAGACCTCGACCAGTAATTCCGTTTTGTAACTCGAAACTCGGCCGCCTTTACACACGACATTGGCCTTTTAAAATTTTACGTCGGGCTATTGCTGATGAGAGTACGTACGGCTTTGGCTGGCTCCGGCTAGTGGAAAACAATGAAAGTGATATAGGCTACGCCGGTTAGTGTCATGGCCAACGCTGTCTTAATTGCTTTTGAGAAATTGCATGACGTCACATGGGGGATTCCACGGCAAGCTAGAAAAGTTGCAATCATCAAGCAAGGAGGAAAAGCGGGGAGATACTAAGCAAATCAAGATAATGAAAAAAATAATAATAATATTAAATAGATGTGGACCCAGCTGCTTACAGCAGAGCACTTCTCGGCCATATAGTGCCAGTCGAGAACGGCCATTGTATGTGGCGTCCTACGAATGGCATGTCGTAAAGGCAAACTGAAACGAAGCAATAGAGAGAAAATAAGAAATATCGAGAGCAAAAGGCGGGACAAAAAAAGGAAGCCAGCATCACTGGGTGGTGAAGCAGAGTGATAAGCCTCAACGAATGGGCCAGTCATTCCTCTTTTTGACATCAGCTTTCTCGCGATATCTCGTTCATTTATCATACGAAGCCCTCAACTCAAGTTAAGACGTCAAGTCAAATCTGCTACGCGCACATTGCTGTTCCTACTATTACTTTGATATTACACGCCGGGTGGGGACCTCTCTGCTCGGCCGCGTGTCAATGGGCTCTCTCATGACGCGATATAATATGATGGCGTCGAGCAAAAAAAGACACAAGCACAAACAAAAAATAATAATAATAACAAATAATAAAATAAACTCGACAAGAAGACAGAGAGCGAGCTGCACTGCATCGCTCAAGTCCAGCCGAAATTGCCCAGCCAGATTCCCCCACATCACCATTTCAATGCCAAGGAAGAGATGTGAAAACAATTCGAGAACAATACTACTGAGCCAGCCGTCGATAGCTCTTGACAGATCAATTGCATTACATGTAAGAGCGATTGAGAATGCGCCGTTCTGTCGATGCGAACTAGGATTTCGATTTATCCGGTGGCCGCGGTACATTTCGGACATCATCTGATCGCTACTACATAGCCAATTTACTTACTTTCTGTCGTTCTCAATTTTCTAAATAGAACTAATATGGAAGGATGGATTTCAGCTTACGAATCGAGATCGTAGTTTTGAAGACGAACAATCATACGCGGTTATAAACTAGAAAAGATGCGGTTGAGCCCAGCATTTTCGCAGCAGTATTCGAACTTACAGATAAATGAACGTTATCTTTTCATATACTATTTGGCGCAAACCAAACTGTTATACTCCATATATTAGGAATGCACTAGCCGTTTTTCAATGACACCGTTAAGTTAACTGATGACACTCGCATTTCAATCTTTATTACTTCAATAACCGTGTTTTTTTTCCGATTAGCTCTTGAAACGTTTTTATTTGATTGATTCGACTAACTGAGTTTGTCTCGGTATAATTCCGAATAAGGTGCAAACTCTTTTGAGGGCACTTTGTGTCGTGAAACTCTGTCAGCATACCGCACCATCCGATGATGTTTTAGGACAGTTGAGGTGAATCAATATCACCCCTTGATTATGCACGCAATAGAGGTTCGCTCGTTTGACAGCGCTCGTTTCTAATAGGTAGCGTTTCAATCAGTTTGTGAGTATGAAGCGCCTTAGAACAGATCAACAATAAGGCGGCGGCAGAGCTGATACTTCCATTCCACCACTAACGTATGCGCCCTAAAATAATGGGAACGTCATAGATGATGAGATGACGTCGTGCCGTGTAACGACAATCTATTTCCTTCTCTCAAAGCGCCTACCAATAAATAAAGCCGCCATTGCTCTGGTGACTGTCGCGAATCCATCCGGTGACGATGTGACTTTGAATCGAAATGAAGCTTTGGCTAAATAAAGGCATGCTCGATGATTCGTTATGATGCGCTAGAAGATTCGTGAGACGAAAGGGGTCAACATTAATGACGGCCAACTAATGAAAAGCTCTGGGCGTGCGCGTTTCTAGTTAACGCCTTAGCTTAAGTACCTACCGGCCTACATCTGAATTGCGGTTAAAATGGTGGCAACAGTAGGGTGGATTAATGTTCACGAACACTATCTTGCAAGAGGTCATCCACCATTACCGCTTACCAGTCGTGCTGCCTCACAAAAGAGTATCGTTCCAGAAACAGAACGCGGACTGGGAAGACTATTGTCGTATTACGCTTAAAGCGGTCGGGTGTAACGATGTGATCCTATCATTTCCCTTGACGAGTATCATATTAAATCGGTACGCGGGTTTTCCGCTGGGATGGTAGAACACCACCCAGAGTTACCGAAAGCAATTTTGTGTGATATGTAATCAGGCGTCAACTCTGCCTGTTATAAGTAAACCTGTCTCTAATTAAAAACCTGCAAATAAAGATGGCGAGTTTTTTTTTTTTTTTCTCTCTTTTATTATTATTTTTATTATTATTATTATTATTATTTATTTTTTCCTATTTTTCTTTTCGCTCTTGACTGAATGCAGAGCATGCAATCATATACTATTGCTTTTCATAAAAGGTTGGATCGAGGCCATCAAGATGTGGGCGGCCACATGCCATCACAGGCGGTTACTGGGACTCATTAAGTCGCCAAGGGAAAGACTTTAATATAAAAAAAAAAGCTGGAGAGGTAAACTGTATTAATGAGCTGTTGTAATAAACACGCAACAATATATTAACAGTGGCGGCTACGTCGAAGATATAGAGGTCATTTAGGCAGCATTTTGCAGCTGCCTAAAGAAGGAAATCAATTTCGTGAAAAACTTCGATGCCAATATATTAAATGAAAGCGAAAAAATGTGAGCTAGAACATTTCATTGGCAACGCTGTCATACATAAATAATTTGCGGCAGTGAGATGGAAAACTGAAATACGCAATCTTGTGCCACAACTACAGACGGAAGATAGTATAAAATGAATAAAATAGCAGACAAAAGCTTATATGTACGTCACACAAAGTAAAAAATAAATAAAATAAAAATAATTTTTTTTTTTTATCTTATTTTTTTTTTCATTAGTTTTATAACATATCTGATGTCTACTCGAGGCAGAGGAAATCCTTTGATATAAGAAATCTTCTATTAGATTAAAGTATTCGTGTAGCGCTGTGTTATGTGTAAACAACATCGTATAACTGAAACTTCTAAAAATTCGCCTCCGACAGAAATCCCCTCATAAAAAAAATTAATAATAATCGAGTTTTTAATTTTCTATTAGAGAAATTTTCCTGGTATTCAATATAAAGCAGTGCTTCTTTTACGTGACATTTTATGACGTTGTGTTCAGAAATAGAGAAGCTATCACACGAACGAGCATTGTAGCATTGTAAAAAAGCCTGAGCTGTGAGGGCTGCATTGTGTATTGTATCAGCTAAATAAAGGGCTGTATATATATATGTATACATATGAAGTCATGGAAACAGAAAGCAGCAACAAGAAGATCTTCAATGCCTTCTATCCGACTATCAAGAATATTGCATGGTGACACACATAGTGAGGCTCATTAAACATGATCCACTGTCACACTTCGTACGTCTTCTTTTCTAATTTCTCTTCGACTGCCTTATGGGGATCACAAAGAAACGGATCATATGGGATCAGGCGGACCTAAGAAACCCTGCCTCATCCTCGAAAATAGTCTTGCTGTTATTACTTCGCAAATTATGTAAGTTATAGTTGCCTTCAATGAAAGGACGAATAGAAAAGAGAATGGAAAACAACGCAAGCTTACTCTCTCTATAGTTTTATGTGCCAGAAATGCCATCGGCAGAAGCTTCTTCTAACTATGTTTTCATGTTTGATATGTAACGTTCTCGACGTGCTGCTGCCTTTGCGTTCTATATGGTTATTGCAAACACTATAAGGAGATCATAATTTTGCTGTTCGTTTAATGCCTTCGCTCCGCCGAATCGGGTCAGACTTAGGGACATACCCCAATAAGAAAAATCCCAGCCGAAGTAAGAGCCCACTAGGGAGGCTCTTGCCGTTTAGCAGCAGACGGTGGAGACGAAGAAACGAAACAACCCAGATATAATGGAGTGATTTAAATGTCATGTGTCACTACATGAAATCCAGGCTAGACCTACTGGAGGAGGCACTGGAGAGAGCTGTGATGGTGTTACACCAACTCAAAACTATTCAATCAAAATTTTGACAAATCCGAATAGTCTGACAAAGTAGAACGTGAGATTCTTTCTGATATCATGTAGAGTCCATTTTCGTATAGGACTTTGATTTGCATAAATGGTTTGACATGACTGGCGTCTACCGGAAGTTGCACTTCCTTGCTTTATCTGACTGACGCATCTCGATGCCTATTATTCTACTGACAAGAGACCCTTATCTTTTCCACACCTACCTCAAAATTGACTCCCGCTTATATCTGATTTCGTTTTGTTTGAAGTACCGGACCGATGTAGTTATGTTCCAACTGTCATTCTCCTACATCAACTAAAATTGTACGGCAAATCGTACGTTGCGTTTTTCTTACGTGCTTGCTAGTTTGTGGGTTTTTGTGTTTCATCGGTTTAGTGAAATACGTTTGAAGTCATACTCAGATTAAATTGCCGAAAATGATATTTCGCAACGGTTCAAGCCACACAATGGCAAAGGAAACAGATGACAATCATTTTTCTTTATTAAAAAAAAAAAAAAAAAACAAGTTTCACAAAGTATAAAAGGAAAACCTAAAAAAAGGGGAAAAATAAGAAGTTGATGTAGTTTCCGGCTCAACAACTGTTGAAGCCCTTTTATTTTTGTTTGCCTTTTCGAACGTCATATTTTTTTTTATTCTTATTTTTTTCGATCCATCTCCCTCTTCCTCCCTTTGCCGTGATGCAGGTTTGGCGTTATTATTTTTCTTTTTTGTTCCACCTATTTTCTCATTGAAACTAACAAGTCGGTAGAGGGGCGGGGGAGCTGGACGAAGAAAAAGGGGGTGAGGGAGCAAGCAGTTAGAGGAAGGGAAAGACCTGTCGGTTTCTCTTTTTTCCCACACTGCGCTCTCCACCTGCTCGCTTCCTGACCTCGCTGTTTTGTATGTATATAGTACAATACGTCTATTGCCGGGGCGCCCTCGACCTTCCATGTACTATTTTTTTATTTATTTATTTTTTTTGTCTCTTCCCAGCGACTGTGGTTTACACAGCTATATCAAGTTTATCATGCATGCTATTTGTAGCCACAGTATTTGACAAGGACAGCAGGTAGAGTATAAAACAGTTTCCCTCTCTGTATTGTTGGGTGTGCAAGCGTACACACAGGCGTTCGGATACTTGAAGTCTTGAACGTCAAACAAGTACCAAAAGCAAAAATTTGACAACGTTTCGCGGAAAACAGCAGGTGATAGACTTTCACCGTCAGATGTAGAACGAAATAAATGGGGAAAAATCCCTGTCTAATCCAGGTGTCTTTGAAAAGGGAAAAAATAAAATACAATAAAAGCTCGACGAAGACGTTTGGGCTGCTCCCCCAGCGCTTGGCTGATGGGGACCACCTGTATGATACTAGATACTAGCTATAGTTGCGACATATACGCAGAGCCGTTCGAGAGAAGATTGACTTGCTTATCATTTTCATGCTATTCGCATGGGATGATGAAACAATGTAGAAACAAAAAATTGCTTTTCCCGTAACAAAAGAAATAATTAATAACGCCATTCTGGCTGATTGCTGATGAAATTTGTGCGTTAGTATGAAAGAAGGCAATCACGACCATTGCACATTGTTTTCGGTTTCATCAGTCACGGTCGCTGATGATGCGTGGCAGTTGAACCAATCCCTAGCTACCAAGAAAAGTAACCTTGGTTTCATGGGCCAACAAGCACTATTGACGTTAGTCACGCTGAGCTGCAACGCCGATGGGACCTCATACCGGATGAGAGGGATCACACTAATCTTTTCTCATCGAAACATTTACGTCTGAACAATGGCCGTTATGAGAAATTGTTAATGAAGACGACTAAAAACTGAAGTTTCAAAAAAGCGAAAAATAAAAAAGGAAATTCATTCATCAAAAACAAAAAACCAAGGAAAGAGCGTAGGCTACTCCTCTTATTACACGAAGAAAAGATGGTGAAAACATGGCAGGGTTATACCTTTTCAAACACGGGACAAATTAAGAATGAGAAAAAATGTCCGTATTCCGCTGCGCTAGCTACGCAAAGGGTCTATAGTTTGCTTCTTTTTTTCTTTTTAATGGTTTTTCCCTTTCGTCATAATGTTTTGGCCTCCATTTCACAAAAGGTAATAGACGAGGAAAAATCCGTGCGACAGAAAGCATATTTACGGGGCTTCTAGCCCCGTGAAAGTTTCCCATCTCAAGTTTTTCGGCAGAATAACAACGTGGGGAACTGGGAATCTCGAATTGGATCTGAACCCCGTAGCCGTCTCCAGTCAGGCATAATCTTTTACATCAACGAAACACGCTGCGTGGCTGATGAACGATCGGCTGACTAAGCGCTAAAATACGTACGCACGACTAGAAATCTCGTGTGATGAGTTCAGGCTTCACCATTTCCGTTTAACGCCAAGTGGTCGGATATTCATTTTTATCTCCCCCTTTCCCCATTAGTAGATATGCCTAAATGCCAAGACGTTCCAAACGCTTTGCTAAACAGACTTGTTACGTGATTTTCATGCACTTCCAGGTCGCTGAAACAGCGGCTCAGTATTTCTTTTTTTTTTCATGTAATGATAAAACATGAAAGGAGACACGGACAGCATCTGAAAAAGTAAAGGGAAAGGAGAAAAAGTTTATCAATGCATGCATGCGGGTGGAACCCGCAGCAGGGAGCTGATGGTTGTACGTCGTTTGTCAATAACTCCGTATTTTGAAAATGACGTGGGTTCCTCTGAATTTCGAAGTCCCTTATAAAAGGCAATCGGGGTAAATAAATAGCAGATGATGTAAGCTCTTCAGAAAGGGGGCCAAAATATCACAATACTTCAAAATTCAGTTATCGAATACAGGTATGCTACTTATTTCGAAAAGAAAAAAAAAAACTCCAGAAAAAAAGTTGATCCAGCGATTTTGAAATTCATGGTGGCGCAACAAACAAAAAATTATTGTTCTTGGCTGAACATTAACTATTATGCCACGTAATATAATCTTGAAAAAAAAATCTGCTAAATTTCTTTTACTCTTAATCAGCGGACATCACGTGCTGTTCATTCTCTGATAGTAAATATCATAGGGCAACATCATCCAGCCTTAACACAGTCTCGCTCAAAAGGAGTGAATAAAATAAAAACGCAATGAGGATTTGCATACTTGCTCAACAGTATGCGAAGAAACAAAAACTCATTCCAGCATGTTTAGAAACTTTTTGTAACCACGTACTACACCCATTTCAATAAATGAGGCGAGCAAAAATTGATATTTTCTGGTAACTGCCAACCAAGCTTTTCGTGATTGAGTAGTTTTCTAGAGGCCTTATTCGTTGGTGGACGAGAGTGCTCAGGAGACTGGCTGAGACAATGAGAAGAGTCGGAAGAAAGAAATGTGAATCTAAATGAGACGAAAAGTGATCAAAAAGGAAAAGTAGAAACTTGAGAAACACTGGCCTCAGCTAGAAAACTGCCGACTTGAAATCCACACCGCACGCATTCACAGTCCACGCACGGGGCACGGAGACAGCCGTATAGAGAAACAGAACAGACACAGACGCCGAGGTTACCGAAAACATGATCTATTTGGATGGATTTACTAATGCACAAACACACAGCGCAAATATACACTGTAATAGAGAGAAAGGAGCCAAACTGACGGAAAGCGAACGTTCTTTTACGTTAGGCCCGACGTAGAAGAACGTCATCATCTGTGTGTCTACCTCCGTCTACCAGTCTGCCTCCCCTCATATAAACAGCAAGTCAACACACCTAATGCAAACAAAGCTGTGGAAGCTAAAGTACGTGTCGGTTGAAGACGCGGGGTAATCAAGACAATTAAACAAAGAAATACTTCTAGTTCTGTCGCTCAGTTTCCTTCACTGGCAATACTTGGACATAATACACTGGCACTACCTTTTACTTTGTTGCCCGTATCGACACAATACACAGGATGAAAAGTTTACATGGGTCCCCAAAGCTTCAATCTTCCAGGAAAATCACAAAAATCGCGTGATTCACGTAGCTTTTGCTGTATTCAATTTTGTAGTAGGGCTTCAAGCAAGGCCAAGGATTTCGTTCGCGCTCTTTCTAAACAAATGTTTAGTATTTTTTTTTTTTTTTTTAACTATAACAAGGTAGAAAACGTATTTATTATGTTGGCTGTATTGCCGTGGGCCATAAGCATCGACCCGTCCAACTCTGACCCATGCTGAAAAAAGAATATGTGCCTTTTAATAACCAAAGTCAAGTTTTCCCTTTTAATCATTTTTTTTTTTCTTTTTTGTTTTCTTCATTTTTGTGTGTGTTAAAAGACGGGGAAATAAATGGGACGACGTCGACGTCAATAAATCACCTGAGGATTATTTGTGAAACAAGTGGTCAAATATTCAAGAAGGCACAGCATAAAATTAGCATGCCGAGCCTTGACTCTGGTCACAGTATAGTATTGTCTATTGTGGTACCCCATTCCGTAGCTAGCTGCACGATTGACACACGTCACGCTAGGGATAATGAAAACAGGCTAGGTGCAACAAAGTCACCAGCTTACCAAAGATGGTAAGTTGGTAACCACCAAAACATAGAACTTCGCCTCTTGTTTGGGTGCTCTACGACAAAAAGACTCGGTAGATCATAGGGGAGGCGCGCACACACACACACACACACATACAAAAAAGGCTAAAGAACCAGCAAATAGCCTCTGCTGTCTACGGTTATTACCATGGCTCTAACTTCTAGTACTGCCGAGTGCTATCCGATGCAAGCTTGCACAAAAGAATAACATGTTGGAAGTATGGGCTGAAGGGAAAGGCCCCGTCTGTCTGTGCGTGATGCCTTGCTCCCCTGCTAAGGTTTTTCCTTCACGATCAAGTTTTGGACGCCTGCTGAGTGTAGGTGTAGACGCCAAAGACTATGGAGGGGAGAAAAAAAGAGGCAAGGAGCGAAGAGAGAAACAGAGAGCAAAAAGAGACGGGAGAGCAAATCGGTATACTGAGCCTCCGTCCTCCGACAATTGCGTGTATCGGCACTCCAACAACTGGGTTCCACTGACCATTTAAAATCGATTGCATCGACGATCAATAACTCGCCATTTTCGGGCTTCATCTATGACTATAACAGGAGGAGAACTTCTCTAAAACAGCACTTTTTCTTCTTCTTCTTTCAAGCAACGGCACGTTCCTTCCTTTTCCTCAGAGGCCGAACCTTGAATTCCCAATACGCATTTATTGTTTTTATAGAGCAGTTATACCAGCTTTCTTTTTCTCTTTTTCTCATTTTTTCTTTTCTTTATTTCTTTTTGTTTTTCCTCTGTTCGTCATTTTCGATGTGGAGAGCAGAGAGCTATCTACTCAACGATGCCCGAAACACACCCTTTTTGTTTGGGATTTCAGTCACGCCGGTCGAAGAACCACAAAAGTTTCGTTAGCATACATCTCCTTCGGCATGGTAGGTGGGCGCTCTAGTTTTCATACCGACCGTTATAGGCTATCGAGCATTTGCGACAGTTCGCCTTTTTCTTTCCGTGAACACTATGTCACCGCAATCACATGAATGCCAACCCTCCGTTGAAATAACACGGACAAACGGAAGTGAATAGCCCAACGTTGTTGATGTGAAAGTTTATAGCTCGCATTCTCATTCATAGCTCCCGCGCGTGCTGGTCAATGAGGTCAATCGTGCCACCGTCACCGCCAAATACTGATATAGCGCGTTATCATAATCAAACTGCATATAGCCTTCCATTTAAAAGAATAAAGAAAAAAAAAAAAAAAAAAGCTCAGGCTCAACACATTTGGCTGACCAATGATAATACCTATAATCATTGGTCGTTTTCCCCTAGGGGAAAAACGAAACGATATATGCAGTCAAAAGCAGTGCGGGTCAATCCCCGTTTAATTTGCATCTGGGCAAAGAAGTCTAGCTCGCGCAACTTGCTTGCGATTTTTATCCTCTACCGCAAAGGTTGTGGACGTGGATAACATTTATACAGCGCACAGTCGGCTGAACTGGCGGATATCCTGAACCTCCACGGAAATCTGCTGCTGCATCATTTACATATTGCTGCATTCAAAAAAGAAAATGCTTTTGCGAATGTATTTAGGCCGGAGGAAGACGCAGAGTAGCTAATAGAAGAAATGCGATGGAATGAGACGACAAAAGGTGAATGTGAAATGAAAACTGGCATTTAATGCAAAATATTATGTAAATACACAGGGAGAAAACTTCCTACGGCTCCTACGGTTTCGTCTAAAATAGCAAAACGGTTGAATAAAACTCTGCGAGGTTGCGTAATTTCAACGATCCAAGTAAAAATCGAACACAAAACTGTAGATGCTAATTCAACGTCATCGCACTCATCAATGATTTACTAGATCATTACCATCTGGGTTGTAACTGCACTGAATACAGACAGACAGACCCAGTGCCAAATGCAAAACCAATTGTCCAACCAAAGTCCTTGGCCTTACGTTTTCATGCACAAATGCGGATGTGGCCAGTGGAAGACTACCACCAACGCCCTAGTGAAATCGGGATTTTCTGATAAAATATTTGTTGGAAACTGTATACAATACTTTCTATTGGAGTTAAAAAGAAAAAAAAAAAAGAGTTGGGGAAAAGAAAGTACGGCAGCGAATCGCGAAGAAAATCTCGATCAAATGTAGCCCACACAAATAATCAAATAACTGCTTGTAAAGCACTGCAACCGAAATCGATTCGCAATGAAACGATGGTGAAAAATCTTTCCTTTGTTCTTCCTTTCCTTTTTCTACAGTGACTGTGTCGGAGCCCAAGCAACTTTTAAACCTCCACCTCTCAATGATCTTCAAAGATGCCAGTGTAGGGAATTTATTTATTTTTTTTATTTTATTTTTTTTTCATTCCTGTTTCTTTTGTTGGATGATGAAAACTAAGTAAACGCAAGCGAAAATTGGGGGAAACTCTGTATTTATATATGCAAGAAAAAAGGCGAAATAAAAATAAAAAATAAAAAAAGGTTCAATTTGACCGGTTGAGCAATTATTGAAAACTTTCCGTCTTTCTTCTGTGCGTGAGCATTCTGTTAGCTGCCATCTCGAAATCTTATCTGTGAAGTCATTTTACGTCCTTTTTTTTCTCGAGTATCATAAACAAATCGAAATTGACGCAACCACTTCCACTGTTGTAAAAAAAAAAAAAAAAGAGAGAGTAGGGGAAAAAAAAACTAAAAGTGCTGCGTATAGACTGTCAAAGAGGGAAAACTTGGATGTAGCGTAGAAGCGCGTGCTCGCTCGCTTGTCTCACTTCCACAGGCTTTCAACTGAATGGGGTAAGAATTATAAAAAAAGAAAAAGGCGAATGACCAAAAAGGAGGCATATGTTAGTGGAGATGGCGTCAGTACTTCATTCTCGGCGGGTGTCGCGGTTGCGACACTGATACCATCCGCTCGGTTCAAGATCATTTCGATAGGATAGCAGCATTTTCTTTTTGTATGCCCCTTCCAAACCAATATTCCTCTCCATTTCTTTACTGCCCTTATGGGGTTATCGTCTTCTACCAGCAACTTGTCCAACAATGTAGTAAAGACAACATTACGTCTTCGTTACTTTTCGCCCTCCCCATACCCGTTCCATCCTTTAGCTCCGGAATGGATGGACAACTTTGATGTCCCTATTCGTGTCGCTTCCATCACCCCCGGCCCATTTTCCGTCTCATCTCACCTGCGATGCTATTCGGTCAGAGTAAGAATCTAAGCATTCTGGACAGGTAAAAACGGCCCATCGCTTCAGCGGCAACAGCACATTTTTAACTCTTTTCCAAAATGTTTTATTTTATTTTGTTTTGTTTTGTTTTTTGTTGTCTTTCTTTTCGTTTTCTAATTTATTGGTAGGCTGAGTCTTTTCAAGATAGGGGAACCTTTTATTTTAAGCTTTCGGAAAAATACATAGAGATCGTAAGATGCTATTCTCAGATGGCACCCCCATCTGTCGTGTTAGAAAAATTGCTGCTTGAAAAGCAGGATGGACAAGAAAGTTTCTCCCCTCCAGGATGTGACGATGATGTAGTTGTTTTGCCGCAAGTAGCTAGTATTACTTCCTCTTCTTATTGGCGTCTACGCCTCTAATCTGCGCGGGAAGATTCACGCTTCAGGTGACTCAATCGTCGCACATACGTACTTAAAAAAAAACGATTGCTATGATTGCTACACTATGGCGGTGCCAGTGCTTCAAATTTGGAGGCTGTTTCTCATTCTCGTGTCGCAATTTAACTTCCGGTGGGAACGTGCACTTACGACTGCATGGCCTACTGGTTTTTTCTTCTCCTTCTCATTCCCATGTGTTATACATGTTGATGGCTTACATACAAGTACAAGATAAACAATTGTAATTACCGCTCCGATAGGTAGAGACCGTGGGAATTGTCGACTCTCTGGGAACAAATTCTCTTCCAGTGACTTCGACAACAAGAAAGAGCAAAACGACGAGGTGGCCGTGAGCGGATGTAACATTTTGATCTATTCCGAAATATTTTACGGATGCCTTGAATCGAACTGCTACTGAGCTAACCCATCTTTCCTGCGTTTCGTAGCTTCAATGCTGGCAATCTTCTTTGATGTCTCCAGGATTCTTATTCCACCCCATTTCTCGTCGACTTTCCTGTTGATGAGCTTGTCTTTCTTTTTATGCTTCACGAATATACATTTTTCGCATTTCTGCTAATAACGATAAAACTCACTTCTTCACTGCCGATTCAACTCTCTCTTACTTAATTAATTAGCGGTTATGCCGTGCGAACGTTGATATGTGCTTAGTAATGCACTTTGTTCCCACAAACATTAAAAACTTTGCTCTACGTGTGACCTGATGTAACCTTCATTGCTGTAACTGGAAACGAGGGCGTATACTCCTTCCAGGCGAATGAAAAATATATATTAATAATGTGAATCTATTTCAAGCTAATTCGTGCCGACTTTGTTACTTTTTTTTTATTCGTTCTGGTTGGTTAACTAATTTCTTTGCGATCAATCGCCCATGTCGTTCCCATTCTAACAACCCATTCAAACAAAAGCTCGTTCTCCAGAAACAATTGGAATTCGCACGAGCAATGCAATGCCTCCAACGAAAGTCCACAGTAAATATTTTTGTGTTATTCAATCGTTGGCTGTACGACATGTCTTTTAAATTTTCACGTGCGGGCAGTTAATGTAGTTTATCAAACTGATTTTTGTAAAGACAAAATGACAGAAAAACGCAAGAAAAAATAAAAAAATAAAAAAAATAATGATAATATTAAGAATAATAATAATAAATAAAATACACGGTGTGTCCTGGGCTTAAGAAAAAACAGTTCTACGCCATCACTCTGAGTAGCTCGAAGAAGTAGAAGCCTGGAAGATTCCGTATTAACTGGATGCTCTCCCTCTATTTATATCCCTTTTAAAGCTGCTAGAGAATCCCCGTGAACATAGACGTGTTCAGAGCTGGGCAGGCTTCAATTACTCCCGCGTGAAGCGTCCTTCAAATCGGATTCGTTTGAAGCCGATAGTCAGCAGTGCAAATAACTACACAAATAAAAAGGGTACACTAAGAAAGAAATGTATGCCGGTATTTGTTGTCAGGTAAAACACAACGCCAAGGCGTCCTATCTACCGGGATTTATAAGATATCCTAGAATGACAAGCTCTAATATATGCATTGTATTCTTTCTTCTGTACAACGGAGGTCGAGGAAAAAAAGAAGGAAAAAAAAAAAAAAAAACAAGAAAGAAAAAGAAAACCGTCAAAATAAACGATAATAAAAAAGATCGAGATCGGGTAGTTGTGGAGGAAGTAGGGGGAGAAGCAAGAGATGGGGTGGGCAACAGGAAGCGACTCTGCAAGTCTTGTCCCCTTCTTTCCGCCCTCTGCTCCGAACGTTACGCTTGCGTGAGGCGGATAATATGCACTCTCTTTTCTATTCTCTCGCTCTCTCTCTCTCTATCTCTCTCTTTGCTTCTCGTCTACTCCGTCTCATTCTTCATCTTTTCTGTTTCATTATTTTAATAACCATCGCGTTACAGTACAGCAGTTTACTGATAGAAAAAAAAAAAAAAAAATCCCATTTTTATCGTCCGTTCATGCTCCAGAAGTTACTTGTCTGCTTCCCAGCTACATTTTAAGGCGCGCCATCCCATCAGCTACCCACTGGGCACGAGATTTCCTTTCTCATCTTTCACAATCAAATCTCGCTTTTGGTGCGGCTTCCATTCTTAACTAATGAATTTTGTAATTAGAGGCGCAAATGTCAAGCTTGAGCCCCCGTCGTAAAAGGTAGATCGAAATATCGACAAAGGTATTTGACTGTTTTTATAGGCAACCGGTTAGTCTATTACGCTCTCCTTTGGGCGTGCAGACTTTCTCTCTGCCGTGCCCGCAAGTTGTGGGTTGGATCGGTCCCATTCACGAAAGCGTAGCAGGTTAGGACGCACGAAAGTAAGCCGTTCCGCGAAACAGGCTATTTATTAGCGACGAACAAAGAGATCTTCCTTGCCAACTGCGTATACTTAGGGGGAAAACGATAACGAAACATCCTACGAGCCATGGCATGTCAAATTATGAAGACCGTACACTGTAAATGAGACAGGTGGTGGATGGAAGCCATTTGTGTACCCTCTCCCCAATCTTCTCACATATCGTATGCTCATAAAGTACGTCTTCTTATTCTTCCTTCATTTTTTTTTTTTTTTTTTATTTTTTTTATTTTTTTGTGGATAATTATTATTCCGTGCCCCCAGAACAAAAGAGGGGGACGAAAATGACGAACAATGAGGGGGGAGGGGGGGGGGGCAAAAGGGAGTGAGCTTTTTCATCTTTTAATTCATTTTCGTGTGTCCGTTCATTGTGGGTGAGAGGTCATGAGGAGCGACCAGAAGAGAAAATTTGGTCAGCTCGGTATTATAATTCAATCGAGAAGAACATACCCGCAGAAGCACTTGACCCGCTTCATTGCGTTGCCAGCGAGAAACCCAAGAGCTTTTAGCGTCACGACGTAAATAAATTCGATATGGCATACGATGCAGTTGCAAAAGCAAGTCCCGAGAAGAAGAAAAACGTAAGGCGACACGGCTGCTATTCATCGCCTTTGAATTCCGCTCTTCCTCGCTCACTGTAAGCGCGCACCACTCTTTGCTAAATGTTTTCATCAGAAAACAGTCAAATATGACATTAACTGATCCTAGTGGACGTCTATCGCTGCCCCCAGCAGCCAAAGCAACACCACGTCTCGCCATCGACGGATTCAATTAGACGGAGAGTCGCAATTCGCTCAAAGTGCTACAGCTGTGCTCTAGTTATTTTACCACTGTCACTATACCCACTGGCATACATATATAGCCATTGTCTGGCTCGCCAACGCCGGCCGCGCACAAAATGATTAGAACGAAAGAGTGATGATGAAACCTGTCACGGCTAATGTTCATCAGTGCTGGCGATGAAGGAATAGCCATTAATGATCGGCCGTACGACTCCAATTGATCCGATTGGATTACACGTGGTATAGCCAGGTCGGGTCGGCGAGTGCTTCTCGTGCTATTTCCCGTCTATATACTCCCATTCTTTTTTTCTTTTTTCTTTTTTTTTTCTTTTTCCTACGGTGACTTTTAATCACCGCACGGGCAAGTTAATTAGCGGGTGGCCGCGCCGTGCGGTCAGCCAACATCAGGCGAGCCAAGAGGCTATGTTGGCTTCTTTTCTCGTGCCAATGACATTCGAAGACGTTGACGGCAGAGACCAACAGCCACCGTTTCGGATTTGGGCCTCCTCCCTCCCCCAAACGTCCTCACTAATGCCTTTCTTTAACCTCCTGTTTCTATCTGTCTGTCTCTCTTTCAGCCTGTTTTTTTTTTTTTGTTTTTTTTTTCTTTTTGTCGAGTCTTTTGTGTCGTTGGCTGGCCAGCAGGCAGCTCGACCCCATGTTACTCTGTACAGGTCATGCCATTTTCATTTTCTCCGTGTCCTCCGTGATGCTGCCATAGACTTTGGAGGATCGCCAACATGCCGTGCTGTGCGCCTTCTGCTATTACCCCGTCAACACGGTCTGTTACCCTGTCTCCTCCCAATTCCATCTGATCAGCGATCACCCGAATACAATTTTATTTCGCTTCTTTTCTTCTCCTACCTCTTGTCCAGTTGCCCCCTGATGATGTCGGAAATTCTATTTACCGTCGTCTATATCCTCCACAGTCCGTTAGCCCTCGTACCGTCGGTCTATTTGTGTCACGAATTGCAAACCAAGGCCCACTGTCCCTATTTCATTTTATTTTTTCATTCCTTGTCTTGTTTTGTCTGATCTTTTTGCCCGTTCTTTACTTATCAGTACTCTCCATTTTTTTTTCTTTTTCTTTCTCCTTTTATTCTGGCTGGTTTACCCTCTTTTTTCATAATTTTCTCGGTGCCGTGTACGAAAGAATTTTCGGACGAAATCGATAACATGAAGCCAATCGATAGGTAAAGCCCTTTACTTGCATTGTTATTTTTCTTTCTTTTGCCCATTCGCTAACCTTTAGGATTTACAAAACCAATTTTCGTCGACTAGCCTACAATGGCTGTTCAACTTTCGATACCTGATCACAAGCTTTTGTCTATTTAGTCTCCAGTTTTAAGTGACATGAAATCTCATCATATTAAGGCAATGTCTGGGATTCTTGCCGTGTTCTTTACCATTTTTTTGACAGTGACTGAGGATCGGATGACTGTTTCACTGCCTCACCCGCCTTCGAATAATGTTAAATAAGAAACCAAATGACGTGGAAGACATCGCTGTGTGTGATCTATTGGATTATACGGAACTTTAACAGAGAATGTATACCAATAGATGTCGACCCCCATGTTGAAAAGAGAAAAAGAGAGAAAAAAAAAGCAAAAAAAAAAAGGGGCAAAATAAGGCAAAAAAAAAAGGAATTCTATTTATATCGCGCCTTACTAGTGACCTAGTAGGTCGTCTCTTTAGTCAGCATTAGTCAGAAAACGTATTTTGGCTGCTTTCTCAGAGAGAAAAATTCCGGCGACCTGTCTATTGGATTTCACGTCTGGGATCCAGATCACGCATTCAAAACGCAGCTCAATCTTGTGCAGAAGTAGTAAAAACGATGTAGATTGTAGAAGCAAATTGCTTATGCGATCACTATTTTCAAACGTGACGAATAAAACCAATATTGGATATCGATAAGAATGGCAAGATGTTTTCTACTATGAATTTTCAGAAGAGTTTCGTCTCAAAGTCCGAAATTATATCTGAATGAAAGGCATAACTTACAGTCTCAATCTTCTTTTACGTTTTTGCCTTCGGAAGCCAAAACACAGTGAACGAAAAGCCATCTCATAATATTGAGATCACGCTTCGTATCGATATCGTGAGCGACCCAAAATCATGTTGCTATTCTTTACTGCAGCGAAAGCACAAACCCAATCAAACCGTATGTTTATGTCAGATATCGCTCGTTTCACTAGATTCACTAGGTTCACTAGATTCACCATACTACCGATGATCTACGTACGCTGCAGTATTATTTTACTGCAGGAGCTAATTCATTTAACTCGCCTGATGGAAAGTAACAGCTTTGGCACCTTCTAGGTTACCTCGGCCAAAGAATATACCCCTTGCTTACTGTAACTGTATGATTGTAACATACTAGCCCCTCGACGGCAAAATCTGTTAGGGTGTCGAGCAAGACTTACCGTGACAGATAATGGTCTGAATGGATAGGACGACGAGAAGCTGGCCGATAGAAGCGCCTGATGCCATTGTCCTTTTCAGTTCTTTTTACTTTCGCCGTTCTTCTTCGATTTCTTTTCCCGATTTGTCCTATTCTCTCTTCCGGCTTCTACAGCATGCGTGATATTTCTTCTAGGAATTTTCTGCTGCCGTCCTTTGCTGTCTCCTTCTCTCTTCCCCTTTTCCCTGTATTCGTTTCCTCTTAGTAATTGCACTGACGACTCAAAGTTGAACACGGTTCATTACGAATTTATCGATGATGAATCCGATGCCAATCACTAACGACACTAGTCGACACGGCTGGCGTTGTGCGAAAATTCTTGACACGCTCGGCCATTCAAAGGTTGCAGTTGTCAATGCAACTAAAGCGCCGATCGTCAAACCGCACTATTTCGTTGTGCGCAAGATGTGCTTATGAATAATAGTCCAATCACGTCCCTTTGCGATGTCGGTGACCAACGTGTTTTAGATGTTCAATGTAGGCAACAAGTTCTCTATTATCCCGGAGCACAAAAACAAAAACAAACCAAAAACCAAAAAACTAGTCACCAAAATGTAAATAGTCTTTCGAGATTGTTTCGGTTTGACGGGTTGGTTTATTTACGAATAGGTTGCACAATTGGAGTAAGGCCACAGGGAACCTCGAATGCGTACGTCCAGCTACGACCAAAGAACCAAGACAACTGCCTGGCTTCAGGTAAAAGGACCGTACTGTAAGATAGTAGCTCATGTTGTCGCTGATGTTGGCGGAAGGAGGGCAAGGGCGCTGCCGTCCGCTCGTCGTGGAGAAAAAGGGCGAAGCAGGCGAAGGCGAAGGAAGACAGAAGGGGAGGGGCCTTCCATTCCCTCAAAACCAAGCGGATATATGAGAACACGCAAAAAGAGTTACCGGTCTAGCCTGAGACAACCAATGGTACTAATTCACTAGCATGTAGTCGGAAGCATGAAATAGCATATCTTTCTACCTTTTGAAGAAGAAAAGTGCAAGAATAGGGACATCATTTAAATTCAAATAAATGATAAATGGAAATAGTTGTCAGGCCTACTGAACGCTTTCTCGTCTATTTGCTTCATCTTGGGGTCACTAGATGGCCACTTGGATCACTTCTTTTGCTCATTCCGTTTGAAAATATCTAGACGGTACGGTAGCTCCTCAGTATTCTCTCCGTTATTGCTAATCTAACATCGAATATCTAATAATAACACATAGTCCAACTTTCAAAGTTTAGTTTAGCGTTCGGTTTTCTTTCTTATGGCACAAGGAAAAAAAACATCTCGAAGTTCACCGCATTACAAATTTCGCGCTAACAGCGGTGGTAAAATTAGACAGGCAGCTCCTCTATCATGAACGGCTACATTAGCCTATTTTCTTAATTTCAGCCTCTTTTCTTTTATTTATTAGGGTATTTCTTTATCTTTACTCCAGAAATTGGTACGAAAAGAAATGTGCAAGAACATTGCTTAACGACGGAAACGGCTGACGTGCCATCCTTTTTAACTTTCCGTTTATTTTCTTGACTTAAGATTGTGCGGTTGCCAAACGACTACAGTCGCCATGAAGACGATATCGATGTTGTGTCGGCTGTTGTTATTGCAGGATTTATCCAAGCAAACGAAACCGGCGGCCTTAAACGATGATGTCTATATGCGGCCGCACCCGGAAGATAGCAACTACGTCGTGTGCAGAGTAGTCTGAACATTTCGGGAATCCACATAAGATAGTTTATTTTTAAATTATGTAGGATTTGAACATTTTTTGTAGCAGTTATACTATTCCAGTTCGGCTCTGGCTGACCTGCCGTCCCTGTTGCGGCAACTGCTGCAAGAAAACTCAATTTTCATTTGTTTTCTATCCTATCTTATTGTTTTTTTTTTGTTGTTTTTTTTTAGTTCCTTTTAATCTCTCCTTTCATTTTCAGCCTTACATGTGGAAAATAACCTCGCAGCTAGAAAAGGAACTTTGTTTCCAACTTGTCTTACCGATTGCCAGGATTGCCAGCTAGCGAAGAAGAAGTAACGGACGACTGCCGCGACCAATCCATGTCGAGAAAATCTGTTATGACAACTGATGAAGTATTCCAAAATGGCTGTTCGTTCAGCGTTAGACTTTTTTGGTATCTGGATCATGCTAATTCAAAGCAAATAAACTGATTTATGGCCGCTGGGTAGGGCTACGTGGGGTAACATTATGCTAGAAATAAAAGAAAGGTTCTGTCATTCCTACCCCATCCCGTAGCTTGTCTAATAGGTTGCCTTTCCCTAATTATAAGGTTAAATTTTCGTTGTTTCTAGACAACGAAACGGAAATCACAACGCTGCACCGCCTGACGAAACTCTTTGTTTCTCTCAAAAACTGCCCGTTTCCTATAATTTGATAGGACTATGCGGGGGTTGCTGCGTGATGGCCGCTTTCTTATAACAAGACGGAAGTTGCCCGAATGAAACCTAGATGAGAAAAAAAAAAAAAAAAAAAAGTCGAATCTCTCCTCCTGTTCTCATATCGCCGAATAGATGGCGTTGGCGAAAAGCGGTGTTCATTCTTTTTGACGTATTTATTTCTTGCCTAAAAAATGAAGACACCCGTTTCGACATCGTGTACATTGGTTTTTAAACTTAATATATATATGAAAAAGTACAACGTTTTTACGTATAAACGGCATTGTTAACATTGTGACGTCTTTGCGGCAGATATACACAAGCCAAGCATCCGTCGTACCTTTTCAGAAGGAACTGGCGCATATGCTGAAAAAATCTAACCAAAAATACGAATGAAAACACATATACGTGTGTCACGCCAGTATCTTCCGGTAGTAAGCCGAATCGTAGGTAATCGGGGCAGAGCCCTATTTGTCGATTTGACTAACTCTTTGTTGTAACTGTTGAGAACGCTAGATGGTGGTAGGGTTCGTCATGCAGGTTATTTTGATTTAGAATCGAATCGGATATAGGACAAGTTATTTCAATCACGTCAGTAATGGATGGCATTAGGTCATGGGATTGCATAAGGCTAAAATTCTCAATTAATTAGAGATCCCCTTTCATGCTCCATTTACTGGCATAACGATGAGCTGGTATGATTTTATCTATATTTGCTATGCGGAATTAATAACGTCAGATTTTACGTTAAAAATGTTTTGATTTTTTTGTTGTTATTGGTAGGTATTTGTTCTATTTCATTCGCTGATCATGTCCTTTGAAAGAATCTAAAACATTTGTGTACGTCTGAATTTTTGTTATGGAACGACTGATTATTTATTATTTTGATATGTGATTCACTCGTCACATTTCGCCTGTATTAGGCAAACAGCCAAAAGCCCATTTGCATACCAACAGGTCGTAAAATCCCGCTAGCTTGTGTTCGCTCTTTGCCTGCGTACGGTTTGAATAAAATGTGGTCTATGATGTCACCATGTCTTCGATTCGTCTACGGCGTGCAACCGCTCCCCTTCGCGGATATAGACGCACAGAAGCTAGAGAAGCATCGGTGAAAAACGAATATTTAAAAAATTTATAATATTTAGACCCTTCTCCATTTATTCCATCTAATTACAATTGCTAATCGTTGAGCAGGAGTCTGTTTGAATGATCAGAACCTGTCCACAGGTCCATGAAATTTTAATCATCTAAAAACGAAGATTACCATCATTTAAAAAATGCTTTGACAATTTGTACCTCTTTGGCAAGGAAAAAGAATTTTTTTTTATACTTTCTAGTTTTCAAAATAAAAAACTATGAGCCATACAGCCATTTAATCGCACAATTACACATCGAAATGAATAAATAAAAAAAAGTGAAACTTTGACGACTGATTGCACGTCCATGATACGTTCCCTGAATTTTTGCTTTTAATGAGTATTTCCCTGTCACAAGAAGAAAATGTGGTAGAAAAACGGAAAAAAAAAAATTAGTTGCCATGGAGTAATCCCAAAGCAATTATAGTCTAACAGCAATACCTAATGTTGCAAATCTGCGCGGTTTGTGTTAGAATAAAGTTTTCCGTGCGGTAAGATAAAACAGATTCGACAGTGAGGTGAATGAAATGGAGGTATGAAGGAGGAGCTCTGTTCGCTTTCCCCGCTTGTCGTCAGCGGAGCCAAACGAAAGCTAGAATGCATGGAAGAACGGTGGTGGGAAATGGGGCGGGACTTGGCCCGCTTGTTTAGTATAGGAACAAGAAAAAGAAAAAGAAAAAAAAAAAGAAAAAAGAAAATAACAGAGGAGGGAAGTTGACCGGCCGAGGGTCTGTCTGAGTCACAAGTAGTCCATCCAGGCATCAGAAAGGACGTTCAAGTTACCTACAGACCACCTCTTTTAATAGATAGCTCGCAGTTTGTTTTTGTTTTTTTCAACTAGGGTAGAAATAAACTCCCGTTTTCCGGTTCAAAACGCAACAGTTATCTCCATCAGCTTCACTTAATAATCTACATCCATTGTCAAGCCGTGCTTGCGCAACTTGTTGTGTTACTTATTGGCAAACTCTTTTTCAAAAACAATAGTTCGGAAAAAAAAAAAAAGAAAGAAAACAAACAAACAAAACACATCGGAAGCACACAAAACAGTGTGCATTTGAGCGCTTCACGTTCAGTTGTTTTTACGGAACCGACAAACAGCTTTGTGAGTTGGCAACAGAATGGAAAATCCACTGCTATTCGTCACGCTCAGCGTTTTTCTATTGCATTTCAATTTGGGTAAGTGTCCGCATTATATTTTATTTAATTTACCACTCGTTTGTTGAAAAAGGGGCTTTTCCCTCCATATTCGGTGTGGTCCAATTCCAATCTGTTGTGCCCCGATGTGTTGGGACTGTTAATACTTGCGGTGATGATCTCACTGATTACACACTCTCGTTTTGTTTGCCTCTCATCGAAGATGACGGCCTGTCACGGCATCCGTGTCGTAAGATCAGAGAGCGTTGCAAGGGTCTCTGCGCCTCTCCGCTGGATGCGGGCTATTTATGTTTCACCGCTCGTTTGGTAAAATCCGCGTCGACGCTTCAGTTCAAACGGGGAGTGCACACCGACCTCCGCGATGGGTAGACAAGCAGGAAAGAAGGGAGTGTAAGATAAGCAATAGGAAGTTTTCATCTTGATTTCATACGTGACACGAAAGCGTTCGATTGTCATCCATCAAGTCAATATCGCCTTGTAACCATCTATCCGGCGGATTAAACATCATAACACGACCGCATTGCTCAACGACCCCATGGGCCGGCAGGCTCAACTTTCCCATTGTTTTTGTTTTGTTTTTTTGGTAAACTCCGTAGGCTGTGGTATTATTAACATGCGGCAATCGCTGTCGGCGGCCATTTTCACTGGTCGGATTTATTGCCTAGAAATCACACCGTGCATTATGTTATGGAAATCTTTCCTCGTGTTACCCCAAAAGCAGAGGTGGAGTTGACTATTTGTTGAATTAAGTAACAACGCAATTGTCAGCGTTTTTTCACGTTTCAGTGAAAGGGGGGCAGCGGATGTTTAATTACTTCTTCTGAGAATAACATGAAAATAAAACAATCCATTCCGTGGTGATAAAACCATACGTGTGGCACACATGTAACAGGCAGTTGCAGCTATTTCTCGCCATTCTTTCTCGCCAGTAATAGACTTACATGGCGTCTGCTTTGTCGAAGACGACATAGCGGTATGCGTGAAAAATTGAATGGCCGTGAGTGTATGGCGCCGTACAATTGATGGGACGTGCGGCAGACTAGCAGCCACATGCAGTTTCCATTTTCGCTTGCTTTTCTTTCGTTTGTGTATGTTGTGTGTGTGAGTGTGCGTACGTTGCTGACTTCATTACCAGTCCCAGGCCATGTAGGTAACATTCTATAAATGGAAGAGGGAGCCCAAGTGGAGCGGTCAGATTTCGGGAAACCAATGACACGGTCAGCTCTTGTGAACTGATTCAGCAATTCGGTCGTCATCGTGTGGGTGGTGAGAACGGGATTGCCTTTTTTCCCATGACTCTCGCACACGCTCGGCATTCGACGCCCAGTTTACACAACGACGCCAGCTCTCAACAGCCTGTCTCCAGCGAAATTCGACTTTGCGCCGTGTATTCCAGAACGTATTGTTACGAGAACGGAGCCCATTTTTATAGCTCGGAATTCGACAACGGCAATGTATTTCATTGTCTAGCGCGTGTCTTTCTCGGCGGTGTTACTTTTACAACCCACGTGAAAAGGAGCAGCAAAATGTACACACGTTCACTGTAATATATTAGCGTCGGACAGATTGCTGCCGTTGCTAAAGCAGACGCAGCGGCATAATACTCTTGCCAAACTGCCTCGCGTAACGGACAGACAAAAAGATAAAATTAGAGGAAACGAAAAAGAAAAAGAAAAACGGAAAGGAAAAGGAAAAGGAAAAAGAAAAGAAGTAAAAAAATCTCCATATTCCGGCAGCAAGGGGAGTCACAGTTCTAATTGTAGCGTCATTCCGTTTCCACAACCCTAACCATCATCGGACAGCGCATTGCAAACGTGGGGTCAAAAAGCTTCCAGGACCACTCCAAACAGGCCTGACAGCCCAATGCCGCTGTCCAACGGAACGGTCAATCATATGATATATCCGGAGGACGGAAGCAGGTGTCCGGAAATCCACGCTTAACATCCGGTCGCCATTGAATTTTCTGATCTGGATCATCCTGACGCCATTGTGTTTAGCCTGACTGTGCATACAGTGCGTGACATCCTCCTGGGTGACGCCCGATACACGACGCTTTGACGCAACACACTTGTTATCCTTTTTTCGTATTTTACGCGAGGGAGTAGAAAAAGCCAGGGAGCAGTTGCCTCTGTTTTTGTCTACATCATACAACTGTAAATTGCTATACGCTATGGAGCCATATCATGGCCACATCTGTCATCTCGTAAAAACAAAACAGTTGCTGGAATCCTTCAGGGCAAAAAAAAAAGAAAAAAAAAAAAAAAGAAATATGAAAATAAAATGAAAATAACACAAGTAAGAAATAAAAAAGAAACGGGTGGCAACGGGTATGCGCGCGTGTCGTAGTTTTGTTATAGGAATATGGGCCCGGTGGCCACACTGCTGATGTGAGCGCGTGCACCTGCCCCCACGCGTTGACCAAAAATCGCACCACTAACCAACCGTAAACCGGAAATTTGTCTACCTATTTTACACTCTCGTGTTTTCCTTTTTTTCTTTTCTGTCACGTTGAATGAAATGTCTATACAACGTCACTAAACGAGCAACAAAACAACGAAAAATAGAAGCCCACCATTCAATCAAATATACGATCAAGGTCGAAGCTGGTATATCGTCATAGGCAATGCGCATGTCCAGATTACACTCCAGCATGTGTTTTATGCAAACTGCCTTGCTCAAGCAGAGAGCAACAAGCGAATGATCACAATAATTTTTATTGTGGGCCCGTGCGCGGCCAGCTGCCGACCGTGGCTGCTGAACGAGTTGGGTTTCAGCTGCCGCTTCTGCGGTTGGATGAGACCTCGGTGAGGTTCCTTCAGCTGGCTAGTCCGATCCTTGGTCATGGGGCAATGGCACCACCGTACACCACTGCACACCACACACATACCACTCTACATACGCACACTGCGTTCTATTTTTCACCGGCTTCTTTTGTTCGTCACCTGCTGGCTGCTGCCGTTCGTTCACATCCCCCTGAAAAATAGCTACCCCTTCCAATTTCCCCTTTTCCCATCTTCTTTTCTTTTCACCTATTTTTTTCCCCTACTGCTTTCATACCCTATTGTTCCTAATTTTCCAAAAAGCCTCTCTTCGCGTTTTGCATCTTTCAGTTCGTTGGCATCTTTATTTTTCTTCTCTCTTTGGCTTTCTTGCTCTACATTTACAACGGTCTGGTCAACCATTCTGTACGCATTAGTAACGGTTGCTGTCGGTGATGCCCCCTTCGACCTGACGTCACAGTCTTTGATACCTGCGCTGCTGGTTTTCAACCAGAAAAAAAAAAAAATATATATAGTATATATATATATATTCTTGTATATAGATTTCCTTTATTTAACCTCGAGAGACGTCCGGGAATGCCATCCCTTTTTAGTTGGTGATGTCCGATTCATCCAAAGATCCGTATCAAGACGAGGGTGCGTGGAAAACGTGACGGCAAATTATCTCCAGCTCTTAGGCGTTATTTGCTTAGCTGCTTTCCCCCATCTTTTCCTTTCCTTTTCCTTTTCTTTTTTTAAATTCCTATTTGAAATAAGAAAGAGATACAAAAGAGTGCTGGTTTAGCTCTCTGTTTCCTGGGCTCATATTGAAAGCAATGCATTGAAAATGAATACTAATACCACAACAATAAATTCTGCGTATCACAACAGTCAATCGAATATCAGTGCAACGAATTAACAAGCTACAAGAATAATGTAATTAGAGAGAAAACACTCTCCGTTCGTCACGGCTTGAACAAGCGTCATCTTCAATCACAGCTAACGAAATGTACGTTCCGATTCACCCACGGAAATCTGACCAAAAATGACCAACCGGAAATGAGGAAGCCCCTAGTATTCCCCCATCTGCTCTGCCTGTTGGATCTTGCATGTATCCTTTTTCTTGCCTTTCCTGTTTTGCGCTCCATCTCGATGTACACAGGGCTTCCGGTAGGCTCTCATCTGCTCTTTCCCTTCTCCCCCCCAGTCTGGCCAAATTTTTCTAAAAATTCAATCAAGTAACAGCATGCAAGTCTTTTTGTACAGGCATATAGGCTAACGAAACGTATAGCTGTGTGCAGTATATCTGTTGGGTTGCAGGACTGCTGCGTACGGATACATACATTAGCATACAAAAAAAAAGAGAGAGAGAGAAAGAGAAAAACCAACACTGCCTTCCTGCTTTGCTGCATGATTGATTCTTTTCTTAATCGTACATTTTTTTATTGTTGGCTACGTTTGAGATATACCCGCATCTCCTTGTTTACATCTTCTGATCGTTTCTCTGTGAGAAAGACGAAAAATGGGTTCACCGCCTTAGATCGTAACTGTCCGGTCGGCCCCTACACGGGTCTCTCACAAGCATTTTAAGAGCTGGCAGAAAAAACAAAACAAACAAAACAAAAACAAGGGATGATAAAGGGGAAAAGACTTTCAATGGCCTCCTTCTCCGCAGGTTCTAGCAATCCATTATGTTTCTAATAGGGCTTGAAGGGTTCAAATTTGGAGATTGAATTACGAATGAAACTGTCCGGCAACAAAATCAAACCTTTTTATGCTTGCAGCGCCAACCACGTCTCAACTGTTGCTCCATCTATTTACTTGATCGTGATAATGTTATAAAACATCACAGTTGAGTGGTGATGCGCTCCAGGCAAGGCAAGTGGCCGTAAACAACTAGACATACTAACACATCCCTACGCTTTCAAAGATACACGTCAATGAGCGTGTATCCACCATTTTCTTCAACTTGATTGGCGTTAGATGTGTATCTTTTGAAAATCGCAAAAAAAATAAAAAAAATAAAAAAATGAAAAAGAAAGAAAGAAAGAAAGAAAGATTCGAAAAGATGTGGAAACAGAGAGAGAAAAATGTTCAACGTTTATGGACATTGGTTAGGTTTCATTCTCATGGCGCGTGGCACAGGGGTTAGGTTAAACGATGAACCCTTTTCCGGATGCCAATGGAAACAAAACCAAAGAAAGTAAATGGATATGGTCGTACGGTAGCCATTTCACACGAATTCCAGCGAGAGGCTTGTCACCTGCTGAAATATCGCCATACAACCGCCGTCCTGTACGTGCCACCGAAACAAAAACGAAGAAGTTTGCTAGGGCCTTTAGCAATTTTTGAAGACCAACTTAAGACCAGCGAGAAAAGCGGGGTGGGCCACGTGTAAGACAAACACAACTTCTTGCTCACCCCACCTCCCGTGTCACGCACAATAACCAAGAAAGAACGCAGAGACGAAAACAAGTGCAGCTTCTCTGTAACGCCCTAAGACTCGACTAGAGCAATTTACGACGAACAACTGGGAAACAATGACACCCTGAAAACCATCAACTTAATAAAAGAGAGAAAGAGAAAAAACACTGAAGTAGAAGATGTTGCCAGACAGTTTTTTTAAATTTATTTTTATATTTATTTATTTATTTTTTTGCATTGCAGAAACTATTTAGCTGGAAAAGATTCAGATTCAGTGGAACGTTGCGTGTGAAGCTCTGGGACAATAGTGTCATTTGATTCACTATTAGCTGCGAGTAATTTGCTGAAAACACTGGAAATGATGATAAGCATCACATATCCCCATAGGTCCAGTTACTCGACCAGTAAACCTGTTTATAGAAATACCGGTATAGCCATTCGTGGTGGTTGTTACGCCACGGCAACAAAGCACCGCTCATCGAGAACACACCCAAATTGATTGGTTACACGTACTAATCCGTCCCATTTTGAATTGTCCTCTTCCCCTCCTCCGATTGGTTCACCTCTACAGTCGATGTTCTGAATTAACTGCGGATGTGAACTTTTCTAGTCCTCCAACATGCCATGGAACCCGGAGTTGGATTGACCATTAAATAAACTAACGCCTGTTGTACGCATAAATAATTCAACCCTGATCTATCGTTCTATAAAGAAAAGAAAAAACGATAGGGATCAACAAAAGGCTTTGCTCATGGGTAAGCTTCCCAGCATCGTACGCCGGAAGATCAAATATTCATGGAAGTCCTTTCTTTCGCCTATTGATGTCGAACGTTCTTATCTGAAGCAGCTGAGGGGAGGGTGTTGCGTTGATCATTATACTGTACGTGTAGACTTTGAAAGTCAGGTCATATTATTTTGCCGTATGCCGAGACTATGTTGCTTTAATCAAATGAATCAAAAAATTACTCAGCCTAGACGTCTAACCAATAGACTGAATATATTATCCATTCCCCTTTCCCTCAAAAGGTCTGAAACGAATTGAGAATCGAAAACAAAAACAAAAACTTTATCCGATTTTGCGATTTTTTACGATATGAATCACGGACATTTATGATGGAGTACATGCCGATGCAGTAATTGAGCCGATTCGAGCCAAGGCTTCTCCCGAGTCTCTTCCATCCTCTCTCTTCCAAATTCCGATTTTCGTTATGAGGCGTGTTACGGCCTCGAAGTAACGTGACCTTACTTAATACTGTTTCACCCATGTCGTTCCAAATCGAACTTGTGATTAATCAAGTGATGCTAAGCGGCTCGCTTCAACCTTTCCAAACAGGATACACCTAACCCTTTGTTACGATAATATTTAATCAAAACCATACCGCATTATGCCTCGAGTGCCTTATACGGAATTGCCACGAATGATACACGAAGAACGAGGCATTGTTTAGTGCTGAGAAACAATCTGGGAAACTCTAGACTTTTTCATTAGCCAGAGATACCTAATAATATATCCCATATGTCCAGCTTTGAAACCATAAAAAAGCTGTTGAGCCGGACGTTAACCGACGCCGTACCGGATCTAAACTGGTGCAGGTTAAACTGTAGCATCAAGTATAAATGACGCGCTCATACAACATATGTCAACCAGGTCACTGCCCATTGGCATGTGTGGTAATCTACGCTACGCTTCAGAAAAAAGTGCTCTGCAGCAATCGGCTCGAATTTTCGTCGGCTTGAACGGTTTTATTCCTTTATCAATCATAACCGGAAGCGAGTTTAAGAGCATTTTAACGGATTCTTTCGGCTGTCAGCGTTTGTGCTGCCGTGTCAAGCGCAAATTCAGCTCGTGCTTGCCAGGACAGGAACGAACAGCTGCATCTGCAATGTGGACTACCAGACCCGGTGTTGTCGTTGAATACCAGCCAGTGATTGCACGCCGACAAAAGATGGTGCAAAACAACTACAGAAAAAATTAAATAAATAATAAAAATGAAAATCAACACTTTTTAAGGGGGAAGCGAATTTTAGAAAGTGACGAGCGTTCGTTCAACCTAGTAGATTACACAGTAGCTCGATTCTATTTAGGGATTTGGCAACCGTTGAATGTCTTCATTTCTAAAATTGCCAACGGAACTTACCCGTGTGTTACACAACGAGATGAAGGCTTTGGAAGTCATCTGAACACAGAAAGAAACTCTACAGTTTGGGCTACCCCTCCATCTATCTTTTGATCTCTCCTCTAAACAAATATGCATGAAAAAAGAACACAAATTCTTCATCGAGTCATCAGTCCTAGCTTCTATCGGTTTTAGCGAACCCCATTCGCGAATAAAGACTGGCAAAGACCTTGCTGCTCTCCTTGGTAAATTGTCACATTTTTAAACAAGCGTCAGTCCGCAGCGGATTTGTGTCCTACAAGATCAATCAATACTCTTCCGGCACCGCATGATTAAAAGCCATTTTTTCGTTATATGATTTTCCACGGTGCGTGCAGACTTATCGAAGTACCTTTTGCTCATCCTCGCTTTTACGGTTGACAAACAAAAGTTTTTGTTTCGGAACTGTAACTCTTACTCGATAGATGAGAAATTTGGCGATTAAAGATGTAAGCAATCAGAGTTAAACAACGAAAAAAAAAAAAAAATTCAAAAACCAAAACCAAAACCAAAAAATCAAAATAAAAAACAAACCAAAAAAAACAAAACAACTCTAGAACCACATGAGGCTATTTGGATCGGGTGCCATAAAGATTTCGGCAAATCGTAATCGACTAAAATGTTTTATTTGTTTTGTTTGTTTTATTTGCTTTGCCTGAAAACATGCGAGCCCAAATCTAGTCGTTAAAAGCGCTGAAGGAGGTACGGTAAAGAGAAGACGAGAAAAAAAAAACCAAAAAAAAAAAAACAAACAAAAATAAATAAAATAAAGTAAAACACAAATAAGAAAAGGGCATAAAAATGAGAAATCTAGAAAAAGGGTAAGGCCACCAACGGTGAAACCCATCCATGTGCTGGCTGAGCGCGAGAGCCCGAGCATTTCCAGAGCGAATCAGTGCTTGATCTGCAGCGTGGCCGGTAACCGGTGAGGGTGATCGGCTAGAAATAGTCCTCTATGCGATATGTCCTTGCTTTCTTTTCGGCGGGTGGAGATGGGAGAGGGGGAGACACTTCAGCGTTAACGTGAGCATATCAGTATAATCAGCCGACCCTGGGAGAGCGCGTCGAACATTCGACCTCGTCCCACGTAAAAATCGGAGTCAGCTTGATTTACTACCGGACTGGGCGCGGACACCCCACCAAAAATAATCATCGAGAGAGTGGTTGAAAGAAAAGAAAAGAAAAGAAAAAAAAAAACAAAAAAACAAAACAAAACAAAAACCAAAAAAATTCAGAAAGGAAACTACGTGGAGGTCACCGCCTTTTTGACTGGTCGCGCTTCTATAAATTAACCACCCTTTTTTTCTTATTGCCGTGCCACTGTAATGACCCCAGATAAGAGGGGGAAAAGGTAAAAAGGAAAGGGTGATAGGACACAGCGATTCGAGAACGGAAAGCAGAGTGCGACAAGCGCTCAACGGCGCTAAAAAGAAACAAAATACTCGGGACGTAGGGCCTGCCGCAAGACAAATAAAAAAGCAAAGGGATCGAGGCCTTTGGCTCCATAACGCACGCCAACACGACACGGCTGCGTCAGACAAGACCAAGGGAATTTTTCTTGCATGGCGCCTCGACCTGCCTCTCCCTCTTTCTTTGCCTCTGTCTCGCTCTCTTTCTCTCTTTCCTTCCCTCTGACTCTGCCCCGTTTTAGCGTTACTGGCGGCCTCTCGCTTCCTATTTATTCTGTAGATTCTTCCCTATTTCTACCGCCTTACCAAACAGGGAAGCAACGGATAGCGAAGACTACCCGCAGTGCAGCCATATCTGTATGTCTCGCAACTCGGTGTCGATCCTCGAAGCCCAACGATCTTAGCTATTGCTATCTTGCGCAACGCTTTCGACGACGAAACAAAAAAAAAACAACAACAAAAAATGTCCAAAACTCCGACGACGTTAAACAGTCTCCAAGATGACAAGGAATAAAAGCAAGAAAATAAAGAGAAAGACGACAGTGACAGGAGTCCCCGGAAAGCTTTTTCACGTCTCCCTTCCTGAATTCCTCAGGTATCCCAATAACATGACGTGCCACCAGCGGTTCAACCCCAAGCGGGTGGTGCTGCGCTCACGACCGCGTGTGGCCCTTCGTGTACTAGACTATATATCCTTTCCAAAAAGGCGAAAGGTCATACCAGTCTAGCATCCCTTATCGACAACTTCTATGCGCGCAACTCGTACCACGTATCACAGTAATGGCCTTGAGTGCTGCGCGCTTTCCTTCCAAATGTTCACCCATAGTTTCTGTTAAATCAGTTAATCGTTTTTGTGTTGTCCAAGTAGCACGGTAATCAGACCGACAACTATCGTGCCCTAACGCTTTGGGTTGTATAGAAGTTTTTCCCTTTTACAAAGGACTTCACTTTGGGTCCAGCAAATTTTCCATCACAAGTGTAAATCTTTATCACCGATTACAAGTTTGAATAAAAATGAGAGAATATCGATAAGTTTCCTCTTGTCCTCTCGTTCCAAAAATAGAAGAAAAAAAAAATAAATAAAAAAGGAGATTAAAATGAGATATATGATCAGATGGAACCATATCGATAGTGACCTATATACATAAGCAAAATACTCAATACATGTACAAAAAGTCGCTTTCATGGCGTGATCTCATATTCGGGATTAGAAAGTTTTTCAACGCTTGGGCGCAGTGGGTGATATTCGAGGGAAAGCAGAAGGGGGAAAGGGTTTGAATGTTCGGTTTGTGTTCTTCTCTCTTGTAGATGTTACGATAGTCAGGAACGTACGTACGTAGTCTACTTCAACGTTACCATTTTCCACATTGGTTTCCCAAATCGCGAAATGTTTGCCTTTATTTTTTATCGAATTTGATTCTTCAGTGTATGAAGACATTTTTGTCGTTTCTTAATAAACGTCACCATAGCTAAAAGCATTTCCCTAATGCCTATACAATTCCTTAAGAAGTTGCTGATCTAAATGTTTGCAAACCTCTTGTTGAACAACAATTATAGCCTCGTGCTTTCGGGTTGTTTGAGGAACCCAAATATTACATGAAGTTGATGCCACCAGCTTTATACAGGTTTTTTCAATCAGTCCGGCAGCGAATCACAATCCACTGCCTACAACAAACAAAGTCATGATAAACGCGAAAAACTCGAATTGAGATTTTCCTTATGTTACATCAAATAGTGGAAGACACGACTATTATTTTGCAGTTTCAAATCCAAAATGATTATATTTCGCATGGGGCGGATTTCACGTGCCTGCTATACAACCAATTGATGAAGTCTTCACTGGCAATCTTAACATTTAGAATCACTTGCCAACGAGCCACGTATGAACCATAATCGATCATGTATTGAGTGCGCCAGGAAAAGAAAAGCGATTTATGATTCTCAATTTTCCAATGCACAATGAGGGGCTTTGATTTGTAAAAACAGTGACGAAACACTGATAATTTTTTTTGGTACCGATCATTGATGGCAACCTAATCTATCGACATCCTAAAAAAGACTTGTTTCTAAAGAAACCCGACCGTCACATTAAATTTTCCCCTTGACGTGCAGGTTTTATAGTTGATATCTGATCGTAACGAATTGGCTGCTTAGAAGCTAATGAATCAGTTGTGACCTCGATTAGATCCTTTTAATAGCTAGCATCGATTTCCAAGCAAGGCAGTCAAAAGAAAATTTCTAAAAAAAATTCGAACGCATTCGTGTGTTTCTTTAACGTGCTCCGAATTTCATTGCTCGTGTCATTAGAAGGCCTGATTGGCCCATGACGCTTACCATTGGTGGCTCTGTTTATCTAAAACATGTACAGCTGTTCTGTAGCAGAAACGCAGTTTTGCGTTCGTTTTCGTTATTTTTAAAATGATCAAGCTGACTAACATTGTGACTCATCTGATTGGAACTTTGCGCAAACAGGAGGCGTCCGAGGAGTAAGCATCACGTCAATTCAAGTGCCACCAGCCGTGGAAAATGGAAGCGCGTCTGTGGTACTAGACTGCGACTACTCGTTGGCTTCCCACGAGAAGCAGGGGCTCGTCGTTCAGTGGTTCTTTCGCGACCACCCTCTTCCTGTATATCAATGGATTCCGGGCAAGAGGCCTCAAGATAATGGACCGCTTAAAGGTCGCCTGAACTTGGAATACCGTGCTTCAGAAGATCCCTATCACCGGCATAGGGCACTAGAAATCTTGAACCCCTCTACCGATCTCGGAGGCGATTACCGCTGCAAAGTATGAAATACTTTAGTCACTTACGCGACGATATGTCATTTTACAAATTCCCTTGTCCACGCGTGTCTCACTTTTCGACTTCCATTTCATAGGTAGCCACATTTGACAACGAAGACAGTCAGAACGCTCACATGGTGGTATATGGTAAGCACATGCTCAAATCTCTACTCTCCCTTTTTCTTTCTTCTCAAGGCGGTTACCCATACAATTATTTAAATAGTTTGAAGTGCGTCCTTTTTTTTTTTTTTTTCCTTTTTTTTATTTTATTTATTTATTTATTTTTATTTTATTTTACTGATTCATTTGCCACCGCACTGCTGTTTGGTAAGGATTTGTCTCATCCTTCCTTGCCATATAACCAAACTCCTTGGGTAAGGAAAATAAAGAACAGATTAGAACAAAAAATTTAATGTACTCTCTAAGAAATATCTCGGGGTTTTTACCGAGAAATAACTCGGTAATCAACGTCCAGACTTTTTTGTCGGCATTTTTTTACCGACAATTTAAATCGGGAAAACAGTGGTAATCCGAATACTATTGTCGATTTACCTTTATTTTCCCAAAATTTGGGGGTGTATTCACCCCTTCATTCTCAAGGTCCAGACGTCTGGTTTCCCCCTTCTACCCCTACTGTATTCTTGTATTTTCAAGGTCTGTCTGTCTAAATGTGTGCAGACGTCCTTCATCATCATGCAGTACTTTGTAATATCATAAACGGTTAAGACATTATTTTAATTGTTATTGAATAACATTAACTTAAAAATTTTTATTTCTAAAATATTTCTAATAATTTTATTTAAAGCCAACTATTTAATTTTTTCTCGATAGTTTAAAACTATTATCTCTCTCCGACCTACTACTATTCGTTTAGCTCCGAGCTGGTGGTTTTCGGGGGATTCGAACCATAGCACCAGTACGTCTTTTTCATAGAAGTCTGATATTTTACCACTGTGCCACATTGACTGTTATATGTGCATTATAGAATGCACTATATTGTGAGACATGTGTAGGGTGATAGAAAAATTTTCGGGAAAATTTTCATAGAATTGAAAATCTTATATGTTATGTATATGAATTAGACTTTTGGCCATTAACGCTCCATATAAATTGATTTTACGATTGTCGAATTGTCGAAAAAAGAATTGCAAATTAACAACTGCAATCATTCTCTTCATCTTGAGGCCAAAATGGAAAAAATGTGCCTCCCCGTTAAAAAATCCTTATTTGTTAGGTTAACCAATTTGCCAAACCTAAGGGAAAACTACAGTTTTTTTTGTAATCCTTCATTCTTACAAAAACAATACAAACAAAAATGTCCCCCACACCTAGGATAAAAATCAGTTAGGTAATTAGGCAAGGCCTCTGGCAATGCTTTTGTTTACTTTTCTTTGTTACGATCGCCAACCCGCCCTAATATGTTTGTCCTTCAATCGGAATACCGTGATTGATTGTCGGATATTTTTCTTAGCCTTTAAAAAATCATATTGTAGGGATTTTGGCGTAAAATCAGTGAAAAACCGACAAGTATATCGGTAAAAATGTACCGAAATGTAATCTTGGAATTTTTTCCCGACATATTTCTTAGAGAGTATGTATTTAAAAAAAGGTAGCATAAATAAATAAAAACAGCATGTGAAAAAAAAAAAATAATAAAAAATAACATTCCAGAAACCATAATACTGTAGCCCTTCATACTAAGGTAGTTTAACATTAGTTATAACGACAAATCAATGTACCAAAGAGTGCGAAAGAAGACATGACACCAAAATTGGTGCAAACGCATTGCCAATTCTGGCCGTGAGGGTCGATTGAAGATCCGTTTATTTTTAATGTCTACCATAAATGATTTTACACAAAATGGAGGACAAAAGCCGACTGATACGCGCTGACACGCAGGATAGTAGTGCCACTATACCACCCAATCTTTTCCCGAAGGAATCGCGACTTGGATAGGTGAAAGCGTAATGAGTCAGTTGAATGTAGTAAGGGGCACTCTAGGAAAATTGACGATGACGTTTTTTAATTAAGTATTATTGCTACTTTCTAAACTATGCTGTAACTGAACAAAGCTTAAATGCTCTTAATACGGTGTACAAATAGGAGCATTTCTGAAAGCAAAATGTTCTAAGGCCAAACGTGTTTCACTGTTCGTCGCCTGCTTCGCGGCTACGACCAGACAATTTGCACTCGAATCAAGAAAACAAAAAGCAGCATAAAGCTATCCCCCCTCCTATCTAGAAAAAAAAAAAAAGTGAGAAAATTACGAACTATTCAATTCAGCCTCATTTGCCTGGCCTCCATTATCGCGCTAGCCAACATACGTACGAGTAGCTGGTATATTAAATCTGAAATCTACTGATTCGTTTCTTTCCTATTTTTACTACGATTTTTTTTTTCATGCCCAGCCGGGCAACGTAATTCAATAGTCTGACAAACTGTATACCATTATATTTTGATTGGTGGTTCTGTATCTGATTGCAGTGCCAGCAGCTTCGTTCACAGTAGAAAAGACCAAACCAACGACATCCACAGTGAATGTGACCTGTAAGGTCGAAGGCGTTTACCCGCTTCCCCAACTTGAGTTGATCCAGGAGGACGGACCCCATGGAAATAGGTATTGGAAATTTCGCCTATTGTTTGCCTTTCTAGCAATAACTTATTCAGCTCCAACACGTACCACGAAAATCTAAAAATCTTTGCTTGCTGTTTGTCTGTACGTTGTATGTGCTGTGTGTGCGTGCGTGCGTGTATATTGTGCAGTCTGTAAGCTCTCTGGGCCTGTACGCGTGCCGAGAAAATGTATAAAGTTCGAAGTAGAAAATAGAAGAAAAGAGGGAAAAAAATTATAATATGTAGGTAAAGACACAAGAGGGCAAGACTAAGAAAGAGAAGAACCGAGAAACCGAGAACAAGGGAAATAAAGGGTTCGTGACCTCTCCGTGCCAAAAGCCACTCACGTTCTTATCATTAAAATGGTAGATCGACCGGCTGCCGTCAATGGCGCATTATACATGGCTGATCATAAAATAGATCCACTGTTAGAGCGGTCCACCAGCCACGCAGTTCATCTGACTTTATTTTTTATGTTATTCCCATGGTTAATCTTGAATTTACTTTCATTTTCTTGGGATATTGTGGCTGTTAAACAGGATGGTTGTGAAAGAGACAACACTTTACATCTCGTCACGAGGCGGGCGCTACGATGCTACCTTGCACCGAGTTTTAGAAGACAAACAACTACCGTCTGATGCCGCTTTCGAGTGCCTCCTGTCTTTGCCAGCGACCGAGTATCAAACTGCCCAGAAGATAACTTATCAACCAGGTACACATGTCTTCAATTATCTAGGAATGCAAATTTTTGTCACACGGATATTTGCATTTATATTCACTGGCCGGGTGACTGGGCACGCACTTCACCAATTCAATCTGATGCTGACGATGGCTTATTATCAGGTGCGCCTTTGGATGGCGGTATCATCCCCCAAGCGGCTAATGATATAAATGAGGATCACTCACACATCGGGATGGGTTCTGGTGGTGGAATAAGCATTCCTTCCGTTTCTGCACCACATCGTTCTCTGGATGCTATTGCATCTCCAGCAGGGGACACAACCATTGAAGATGATTCCGAGAACGCTAGTGTATGGCAAAGCGGCACAGGGCGAGGCATTCGAGCTCATGAAACCACTACTGGTATTTATAAAGCTTTTCCAAGATCACTAATCGGTTTCGTTTTCTCTGAATGATCTACATAGAATTAGATGTAAATTTTATTGGAAAATGATTTTACGGTAGAGGTAAAGAGCACATTCCAATCTAAAAGGATGTTATATACGTTAACAACTTTGATGAAATCATCATGTTTGATGATGCAATTCTTAGACGAGAATGGCTATTATTCTATATCCTATTTTACGAGCAAATTTTAGGCTTGTTTTCTTTTTTTTTCCATTCCTGGCTTGTTGGATCCTGCCCTAGTTGGATCAGCACCTTTCCGAGTAAAAAAAAAAAAAAAGAAATCGTGTGGGTGACCACCTGCACAAGAGAAAGGAAAACATGGCATGAGTAATCTTCATATATATATTTGCTTGAGCACACTGGGGCAATTAGCTGAGCGAGATCCCAGAATCACTCGTCTCCCTCGTACCAGCCGGACAGCTTGGTGTTCGTATGATTGTAAACTCGAGGGTTCTTCGGTTCTTGTTTGTGTTTTTCTATCTTTTTTCGCTGATGTTCCAATATTATTCTAAGAAGTCCTGTTCTCAAAGGCGGAAAGCGTTCGAAAGCCACCCAAAAGCGAATGTATGGGTGCATTGTTTAAGCTGAACCTACTTAAACATATACGGAGAAGTAACAGGGTTTTTCAATAACACATGTCGCAATGCTTGTTGTGTATGGTTGCATATATAAATTATTTGCTCTAGTTCTCAACACCATTTTCTATGTGACCACAGCGCGAATCAACGCTAAGGGAATGTGGAATTTTAAAACAACGTAGTATGCCGTCTCTTGGTTAGAACACCAATCTTCAAAATGTATGTTCACTAATTTTGGACTTTTGAGTATGTCGCTTTAAACGGCTAGCGCGGATTCAAGAGTAACAGAACATGAATGGGAGTATTGGATGGCAAATTCAGAATCGAAAATTTAGTTCTCAATACTAAACGGCTCTCGTTTTCGTTCTGGGTAAAAAAACATGTGTGGCAAACTAGCTAATTAAAATCCATCTTATTTCCTTTCATAATTGAGACTTGCATTGTCCTCTGTTTCTGCATTCAGACTACTAGGAATATGGATTCTTGATGGGTTTCACTTGTAGGCAAATTTAATAATTTTTTGTTTGTTTTTCTTATCGATTCATTTTTAGATAATGGAGCAAATGTGCATAAACGACCCCAAATCCTCGCTCTTTTGTTGGCGTTTTTCGTCATGGTCAGCCTTTGATTTAATTTGCTGCTCATCTCCGCGTCCGCCTAGTTTCCCTCTTATCCTTGTATACATTTATTCTTGTAAAATTAATTATCTTCCTTGCTTCGACGGGGATAGAGACGATGAAGCTTCACTTTGCTCTAACCAAACAGTCAATCTAAACAGTTGATCTTCGTCGCTCACAAAATGTCAAGCACTCAAAAAAATATTTCTTTAAATACTATAAATATTTGCAGTTGTAAGCCAGAGTAGGATTAATATGGTAGAAGCTACATACTGCATATGCATTGTGACCTTAATGCTTATACATGATTTTAAAACATGTTCCTGACAGGCATTCACAGTGGCTTTAGCTTTGCCGTTTGCGTCTACCCCCCATTTTATTATAACTACGTGCCCCACATGGAACTTTCTCCGCCTTGTCAGTATGTGGCATATTTCATCTTGTCATCAAATGAAGTTGCTAAAGGACATGAATTCGCTTCATTTGTGTATTTTTCTATAAAAAATCTTCTTTGCGTTTGTAGCTACACAGTTAGTCGTGCTAAATGTCTAGTCATCAATGACCAACAATGGCAGTGGCCTTGATTTTCTCGCAATGTTTAATAATTTCGGGAATGTGTTATGCAATCAACGCCTATAGATGTATTACCAATATCGACTAACCCCTTTTTTTCAATCCTTTCTCGTTGATTCTTCAATGGAACATGGGTGGTATGCAGTGGAAAGTTAGGTAACAAGTTCAACAGCCTTGTGAAGAAAAACGTATTCCATGGACAAATTCTAGCTGATCTTTCCGAAGTTTTCCTAATGTAGAATCATGTATGCCCTTCATATTGTAATCCGCTGGTGGAACCAACAAGTTCTTTGCCAATATAAATATTTAAGAAAAATATAAGAAATAAAACCAAAGAAAAAACATACAAGCAGACAAAACGACAATGTGTTATTTGTACAGATATTTCTGAGAACATGTAGTCTGTTCTACGCAAATGTTCGAAATCAGTTCTTAAATACAGAGGAAATTCAGTTTATTTATCTCGCTAACCCCCGTTTCACTACGGAAAAATTCTTCAGAATTGCATTTTGTCATTCAAAAGATCTGAATGTTACTTTTACGTTTGCATGAAAACGAAATCCAGATTACACAAGATGCAACCTTGCTCAGGCAAACGTAGCTTATCACTTACTAACTAGAAGACGACGCTCAGACCAACATCAGTCAGACTTGCATTCAGCACTTGTGGAAACTTACAAGAGATAAGTAGTTTCATATCCATGGAACTGCTAAGCATGTACCATGTATATTGTCGCGGGTGAAAAGGAAGATTGGTTATCTCTTCGCAGAGATGAGTCATCCGCTCCTTGGACAACGCTGCGATCGTGGTGAAGAAATTATCGGGAGAAGTCCGCTCTAAGAAAGATACGCAGATACGCAGTCCGGAAGGGGAGTAATTCGCGCGACGGTATAAAACGCTGCTACGAATCTGCGTTAGATGAGTCTCCATCGGGTGAGCTCCCAGAGCTGGGCTCCGTTAGAGGAGTTCCCTGGTTTCTTCAGAGGTCTTCAGACGCTTCTCCAACTTTTTGTAATGGTTATCCCCTTTTTGTTTGAGAAAACCATTGTTTAGATTTAAGTCATCACTTGTTGTATTCATTTGTGCTTGTTTAAATACAACCCGAGTGACAATATCTTGTATGCCTTTGCAGCCATGCTCTTGATGGCACGTGTCATATGAAAAGGCGAGGCTATCGCCAGTTCACATAGACTTAGAGAAATAATTACACCTCATACAAATTGCGGGGATGTCAACACAAAAAAATATTCGCAAACCCCAATATTTGTAAGTAAAAAAAAAAAGCAATAGTGTCACGGGGTCAATGACCAGCTGTGTGATCCGACTGGTATTTAGTACAACCGGACGTATGACGTCAGATACACTCATATATAGTCGCCATGTAATCTTGTATCGCTCTCAGTCTTACTCTTACTGCCCTTGAATACAACGTAGTGTTACATGGTGGAGATCAGGGTTGGGTCGAGCGCGAGTTCATGTGCGCTCCAAAGAAAATTTTGTGATTTCGAGCGCGAGGGCAACCATTGAAGTTCGCGCTTTTTTTTCCGCTCATTAGCACCCTCTACCAAAACCAAAAATAACTATTGTTTTTGGTAGGCGTTTTCCGCCGTGAAATCTATTGCCATGCCGGTTCGACTGTCAGTGCTAAAACCCCCATCTGGCGACGGCTATTGGTAGCCTTTTTGAATATGAATACATACCAACCTTTTTGAATAACCTTGATTGTAACTCGTTGTAAGCTACCACCAGGAACCTGACTCACTTTTAACCGACTTTTAGATTTTTGCATTTGAAGTCCCAACTTTATTCCGATTCCGTTTTTTTCCAATGATGCAATAGCCAACGAAGTGAAAAGATGTTTAAAATACAAAATCTAAAAGTCGGTTAAAAATGAATCACGGTGCTGGTCGTAGCTTACAACGGGTTACAATCAAGGTTATTCAAAAAGGTTAACCAAACCAAGTTCTCGGAAAAGCCATTTGTCTAACCTAAAACAACCGGCACACCTCTCACTTGGATAAGTTTGATTTTAAATATCATTTCAGTATTTCACTTTGTTACAAATTGCGTGAAAAGAGATATTTAAGGCTGGGCTTTCATCGGATTTTAACATTGGATATTCCGGCTCGATGAAAAAATTCTAGGAAAGTCACCTCAGAATCGAGTTTCGAAAGTTGTATAAGATCTCGACCGTTCGCGAACCTATATTCCCTTTGGGACTGCTTGTAGATAAAAATTTGCGGCGGTCGCAAAAGAGGACTGAAATGTTGAATCATGAATCAGGAAGAGCGAGATGCTGGAGATGGAAAACATTTCCCGAGTTAATCCAGGTATTGCTTGACATTAGTCAATTGAGGGAGTTCGACCGAAACAAGAAGGGGAATGAAATACAGATCCGATTTCCTGTTCAAAAATTGAATCCTGTTCTCGAAAGATTGCGTAAAGTGTACACACCATACGCGGTGGATCGTGTAGTTGACCAACTTGCGGCAACAACTACATCCTACAACATAATTAAGGTAAATTCATTATGAAAGATTTAGCCACTCAGACTTAATTACCTACCCTTGCAGGACAAGAACACATATATTGTAGCAAGTCACACAGAGCTCTACACTGCAAAAACGGATCTGACCGAATGCTCTTGCACGTTTTTCCAGAACTTTGGTCTTCCCTGCAGACACCTACTATTTCTGTCCGAAAAGGAGTAAATCCTGGTACCTGTAGAAGAATACAAAAGGAGATGGCATTTGAACGAGGACGAGGTAAAGATAAATAAAAAGTTTCCAAATAACCCTTAACAACTCGTTCATTATTTAAATCAGGAATCGATACAAGACGAATCTCAGGAAGCTTGGTCTCCAATAGTCCTTGAACAGCAACGAAATAGAGTTAGAACAACCCGTGACGACATGTTCAATAGAGCTCTTCAATCGACCAAAAGCCTGACGAATGAACTCCAAAATGTCCCCCTGCTAGCCTTCGAAGGATACCTTCAAGTATTGGAGGAATTTAAAACCTGTATTCGCCGGAACCGACCGTTTCAAATAATAATTGGGGTTATTAAGAATTGAAAACTCGATCTAACAATTGATTCTAATTCTATTACCGATTAAAACTCCATCAGCAGTAGCTGATCCGGTCGTTCCAGCAGTGGTTGATCTGGTCGTTCCAACAGTGGCTGATCCGGTCGATCCAGCAGTGGCTGATCCGGTCGATCCAGCAGTGGCTGATCCGGTCAATCCAGCAGTGGCTGATCCGGTCGTTCCAGCTTCGGGCGATCCAGTCTTTCCAATTACGGATGAAATCGAAAATGCTGCTGTAGTGGTTCATTTGGACCATTCATATGGAACGAATGGGGTACCGACTACTGTAGAAGTTGAGGAGGATCAACTAAGACAAAAAGGAGCAAGAGTGGATGAAAATCTGATGCTCTTAATGCTCCCCAACACCAAAAATCGCGCTGGACGCCCACGAGGAACGAGAAAGCTGGACCACCCAAAGAATGCTCCTAAGCCATTCGATAAGAAAAAGAAATCAGACCAGAAACATAGTAAGATAAAATTTTCACATCAAAACACATTCAAAACATTAATCAACTATGTTAATTCAGTTTTCTTGACTTGGTTCATCGGGAGCAAGAAGGCAGAGGAAGTTCTTCTATCAAAGCGGTTAATCGCCGAAGAGATGCGACACCAAATGCCGGAGCAAGTGTCAAGTGCAGTCTAGAATCCTAAGATCGAATTCGACAACTTCAGAAAGTTGTTTGATGAAGATGCATGGATGTCGGAACTACCAATGGGTAACATAAATTTGTCAGATAAAAGATATCTTAAAACTTTTCCAATTCAAATTTACTTTAAATTTAGTTGTAACAAAGAAGCGAATTAACACACATTTGTGTTACTACAACAAGCCTGTGGATGGGGGGGATATTGTGTGATTCTTTCCTCGTTCCATGTCACAGAAAATGTGAAAAATTGACACCTGGAGAGGTGATAAAAAGTAGATACTACACGTGTACTTTATCTTTTAAACTTGTAAAATAAATATCAATAATTACAGTTTGAAGACATAAGTTAATCAATTAAAAAATACTTACTCGTAACACCAATGGCAATGACTAAAAGTGAGATTCCAGCATGCTATAGCCTACATGACTTGCTAGACGAAAGATTTATGATGTCAGAATATCTACCAGGGACTAAATTCAAAAATTGAGTTGAACTATTAATCAGTGATGAGTGAATCAATTAAGAAAAACTTACTGAAACATCAATAGACTACCAATGAGTGAAAGTGACATTCTAGCATGCCCATTGCTATATATCACTTAGACAAAAGTGTCCAATGAGGTCATCTACCAGGGACTAAATTCAAACATTCAAACTTTCTTTTTGAAATTTTAATTTTTGGACTTAAGCGTTTTTAGTGCCTAACCCTGAGGCAAGAGTTGCGGAGAAGATTTACCGGGTTTTTCTCATTGCAAGAAAGTTGTGGACGTCTGTGTTAGATCTATGAAATAACCAGAACCTACCCTTCTCAAGGGGTCTTTATTTCTCTTCTTTTTACCAAACACACCCTTACTCTATAACCAGGGAATCCGGGCAATCGCGTACACCGAAGCCCTGTCAAGCCAGGCATGGATGCCACAGTCTGGATCTGTTTATAGAGTCTTTAAATGTTGGTTTTTGCTCGTAAAGGTTTGCGCATTAACCAAGTACACGACGGACAGCGGACCTTAGCCTAGTGGTATATCTTCTAAAGGCGGCATGAAATGAGCGTGATGACATGTTTTTCGTTAGTTCCAGGTAGACAGTTCGGGTGACCACGCACGTGAATAGACAAGCATAGCTTTTAGGGTGTTTTGATTTGTTTCCCATCTTTGGGTGTAGAATCCAGTTGTCCAACATATGCTTCTATTGGAGTTTCCATTTCCACAATTGGCTCCTGAATTGGATCCTTCTATGTTGTGGACGGAACCGGGTTTGTTGATGGACCCGAGTTGACTGGCGGGCTCTTGTCCTTTTTCTTTATTCCTCTTAGCTAGTCGGCTATCAGCAGGGATACGACAATATGACTTGCAGGTAACAGAATAGGGGTTCGATATTCCGATACCTTGGAGAGAGTGTGCCTTTGACTCGGATAAGTCTCTCTCTTTCGTCTCAGGATGGTAGTTGTGATGTATTCTTTTTCTTTGGTTGAATCTCGTGGCAGAGTTGTAGTAATTCACAGGGTTTTGGGTATCTTTCCATTTGGAGCTGTCCATGTATGAGCAGCTCCGCTTCCTCTAACTCTCCTCTGAACAGTCTAGCGATTTTTATTTCCTTTTACTTAACCTTGAGGCTCTCTTCCAGTGTTTAAAGAGCAGTAAAACATCCTACGTTGCACGTTCTCCACAAATGTGAAAACCTCATTTGTGTCGAAGTTGGTCTGCTGCGGTTGCAGCGTCTTATGGAGAAACCAACTTCTTCATGTTAAAAAATAAGTTTTCATAAAAATCATTAAGATTTTCCCCCTTTTCTTCCTAGCAGTGGGTACCCTATTCATTTTTTCATTTCTTAATTATTTTTCTAGCCCTAGTTCTATCTGGTTTATTTTTATTTAGCTATTGTTTGTGAATGGTTTGTTGTTCATCCCCTGGTAGCAGACGAATTTCTGGCAGCAAACGAAATTCTTCGGCTAAAAGAGACGAGCAACTTATAAACAAAAATAAAATAAAAATAAAGTAGCCTACAAACGCTTCACCATCATTTCCGAGATCAACTAACGATACCAACAATAGGCCTACACAGCCGTTGATAATTTGCAATTTTTGTGGATATCGCGGTCATATTCAGTCTAATTATCGTAGTTATCAACGTCAACAACTAGAACAAGCTCAGCCCTCTGTGTGTTATTCTTGCCGGGACATCGGCCTAAATCTAATAATTGCCCTAAGTTCAGAAGCACCAATTGGCCTAACTTACCAGGTTTCCCTCAAAACCAGGGAAACCAGTAGGGATCAACTGTAGCTTCTGGTCAGTTGAAGACAAGTCGCAAAATTAACAACCATTACGAATGAATCAACTCCAATAATTCCCTAAAAAAATTTTCAGGTCCCGTTACAAGCATTATTTGATACAGGCGCGTCTAAAAGTATTATTCATGAGAGATTATTTAATAAGTTGTCCCCTAGAGGTCAGATGATCTGAAGTCAGCTTGATTTCGATTTATATGATGTAGGGGAGAAAAAGTTACATACGTTGGGAAAAGTGACTTTGCCCGTTGGATACGAAGAGTCAATTTTACAGCAAGAATTTATTATTACAAATGGTATTTCTGAAGATTGTATCCTTGGATGGGAATCAATTCAGAAACACGCATTTAGGCTTGAGGGAGAAGCCAAAAGCATTTATTTAGCAAGAGATGAGCAATGTCCAGCAGCTACCTCTAGGGTACCGGAAATGGCAGTTACGACGGTAAAAAAAACGACGCTATCTCGTCAGACGTCGCTTGTAATTGTAGGCCAATTAAAAGGTTCATTTCCGTATGTTTCCCCTAACACAGCATTTATATTTACACCAGTAGAAAATTTTCCGGAAGGAGTTTATATTGAAGAATTTATCGGAAAATTATCGGGAGATGAAACGTATAATATTGTAGTTGAAAACCATTCGTTAAATCAAGTCAAAATCCCAAGAAACACCAAATGAGGCGTAATTGAAATTATTCATCATGTCATAGGAAAAATAGCTTTAGACCAACGAGAAGCTAAGCCTAACGAAATAACTGAGCATATTGTAATTTCATAAGTCGACACTGAATTTCAAGCACCACTCTCTAAATTATTAAATGACTTTCACGACTTGTTTGCTTCAATACCCAAGGACGAGGCCCCATTCGACAACGCCCATATAGAATAACAAATAACCAAAGGAAATTACTAGAAGACAAAGTACAAGAAATGCTTCAAGCAAATGTAATTCGATATTCGCAGTCCCCATGGGCTTCACCCGTGGTATTAGTAGAGAAAAAGAATGGAGAAATAAGATTTTGCGTCGATTTTAGGAAATTAAATGGTATTACAAAGAAAGATTCTTTTCCCAAGCCAAGAATTGACAAAAGTTTTGATAAATTATATGAAAAAAAAATCTTCATGACTCTTGATTTAGCTTCCGGCTATTGGCAAATTCAAGTTAATGATCCAGATATCGAAAAAACCGCTTTTGTTGTAGAAAATAACCTTTACGAATTTAAAAGAATGGCATTCGGTTTGTGTAATGCACCAGCTACTTTCCAACGACTAATGAATTATGTACTAAAAGACGTCTTAGGAAGTAAAGCATGAGTATATTTGGATGATGTCATCCTTTTTTCAGACACTTTTGAAAATCACTTATATTACATCACATCATATTACACTTATGATATCAGAGAAATTTTTACCCTATTAAAAGAAGCAAATTTAAAATTGAAACTTAACTCTGGAAGACTGAAGATTGTCCATCTATTGAAAACCCATTGGATTTTGAAAATCGATTCCGCAAATCGATTGCTACTCAAACTACCGATATTTCCGAAAATGAAATCGGCCACGACATTGAAGATAACGGTGACGCAGCATCAGCCGATAACACAGATACCAACGTTCCGAGGGAAAACTATTTTCCGACGGAGGAAATTGAGAATGTTACCAACCCAACCCGACTTTCACTGGAAGATTATGTTTCCTTCACTGAAATGTGTGACGACGCCACAGATCAGCGTCATCACCCTCCAATTACCGAGGACAACGCTGCAAGCGCCAAAAATGACTCGGACGAAATCCCATCAACAGAGTCCACGAAAAATGTGTCGACAGAGACATCGGAACAATTTAATGTCACCGGACGCCCGCAGCGCAATCGAAGAAAGCCTCTTCGCTACAGAGACGGGCACCAATAGCGCGAATTGCGAAAAGAAAAAAAATATTTACTTCACGACGTCAATGTCATCAGAAGTCGCTCGACTATATAAAATGAGGAAAAATACCAAGTGTCTTACAGATCCTCTCAGCACCGCTCATCTGTTCGTCTCAGCTAAGACACGTCTTTCAACTGCAATCATGGAGCAGAACCACCAAAACGGACAAGAGGACGCTCAACAACAGCCCCCGACGCAGATCTGGGAAACCGCCGCTTACGACGACTGGGGCTTGAGTGCTGCTCAACAGTACAGCCTACAGGTACCGGCCAACACACCTGAGGCGCAACCGGTCGACCACAGCTGGGTGCAGGCGCAGCAGCCGGGTGTGCAGTCCACTGCTTAAATGTCACGTTCTCCGGACTCCGACGGCAGACATTCCTGGGACAGGGAGCGACGCCGTTACGACAGAAGCCTAGAGGTCCAAACCGCTCTCTTATCGAACCGACTGACCGACCAAATCAGCAATGATAACTGGAACGGAGCCATCGTTACATTAAAAAGGATCCTGGATCTCGATCCCGCACGCCGTCATCCCCATCTCTATGGCTGGTCTACATATTGGGACGCTCCGTTCAAGCACTCACGCCGATAATTCGACGACGACGAGTAAGAACTTCACCGATAATAAGGAATCGACGACGACAACGGACTTCCATCATCTTTACTAGCTTTTGAAATTCCACTTTCATAAAAGAAAAAAAAGACAAATTGCATTATAAAAAGTAGTAATTTTCATGGAAAAAAAGAATGGGGTTAAAAAATAGATAAACAAATCAATAAACTAAAAATAAAAAAATATATATATTGAAGTTGAAGCGGCAATAATGGATTAACGGTTCGAAGAATAAGGCGTATCGTCAGCATACGAAGTGTGCTGTATTACCCGAGGTAATACTTATCCTAAACCGGTTCGCACCGACAATCTGAACTGGCAGCGAACCGTTGAAACATTCTGCTGCCTTATTTTAAAAATTGCTCTCGTTTTCCGACCAAGAAAAAATCTGTAATGAAGCAGACAAGTTCTTTTCGGTACAATTTGTAATTATTCCAATTTATAGCATAACTACATACAGTTTCGACAAAAGAAATTGTTTTTTTTCTTCTCCATGGTAGATCCCATACGTTTCATTTCTTCTATATTCTTCTTTCCGAGTATCTTCCTTTTCTCCTTCTTTCTCTATCCGATTCGTTAAAGAAGAATACGACACTCGTTGGGAAGACAAAGTTTCTCGCCGACGAAACACGACGCTCACCAATGCCATCGCCAACTTCCACCAACCCTGCAGGAGTATTTTGCTTACGTCAAGAAATAGTATAAGCGAAATTCAGCCGCTTACCGAATCCACTATTGAAAACACAACACGTTGCTCGTCAACTTAACAACCAGCGTTCAAACAGAACACACGCTCTCCTCCTACACTAAAAAAAAAAAAAAAAAAAAAGAAGAAGGAAAAATTGGCAGACCAATCCAACGCAAACCGGGTAGTCACAATCGTCCGGAATCTAAGTGGACAGGCAATCCTCTTAATCACCGTCCCCGGCGCAAAGACCAGAATGCCGGCGCCACCACCTGCCGCACCAACAACGTTCGAACTCCAACTCCACCCAGACGTCAGTCGCGATCCGCCATCTCCTAACCGTAATCCCCGGGAGTTTCTCCATTGGTGGCATAGGAGGATACACCAGCTGATCCGCAGACTGCAATCGGAGAAACAACCACAAGGACGGAATGACGGGTCGAGTCAACCCGCAAATGAACGGCCGCACCAGTGAAGTCTCCATCAGGATTTCAACCAGTGTGTACCCATTGTAGTTCCTATAATAGTCGTGTAGAAAAAAATAAATGTGTGTTTCATTTCACTTGGTCTTGAACAAACCAAAAACATATGAAGAGAGAGAGAAGTAAATCTCTCCAATATTAATAATAAATCACATAAAAGAAAAATATGTACCAAAAGAAGCAGAAAAACTCTGAGAACAACAATCTCTTGAAAAAAAAAACAGAAAAAAAAACAAAAAAAAAAACAAACAAACAAACACAAAAGTACATGAGTTCTCTCTCAAGCGAAAAAAAAAATTTATTGCTATCGCTTTCCATACTTAGGTCGGGTTATATGTTGAGATACCATAAAACAATGTTTCGTGTCCAACAAGTATAAAATAGTTCATTATTTCTTCTTGCCTTTGTATCCTTTTAAAATATTTGTATTTCATTTGTTCCCTCTCTTAAGCCATAAATAGCATAACTTCCCATATTTCTGTCTTTTACAATAGAAGTAACAGACATTTATCGAAAACAAATTGGAAAATAGTAGATTTTATTAGAAGTCCATCTGTTATAATTAATCAGTAGCAATACAACATTGGAAATAGTAAAAAGTAAAGTCTTGAAAAAAAATAGGTAAATTTTTTATAGTAATGTACTCCATTTGAATTTAACAACTCTCTTTCCAACGACATAAATTTGTTCCAAAAATATTGTATCCCTCTACTATAAAAAACAGTTATATTACGACACCCCCTATTTTTCTATTATTTTGCCGTGGCGTAGCCGATGAAAAGCCAACGGGAAATCGTTGACCTTTCAAAAGCCATCAGAATTTTATTTTTATTTTTTTCTCTCTTTTACTTTTATTTTTTCCTTCCATTATTTCTTTTTCATATTTGATTATCTTAGCCTAGTAAACCCACATGATGACTTAGAATAGTTGGTTAGGATACGAATTTCGTCTGAAATCACAAATTTTGGCCCTACTGCTGTTGAAATGGCTTACAGGGCTAACAAGTTGTTGGAAGGCTTTGAAAAAGCCAATAGTGAAAACCTTCCTGAAGTAAATATTATTTATTAAATAAATTTATCATTTCGAAACTTGAACATTTAATTTTAAAAAATATAAATAGTTAAGGTAAACACATATAGGAAGGAGAGCCTACCAAATTTGTGATTTCAGACGAAATTCGTCTGCACTTTGATCACAAATGAAGGACCGCCCACCAAACATGTTGGAAGGTCCGTTTTGATAGGGGAGGGGCTTATCTCAACTTTAAATAATAATTTAAATTACTTAGAAGCTACAAAAAAAAAATTACCACGCGACTCAGCATGAAAAACTGTGTATACGAAATTACCAGCTTTCGGACAAACTGCTGTTGTGATTAAGGGTAACTCCATGAATGTCACATTTGAGACCTTAATTACGTCATGCAGACCACAGCCAAAATTCAAAAATTATACCATTAATCTCGATGGCTGGGAATTAGTTAAATATTCCCCATGCTATTGGACCACCGGATTCGTTAACTTCAACGATAAGCCTTACGCTTTTCGCAACTACACATGGAAAAAGAGTTGACGCTAACATGTTATTGCCGGAACAAACGCTGGCACATTCCTTCCGTTACGACGACGTAAAATTCTTCGATTATGAACATCGTACTAACTCTGCTTACAACGACAACTTACTTAACCACATGAATGTCATGGTTGATATAGTAGCCGCCGTGAATGAACATCCACCGACCGAATTTTCATTAAATCACCAGGCCAGTGCTTTTCTCCTCTTGAAAATTCGGAAGGAGCTTGGAACTTGATCTGTTTCGCCATAGCGACAGTCGGGCATAGGAAATGTGTTAAACTTAATGGATTCGACCTCCAAGCTGGCTGACGGCCTCGCGTTGTCCGGGGGTCTCGACCTAACGATCTTCCACTCGATACTCGTTGCTTCCCAGTTCTACCACTTTTTCTGACCATAATCTTTTTTCTTATTTTATCCTTTTTCGGTCTTGATGGGGTCACCATACTAGAATAGTCGTTTACGCACTGATCTATCGAGTAATTTTAATCTTTTATTTTGACAACCAAAAAACGAATAACGTTTACATCGCTTTCATCTGGTTCAGTGATTTCTTCCCATCTATCCCATTCTGACGGATCGAGGCTCAGGAGTAGTAGTAGGGGATACCGATCATATATTGGACACTGTCCCATGTTAGACAGTGTCCTAAAAAATAGATGAAATCGTGATAAAAATTTCTTTCTTATTAAATTGTGATTCTTGTCGTTTGAGACATTTATCGACTTGTTTGAATCATGTTAACATTTTACGGGAATATACCATCGAACGAAGTCTGCAGCTTCGTTCGATGGTATATTCCCGTAAAGTTCTTTTTAAACCCAAGGATAAGGAAGTTTTAATACAATTGTTCCTTTTTTTCACTATTGAACGACCCGTTCGCTCCTCCGTCATCGCACGACTTTGGCTTTAAAAGAGTCTGGGTGATAGGGTGAACGACTATTACTGCCAGTGACTTTGTAAAAAATTTGTCTTTTTCAATTGTTTTAAAGAAATTTAATGTTATTAATCCTCATCCTAGGTATGCGAAATACCGAGATGTTTATGCCCAGCACCTTGCCAGACTCCTACGGTGGCTGGAGTCAGAAGAGGATATTTTTTATCCTACTCCGAATTCAGTCGTCTTCCTGCTTAAACAATTGCAGGAGTTCGAGTACGGCTATTCTATCGTGATGATGATAGAAATGATGATGGTGGTAATCCTTTAAGCTTACGGTCCGGTGGCTAGGGTTTTATCCGTCGAGTTTAGTTGTTTGTGTGGTGCAATTTGTTGTTTGCAGTATTATTAGTGAGATTGTCATACATTTTGGTTTAAATTTTTTTAATTTGTTGCCTTTTTTTATTACTAGCTTTTAGGTCAGTTTGAATATTCCTCGCTGTCAGAACTCCTTCTGTTTCTGTTTCGTTTGTAGTAATCGTATAATCAGATGTTAACTTTCCTCAGATGTCCGTTTCTCCTGTAGCGGCTCCTTATTGTATGAGAATACTCATTACGCCTTGTCGAAATATAGTCACTACATGTAACGCCGTGTAGTTTTCTGGTTGTGATGGTTGATTAATGTCGATGTAATTTTTTGGTTTATATGCACTCGTGGTAAGACTTTCGTTTCCATATTTCACTGCATAGTGAAGGAGGGAGCTATTGTCACTCACTAGTTTTGCCATATTTGATTTTAGCCACAAGTAATCGGTGACATCCTTGTTTCCATGGGCGATTACTACCTTTAATGGTGTTTTTCCTAAACTTTTGTAGGCTGAAAGTTTGCATGAGTGGTATCTCAAAATTTGCAAGAAGAGTTTGTTATTTTCAGCTGCTGCTTTGTGTGCGATAGTTTCTCCATTTCTCTCTATATCTGGGCACATCTCGTAGGTTAAAAATAGATCCGTGATGTCTGAATTCTCCACTTTGACACCACTTCCATCTAAGAGTTTGTATTTATAGTTCAGAAATTCAGCTTTTTTGCGGAAGTTCCATGCGGTGATCCCCATCTTTTCGATTATACATTTTCTTATTTCCTCTTTGGGTGCGTCAAACATCTCTAGGAATATTTCTTTATTTTGGAACCGTGTAACGGCTTGAACTCTTATCCCTATGGCGTTTGCATTGGCTACGGAAAACGTTAAATGTGTTTTCATCACAGAGTGGCTACATTTTGGTTTTGTTGTGACAGGACTATGTCTGAAAATGGGTGTAGTCCGGGGAGCCCAGGAGGTTTTCGTTTTGAACTATTCCTACTATAATTTAAGGACATTTTACGACGAGTACAAAAAACCAGCTCTTGTCCGTCGCAAATGGTGCAATCACGTCGGCCGATGCTCCCGAAGTCGGCTTGAAATGCAACGAAAATCTGAATCGTTCCTACTGCCTAATATTTTATTTTTATTTTGTGAGGATTGATATGAGGAGTAAGAATGTCAAAGACCAGAGCATTTTCTCTGATGCAAAATACAAACCAGAACAGTGCGTGTAACACCTTTTATTGCATGAAATCCGGAATCGTATCTACTAAAAACACTACTGCACTATTAGAACTCTTTAGTTTGAGCCAAATAGCAACCAGAATTGGGTGTGAACAAGAATCTTGACACCTAACCACAGTTCAGGTTTATAGTTTTGGTTTTTATTCTTAACTGCTATCGCCAGATCTTTTCCCATGTATACGAATTTGAATGCATCCATTGTGTTTGTTTAAGACTTGTTCGTCCGATTGCTTTCTTAACACCAATGGTATGATGGGGTTACCTGGAGTTTAATTTGGATTAGCTGCTTTATTCTACTTTTATTCACCTATTTGTTTTAATTTGTTATCTAGGTTATTTGTTTTTGTTTTGTATAGTCTCCACTTCTCACGAACATTTTGATAGATTGCACGTTGTTTTTTTTCTGTGCAAGTGCGTTGTTGTTCCGATTTCCAATTTCCTTCCACCGTAGGGTAGATGCTACGTTGTTTTAGGGCACTTGATTGGACTTGTCGCATTTGTTGATGTCTTTCCGCAGTTAGGGGTGCAGGTGCAGACATTCTTTTGATTAGCTGTTCTACAACTTCTTCAGGACTATTGACAGTGTCCGTGATCATGGATGTTAATTCGTGGAATTCTTCTACGTTATTTGAGTTTCTTCTTGTTTTTCTTTTCTCGCGGCTTTTTGTGTAATTCTTGGGAAAGCGTTACACACGATGAAGATTCGGAGGCATACGAGAAAAAGGATAAATCCAATAACAAATAGACCCATGATTGTAGTTTATCGAACCATAGTCCGTATTTGGTTGTGAGGTTTTTCTGATATAACTATGTCAGATACTGAATTTGAATCGGATTTCTGCATCTGGCCTACCAGGTAGTTTTAGATGCTTAACTGCTCCATTTCCATGGTTTCGTGCACTGAATGGCTTTTCAATGTGTAGTCGAAGTGATTTAGGCACAATTCTTCGAATTCCGTAATAATGTCCAGATTTGGCATGTGGATATTTGCTTTTTATTTTACCCAGTCTTCATCGTCATTTCAAATTTGATTTTGTCGTTAAATTCTTCAATACTTTCGGGCAAGCCATTTTCATGGTTTTTGTCATTTATGGATTCGTCAGGCATCAAGTCCTATTTTTGTGTTAAGGCTGCCACCTTATGCAGTTCTTGTTTAATATTGTAGATCGTGTTTTTCGGAGTAATTGGCAATTTTTATCGCTTTACCCTTTTTGTAATTTTGGAGTGACGTTGTTGATCTTCAATGGTGGGGGCTTTTTTTGTGTTGTCATTATCTCTGGTGTCTTTTCTGTTGTTGCTTTATTTATCGATTTCATTGTGGAAGTTACGTGATCTTTCAGCGTCGTGATATGTTGTGTTGTGGATGATTAACTCATTGTGTTTTTTGTTGCCGTCGTGGTTAGTTTTGTTGTTATTGATGCGGGCGTTGTTGTTGTGGTGGCTCTAGTTGATGTTGATATAGTCGTTTTAGTTATGATTGTATGTATTGTAGGTTTTGTGGTTGCTCTAGTTGTTGTCGTAGGTCTATTTCTAGTTGTGGTTTTTACGGTTGTTTTTCTTGTTGTCGTCGAAGTCGCTTTTGTCTGTGGCTGATTATGCTTTTGCAGTTGGCTTTGTCGTCGTTGTTGTGCTTGCAGTTAGAGTAGTGTATTTTTGCGTGGTGGGCGTAGTTACTCCATTATTAGATTTTTTTCTCTTTTGATTATTAACGGCAACGATGGAAGTGTTTTCCCGTCTAGTGCTTGCAGTCTGCAACGCTGTGATGGCTGCTGCAGATAGTGTTCGTACTTGGTGTGGGTTTCTGTATTCTAAACTGAAATGTTGTGTTTTACTTGAGCCATGGCAATGCCCCAGACCAAGAAGTCATACTCTCAGTGTGAGATATTTTCTTTCAGACGCCGGTGAATGTAGGCCAGTTCTGTCTGTTGGCATGAGCTGTCCTGTGTGTTCGAAAGTGTCCCAGATAGAGCTAGTGTTGGCTCACTCTTGAAGAACTAGCATTGTTGTGTTGAATTTAATGCAAGCGTTAGTGTTGAATGGTCTAATGGTGAAATCTTACGTGTGTTCGAGGGTTTGTCCTCATTTTACTGCTTTGCTGCAATTTCCTTTTAAGTTTGTGATTGCACTAAAGGGTCATTATTTTTATCAGTGTTTTCAATTCTTCTTGACATCTTGTTTAATCGATGTCGCAGTCTTACACAGTTAGTTCTTCATTTAATTAATCCGTGGTGTGTTACACATTTTTCGTATGTCCCAGGTAATATTCCTCCGGCCGTGATTTGTTTTAAGAATAGCTTCAAATAAAGGTGAGTTGATTTTAGTTGTAACTACTTCGGTTGTTCTAGGGGAATTTCTTGTATTTCTGGAAACGGCGTTTCCCGAAATTTTTCAATTTTTCCAGGATTGGTGTTATTTGTCTAGAAGATCCACTTTTGGTTATCACTGATGTTTTCTTTTCGGTGCATTCCTTTAGCTTCAAAGTTGGTCCGATTGCTAATGTGATATACATGTCAGATTCTTGTGAACTTAGCTGATACTTTTCCTGATCGAGTATCCACCGTGATGAATATTTCGAACAAAAGCTTGCTATGAAAAGATCGGCCTCGGCTTCTGTAGTGCAGATATTAGTTTTTTAGGGCGTATTGCCTAGGTTGACTATATATTCAAATTCTGATCCTGATGGAAGTGGGTCATGGTTTGTGAACCTAAACTAGGCAGTTACTGGATTGATGCTTCCAGGATTATAAGTGATGTAAATTGTAGCGCTGTTTCTTGTTATTTAATTGTTGTTTACTTCTTCTTCGACTGTTATAAATTTAATATGTCCTTATATTATTGCTTACCAAGCTTATGAAATGCTATAGAGTCGTTAACCGAGATCTTGATCTTCTAATGGGCTGTTCTGCAAGAATTAGACTTTTTGTAGAATTAACCATTTTGGCATGATATAATAGGAAAGGTACGCGATCGTCCTATCCCTGTCGCTGGGGGGAACGGCGGGTGTGTAGCAAGGGATTCCAAGACTTCTCGCCAGGTTCGCTAGTGAGTTAGGCTGTTTGCATCTCAGGAAGATTTTGTATTTTTAGTTATTCGAAAATGTGTAAGGAAAGTGAATGAATTGAAGCGTCATTTCAGACCTAAGTTTTAGGTACTACAAGATTGAAAATAGGGCCAACTGGGAATTTTTAATTAATTTTAGAAAAACCTTAATTTTTGAAAATTGCGCCTTTTGCAACATTCCCAATTTATTAATTTTCTCATCCGAACATATCCGATATCAGTTAGAAACGATTTTTTTCTGTTTTTTCTGTCTTTTGACTTCAACCAAAAGCTAAACACAACTAAAACTTCGACACTCCACACTCCTCACAACTCATCATCACAACAATCATCCGACACCATTCCAGAGGGATTACTAGTCGTGTTCAGTGTTTCGGATTTTTTTTTTTCAAATCCAATCCAAATCAAATCAATTAATTCCGATCGTTAATAAAGATTTGTTTCGGATTTTTGTTTCAAATTTTGAATTTATTTCTATACCACCCACCACTGTTTAGTATTCACCCTTGCCTGTAGTCTGCACTTGATCCTCGTACCTGGTGTGACATTTCTTGCTGAAAAAGACCTGACACATCTTGAACATTTTTCTACTTTTTTCTGTTTTGTTACATTAAACATTTTCGTCCTCGTGTGTTAAAAAAAAACTCTTGAAAGGTAAGGAATACTATCAGTTAGTCGTTGTCTACACTATGCAGCCATATCTTTACTTTATCGCAACTAAAAAACTTATATTTTTATGTTATTGTGATTCATGTGCTAATATTTTGAATCTGCTTGGTATATTTTTTTGTTTTATCTAAATGACACGACAATCCTGCGCCCGTGGAGGGCTCTAGCCGTGAAACAGGGCTAGCTCGAGTTCAAAGCCAGAACCTAGAGCTGATCATGGGGAAGATGATAGTAAAACAGTCGATGAAGCTGGACCAGAGTCTGAAATTGTACCTGAAGCTGCACCTGAGACACCAAAAGACTCGGTGGGCATGCCACGCAGCTAATTCTTGAAGTGACCAGCTTATCTCTGTCACTTCTTTTTAGACTGAAGAAAGACTAAGGAGCGATTCTATGCAAAGTGCAACCTCTGCCTTGGAAACAAGTACCACATGGGAATCCAGAGTTCATTTTCCAACTTCATTCGACACCTCCAAATATTCCACAAAGAAGAGTGGGATTATTTTGAGTCCTCTACGGAGTCAAAGCAACCATCAGTTACGTCATTTATCTCACCTCGAGTTGCGAGCCGCGAAAGCAGGGGCAGCTGGATAGGCTTCTCTGCCAGATGATCATCACAGACAATCTTCCGCTCAATATTGTCAGGAGGCAAGGCTTCCGATAGTAAAACTAGACCTCATACTCAAAATTACTTCTCTATGAGCTCTGTTTACACATGGTTTCTTTTATTTTAGGCTTTGTACCCTGGTTACAAAATACCATCCCTAGAAAACCTCCGAAAGCTTATCGATTAGCTTTTTGAACGACCGAAGGCTGCATTAAGGGACAAGCTGAAACGTGTCAATTCAACCTCTATTATAATGGACTTGTGGTCTTCCAAAACTACGCGGGAGTACCTAGGCATATCCTGCACGGGCGTGACGGAGGATAACGAGCCGTTCAACGCTTTCTTAACTCTACGGCATACGCAAGGAAGGCATACTGGTGCAGCAACTTTTGCCGAGTACAAGTCGGTTGTGAAGGACTGGAATATCATCAACAAGGTAAATACATATTCCCCTATTTAAGGATAAAACCGACACGATGACATTTTTATTAAATAATTTCCTTTTTTAAACTTAAGTCATTCGTGTTATGACTGATATTGCATCGAATATGAAGTCTGCTTTCTCTTCAAGTCTACCCAGCTGGGAGGCTGTGCCATCTTGCGGTGGAATGCCTTCAACGGACGACACTGACGAGTGTGACGACGATGACGACGATGACGACGATGGCGACGGATGGGTTGACTTGGAGTTGGAGATCGACGAGGAAATCGAGTTGTTGGTGTCGGCCGATGGCGAGGATCAGGAATACATGCAATTAAAGTTGAATCTTGAAGAAATCTTTGACGAATACTTTACGACTTCAAAAATAGACCTTCCCTCGTTTCGTGATTCCGTTCGTCAAGTGTTGCACACACTATTCAACTCACTGTTAAAGACGGTTTAAAAGCCTCAAATGTAAGAGCAATCAGTTATATATTTTTCTGGAAAATCTGTTGCCAACTTTTTTATTTATTTCAGGTAACATCAATTTCTTCAGCCTTAAAACTGGCCTCTAAGACTGCAAAACACTCGACAAGCATGTTTACTTTCGGCCAGTGTTCTGTCGAATAAGCTTCTTCGAATAAAATTTTTATTTTATAATTGGAATTTTTAATCAATTGAATATTATCGAATACTTGTTCCTTGATCTTTCGAATAAATGATGTTTTATTCGTATTCGTGATTCTCGATCTTTTTGATAAAAAATTATTCGTTATTTTTATTCAATTGTGAGCGAATAAATTTTCGAATAATTATCGAATCTAGTTTTTACTTTTTCACGTGGTCTTTTGGCTTGTTTTGTGATTTTTGTGATTTTTTTAAGGTATTGTATAATTATTTATAGACGACGAAAGACGAAGTTTTATCTTAATTTTTTTAAGACAATACTTTGAAGAGTTGTTTAGATGAGTGTGATCGTTCAGATGCAGACTTATCTACGCAGATGAAGTTTGGCTTGGGATTCCTGTTGGATTTAACGTTCTCCATTTTTCTTACTTCACATTTTCAAAGGAAGTTATGGTATCTAAACCCAAAAAGAAGAAGTTTTATCTAATATCAGAGGTTTTTTAAGAAAATGCAAAAAGTATGTAAGGCGTCATCGTTCTGGCCAACTTCAATCTACTAGCAATTGGCATTATGAAGTGGGATATCCTTTGGAAACGTATCCAATCTTGTTTAATTCAAATAAATAACTTAAATAACTAGGAAGTTACAGTAGTATCTAAACCATGCTTTTATTTGTTATATATTTCAGAAAGTGTGCGTCAAAGATTTTCATGGATGACTTGACAAAGAAAGAAAGGCAGCAAAGATATTGTATTGTTCAATAAAAATAAATAAACCTGAAAAAGTTTCTTCAAAGACATAAGCCGTTATTTGTTATATATTTCAGAAACGAAAGTAAGACAGGTAGAACGATTAGACTTCCCTCTTCTAAGGCTCCTAAAAAGGCTGAAAATATTGTACGCAAAAAACTAGAGCAAAAACGAGTTGATCAGTTGATTACTGATTACGTAAGCCGCAAGAAATAAAAGGCGACCTTAAGCACGGTTGAAATTTGACCTTTTATTGCTCTGGTCTATGGCTACTAAATTGACGCAAATAGGCAAAAAAGAGTTGATGTGACGGGTGCGAGAAAATTACTGATCCACGTAATCAGAAGAAGAACGTCTTAAGCACGGTTGATACCTAGATAAAGTAATTAATGACTTGAGTTGGCTGGACCAAATAACGTTTGTCTGAAAGTGCAGACATTTGGATCCGAATCACATGGGGTGGATCGGCAAAAATTACTGATCAAGTAATTAATGACTTGAGTCAAAAGATTTAAGAAATTCAAAATTTTGTTGAAAAGGTTTGCTGCATTGTTACGGAATCACAGGGAGCAAACATTAAGAAAGCTGTTCAATCATTGCAACAAAATTTTCAAAAAGGGAAAATGCACGTCGGGTCTCTCAAAAAGGAGCTTTAAAATCTAAAAGAGAACAACATTCCGCTGACAAAGCTATGGCAGCTGTCCAATAGAAAGGGAATCCCGCAAAAAAAGCAAAGAGATTATCCAAGGCAAAGCCAGCGTCTCTTGGTATTATACATTTTTCTTTTATGTTAGCTTTCCAGATTGATTCATTCAAAAATTTCTTTCATTAAGATAAAATCCAGGAAGAACCAGACCCGGTTTCTGATAGCAATGACACGGAAAATGAACTGGAAATTATCTATGTCGACTTGGGCATTGAATTGGACGAGGGCGAAATCGGTGACGAGGTTTCCGTATCAGGAATTCTTCAAACATCAATCACTAAAGACACCGACGAACATGATATAGAATTCGACTTCAACAGAAGTACTCTTTGCGAAGACTTTCCTTGTTGCTCTCATTGTTTGAACTTGATTGCAACAACCGATTTCAAAAAATTCTCGAATCCGTACGTGCCTCCTCTTTTAAGTTGGCTCATGAGAAAGCCTTTGGAAAACTGCAGAGGTTATGGAATCTCAGCAACCAAAGCGTCCGAGCATCGAAAATCATATATGATACCATTGGTATGTATGATATTTTTTTTTAATTTGAATAAAATGAATTTAAAAGATTAAATGTTTATATTACAGTACCTACCAAAACTCTTTGGAAGCCTGAGAGAACCTTACGTTAAAACGTCATTTTTGCGGTTCTCTCAGTGCTACAATTTTAACCAAATGATACTATTTTTTGTGTGTACGTTCTCATAAATAGTGAGAACGCCCCTAATTTTTTCAAGAATTTTATTTTAATGGGAAGGGTGGGTGAAAATTCGACGAAAAAGTCTTTAGAAAGCCGAGAGGACCTTATGCAAATGAGGCCACTTTGGCTTACTTTATTGAACAAACAGCTAGGGTTACGAAGATGCAAGAAGGCTTAAAAAAAAGAACTTCGTTAGCTCTACCTGTACCCTAATTTTCAGATTTTTCTCTGTTTATTCTACGATTTTAGAGTAGTTTAAAAAACGAAATTATGAAAATCCCTTTTTTGCGGCATCAACCAGAGTTGCCGAATCCTTAGAAACCCTTTGTTTTTTTTTCCTACAGTTTTACAGCTTATATTTTTAATTTTTCAAAAAACCTCACTAGGGGCGCTCATAGCTCAATTCGTTTGGGGTAGGGAGAGAAAAATGCGCAAAGTTCGAATCTTAGGTTTTTCTCTTAATTTAAATAATTTGGTCTTTCGCTACAGAAATGACTCATAGGGCTTACAATATTGGCAGTATGTAAGATACAAACTTTTAGGACACATTTAAAAGATGGCTGGTGGTTTAAGAAGCCAATTGTGTATTGAAAAACGAAGTGAAATTATCACCTTTTTTAAGTTAAAATATTCAGTGAAAAAATTTGCGAATTAACTGGGTGCAAAATGTAAACAGTTTATTATACTATTAATCGATTTAAAAAAACAGGTAGTTGTGCAGATTTACCACGAAGTGGTCGTCCCTCCAAACTAAATTACTCTGATCACCGTTACTTAAAGTTGTGTGCGTTACGTGATCGTCGCAAAACTTTGGCCGTCCTAACAGAGGATTTTAATCATGGGCGCAAAGTGCCCGTATCGCATTCATGTGTCAATCGCGCTTTGCATTCATGGAGTCTGATTGGCAGAGTAGCTGCCAGAAAACCTCTACTATCCCAACGCAATGTTAAAAAAAGATTGGCATTTGCAAAAGAACATGTAAAATGGTCCCGAAAAAATGGACAAAAGTCCTTTTTACTGACGAATCTAAGTTCGAACTCTTTGGCAGTAAGCGCCGCATGTTCGTCCGCAGACGTTCTTGTGAGAGATTCAATGAAGAATGCCTTTTGCCCACGGTAAAGCACGGTGGTGGGAGCATCATGGTATGGGGTGGTATATCGGCTAATGGTGTAACACGACTAAAAAGAATTGTTGGAATAATGGACCAAAAAGGCTATCATTCCATATTAGTGCACACAGCCATTCCAGAAGGAAAACGACTCATTGGAAAGAGATTTGTTTTCCAGGAGGATAATGACCCCAAACATTCATCAAAATTTTGCAGAAACTATCTCGAAAAAAAAAGAGAAATTGGGTACCTAGTTTTATAATTTTATTGTTTAAAAGCATTATTTTCAATTTCCATTTTAGGGAACATCGTAAGAATGGTTTGGCCATCTTAGAGTCCCGATCTCAATCCTATTGAAGCAATCTGGGACTTTATCGATTCCCGTTTGAAGAAAAGTATGAGGACGTCTAAAGAAAAAATGTGGGAAATGGTGCAAGCGGTATGGAAAGATATTCCCCTGGACATTCTACAAAAATACATTTTTTCGATGAGAAAGAGGTGTATAGCAGTCATACACGCAAAAGGCGGTAACACTCGCTACTAAACAATAAATGAAACGAGAAAAGCATTTCGTTTTCCAAAAAATTTATTTTATTTGAAAACACGTTGTACTATTACAAATAACTGGCGTTAACCCAGTCTCCATCGTTTTCTATTACTTTTCGTAATTTCTGAGGAAAGTCAATGATTACATCACTGAAATAGCCTTCCCCATTCAAGTCGTTAAAAACTTGACAAATTGCAATCCATAGTTCATTTATATTGCTTGCTAATGTCCCTGCAGTTTCAAATCGATGGATTATTTCTCTCCATACATTTTCAAGAGGCATCAGGTCCCCTGATTTCCTTTGCCAGTCTGACAAAATTTTGAGGTCATTCGACTTGATATACTCCTTTACTGATAACGAGTAGTGGACTGGGAAGTAATCATGAACGATTTTCTGTCCAGCACAGTAAGGAAGTACATGAGTATTCAGCAACTCTTTGTACTGTTTTGTATCGAGTCTGCAGGAAAGTTTTTTAATGACATTGGGCACGATATTCAAACCAATGCAACTCCATACAGGGACTGTGTTTGGAATGTTATTACCATGACTGCCAGAGTATAAATTTATATGACCATCAAGGTCAAATCTATAAAAGAAAAGTTTGAGGAATTAGTTGATGTTATCACAAAAAAAACTTGAAAAAATATCATACGAAAAACGTTGTTCGTCAACGAACACAGCCTTTGTCCAAAAATGTTCTTGAGAACACAAATATTTTTGCGCAAATTGCCTCCTCTGCAACTTTGTCTCATGATCAAGGATTGGAATGAAGAATGCCATTATTAAGTTTACTAAAAAAACACACAAAAATAGGTGTTTGAAACTTCACTTTTGAAATTGTTTGTTTGGCTATTTTCTGAAGCTGCACTAGACAAGGTAAATATCAAGCGTCATGAGCGTCCCTAGTGAGGTTTTTTGAAAAATTAAAAATATAAGCTGTAAAACTGTAGAAAAAAAAACAAAGGGTTTCTAAGGATTCGGCAACTCTGGTTGATGCCGCAAAAAAAGGATTTTCATAATTTCGTTTTTTAAACTACTCTAAAATCGTAGAATAAATAGAGAAAAATCTGAAAATTAAAGTACAGGTAGAACTAACGAAGTTCTTTTTTTTAAGCCTTCTTGCATCTTCGTAACCCTAGCTGTTTGTTCAATAAAGTAAGCCAAAGTGGCCTCATTTGCATAAGGTCCTCTCGGCTTTCTAAAGACTTTATCATCAAATTTTCCCCCACCCTTCCCATTAAAATATTATTCTTTAAAAAATTAGGGGCGTTCTCACTATTTATGAGAACGTACACACAAAAAATAGTATCATTTGGGTAAAAATTGTAGCACTGAGAGAACCACAAAAATGGCGTTTTAACGTAAGGTTCTCTCAGGCTTCCATAGAGTTTTGGTAGGTACTGTAAGTGTTGGGAATATTATCGCCCAACAGACGACGACAACCCGACCCGGCCGCCGGACGACTGCACCCGCGCATTTGCGCGACTATTGTCTCAGGGGCCCACGATAGGTTGCCCCAAACCCCCATTGTTTCCCCTCCTTTAATTGTTACACCCCCACTAAGTGACTGTAAATCTAACAGTGTAAAACGAATAGACGGTTGGAACAGACACAGTTCTTAGTGTCAATTTAATTACTCAACCTAAAGTGTAAGTACGGTACGACACGCCGTCAAAAGTATTTACAAAGTTAACATGGTCCTTCGAAACCTAAAAGTGAATTTAAGCCAGTGAAGTACTGTGTCCTTCCCATCCATCACATTCAAATATTGTAATTGTTAGGCTGTTTGGGGCCATTGCTAAGAAAGGCCTCTCAAACGAGGGAAGTAACAATCCTTGAAAAAAAAAAATCTCTTTGAACAATTAAGTAAAGAGGGGCGGCCATTAACCACGCTAAAGTCGCGTGTAAGCCTAAGGCTTCCACTACCGCACACAGTTAATAGCCACCGTTCCTTCTCTCTTTCTTTATTTTCTGGGAATGTAATCGCCTCTCACACAGCAGCAAAAAAAAAAAAAAAAAAAAAAACACAATCGCGTCTCTCTAACTTTCCCCTTCTGATTGTTGGCTATCTCGCCCTATTGTTATTTGAAATTGGTAATAAGAAGCTCTATCTGTATCTCACCTGAATTATAGAGGAGTACCGTAAGGTCTCCAAACAAGAAGCAAAATAGGCAGAAAAAGTCAGAGAATCAAGAGGGCGCAGTTGCGCCGAGACGGGCTTTTGCCCGCTTGGGTGGAACCGCCCCGTCCTCCCCCGGCACGAGAGCGTATTCCGGACGAACAGTTGCCAGCAGGAGCTCACGCTCCTAGTCTACAACCATTCTTGGAAATTGCCCGTAGACTCCTCACCGTCGAACAAAACAGAACCGTGACCCGCGCCCCAGGATCCAGCAGCTATAGCTGCTGATCCAACCAAGCCGTTAGTTTGTAGGCCAGTTGAGGAGGAAGACGAACTACAACTTTGCTGGGTAAGCTCGTGTGACTCGTCGGAAGAAGACGATACCTCTACGGAAGAGGACCAAAGCGGATACAACCGGTCAGTGGGAAGAGCAGCTTATATCAGAGCAGACCAGACAAGACAATTGCGTGGCAACTTCACCGGGCGACAGGGTCCGGGCTGGACTAGAAGAAACACCAGAGGAAGGGAACAAAGGCGATAATACCAGCATTGTATTCATTGGAGAGGGCAGCGAATGAAGACTGCTAAATACATCTGGTAAAATAAAAATTGCAAACGCCGTCCATTCTTCTTAAAAAAAAAAAAAATTTCTAGTGTAAGGAGCCCAGGTAATCGGTGACTTAAAAAAAAAAAAAAGTCTTCTCTCTCTCTTGTTGTAGTGACCACCACATGTGGCGCTACTACAAGTAAAAAAAAAAAAGTCTTCTCTCTCTCTTGTTGTAGTGACCACCGCATGTGGCGCTACTACAAGTAAAAAAAAAAAGAGTCTTTTTCTCTCTCTTGTTGTAGTGACCACCGCAGGTGCTGCTACTACTAGTAAAAAAAAAAGTCTTTCTCTCTCTTGTTGTAGTGACCACCGCATGTGGCACTACTACTAGTAAAAAAAAAAGTCTTCTCTCTCTCTCTTGTTGTAGTGACCACCGCATGTGGCGCTACTAGTAAAAAAAAAACACCACTTTCTCTCTTTTCACACTAGTGTTACCGCAACAAGCAGTACCATCTAGCAAAAAAAAAAAAGAAAGTTTTCTTGGTTAAAACTAAATTAAATTTTCTCCTTCTTTCTCAAAGCTCAATCTCAAAAGCTCCTTAGGAGCCACCCTCTTAGGAAAAGGGCTCCGACAACAAAAGGCTCGAGAACGGTCGTTAAGGGCCACATAACAAAAACAATCAACCTAATCAATGGGTTGAAAACTGTGATGACGCAAGAAGAGCTCAGAAACCTAGAAATCTGGGAAACTAAGCTTAAAGGATGCTACGAAACCTACAAAAGGTACTCAACAGCAATCCAAGACGAACTCAATGACGCGGATGCAGACCAGGCGGAATACGACGCCGAAACTGACATCACGTACCAAACACAAGATGAGGTATTAAATGCCAACGCAGTCATCAAGTTAAAACGCCAGGAATGGCTAAATATGTTAAAGAAAAAAGAAAAAGAGGAAGAAAAAAGAAATCAAGAACAAAAAGAAGAAGAAAGAGACAAACGAATTCTAGCCCTCATCCAACAACAAGTGATGAATCAGGCAACCATAACCCGCGACATAATCACACAAGGGATTGCAGCCATACCTACGCCTCAAGCGCCAGTGGATAACGTAACCGCAGCAGCTCCACCACAATCAACACATTCGATGAGACTGCCACAAAGGCAAATTAAACATTTCAAAGGGGACATTTTAGAATGGACTCAATTCTGGGAATCGTTTAATGCGGCGATTCATTCCTCAACCCTTACCAACGTTCAAAAGTTTGATTATCTTAAAGAGTATTTGAAAGGCGAAGCTAACTTAATTGTTAATAATCTTGAATTAACAGATGCTAACTACCAGGTAGCCATCGACGAGTTAACAAGAAGATATGGCAAAAAACAGGTTATGATCGACGCTCACTTCAACAAACTGCATACCTTGCAGCCAGTGAAAGACGGAAATGATGAGCCAGCCCTTAGGAGTTTTCAGCTGAATCTTCAATCGCACATCAGTGCCTTGGAGACATTAGGAGTCCCAACGACTTCTTTCGGGGGACTCCTCGGTACTCAACTAATCAAATTAATTCCTTCAAGTTTACAGCTAGAATGGGCAAAATCAGAGTCCAACAAATCAACGGACATTGAAGGAGTAATAAAATTCATCGGCGACCAAATCGACGCAGCCGAAAGATTCAACAGGATTAGAGGAGTAGAAAAGGAAAAACCATCTCCAGCTCCTAAACAACCAAAGCCTTTCAGCCCACCTCTAGCAACAGCGTCCCCAACTGGCCGTTGGCGCTAAATCAAATCCAGCTCTACAGGTCAAACCCACTTTAAAATCTAAAAGGATTAAATTTAGCCCTAGTTGGATAGAATGTGAAAGGCCTTGTATATTTTGCGGGCAAATTCATTGGCCGACAAGATGTCCAAAAGACTTGGCGGAGAGAAAATCAATCATTAACAATTTAAAAAGATGCGTGAATTGTTTCGGAGGAAAGCACGAACTCAAGGATTGCACATCCCCCCGGAACTACAACAAATGTGGAGGGAGACACCATTCCGCCCTCTGCGACAAAGGAGACATAAGAGTCTCCAAACCATCAAGATCGGCAAGCATCGTGGCCAGCAACTCCATCTCGGCCACTACAGCCAGTGCAAATACGTTCGGGCAGTTAATGTAAAAAACCGCAACAGTGATTGTCAATGGACCAGACGGCAGCGAAACTAGAGCAATTTTATTTGCTGACGACGGAAGTCATCGATCATGGGTGCTAAAATCGCTCTCATCGCCGCTCAAATTGAAAACAGTAGCGGTAGAAAATATCAGCACGAGAGTGTTTAAGAAAAAGGAAGCTAGCCAAACCGAAAATGACAAAAACCGTTGAAATGCAAGTAAGGGGCACCTGGAAAGGCGCCCCAAAAATTACATTAATCGCTTTAGAATCAGACCACATTGCAGATTCTGGCCCTTACATAGGATCCGAATTTGCAAGGAGCCTCTGGATCCAAAACGAAAAAATGGCTGACGACAGATTTGAAATGGCATATGGGGAGAAGAGCCAATTGAGATTCTGCTTGGAATGGACCAAATGTTCCAGATCATGTCAAATGAAGCAGCAATTCAGAGTCCGTGCGGACTACGCGCATTCAAAACGAAGCTGGGAAGAATGATAGCCGGTCCCTCACAAGAAACTAATTCTAAGACAGGCAATCAATTAATCCAGCACCTAATTTTAACATCTAATTATCCAGTGCCGCAGATAACGTCATCGTTCGCAACAAGCAGTCGAATCGAAAGGAAAGAAAGTCCAACCCAGTCAATCAGAACTCCAACGGGAAAGGAGACTGGAAAAGCCAGCCTCCAAAATCCACAACCAGGAACATCATTTTCAGATGCACCAACCGGATCCTGCGGAGAAACAGACACTAAATGGGTTGAACACGACGAAATAACGGCTACCAATTTCGACCTCTCCCTCTTTTGGAGAATAGAAAATTTTGCGAACCTAGAAGGCGCTGAAGCAGTGGAGTCAGAGGATCGTTTCGACTCCTTTGACGAGAAAATAACAAGATGGCCAGACGGAAGATACTGTACACCAATACCTTGGTCGACAGATAAATGGAGACTCCAGAAAAACCTACCGTTGGCCACTGGAAGAGTAGAAAGCACGATAAGCAGATTGAGAAAAAATCCAGGAGACTTGGTGAATTATCACCAAGAGATCCAAAAACTGATCGATAGCAAATTCGTAAAAGAAGCAAATATGGACTACGAAGAGCCCCATACTTATCTGCCACATCATCCGGTCTTCAGAATCGACAAAACAACAACGAAAATCAGACCCGTTTTCGATGGAGCGGCAAAGACAAAATTTGGTCCTAGTCTAAACGACGTGCTGGAGACCGGACCGAACCTTAATCCCGATCTCCTATCGGTATTAATGCGATTTCGAAAGTATAAGATCGCCTGGATTGCGGACATTGAAAAAGCCTTTCTCAACATCGCCCTACAGCCTGAAGACGCAGAGGCAATCAGGTTTTTTTATGGCCCAAGGATCCAGCAGTAGCTGGATCCCCGCTCAAAGCTTATAAGTGGAAAAGGGGTGCCCTTCGGCCTTAGTCCTAGCCCCTTCCTGCTACGTGTAACCATAAACAAACATCTTAAATCACTAAAATCTCGTTTTCCAGAAACAATAGAGCAGCTGGAAAAGAATCTATACGTAGACGACTACCTTGGCGGAGCGAACAACGTGACAATCGCCAAACAAAGAGTCGATGAAACCGACGAGAGTTTCAGCGACGCCCAACTCAACATGAGAAGCTGGGCAACGAACAGTGACGAGCTAAGACAACACTTGAAGGAGAAAGGGCTGTCGAACCAAGTCGTCGGCCTACTCTCCCCAGCGTTGGACGGACAACAAAGGTGCTAGGAATCCGGTGGGACACCGGATCCGACTCCTTTCAATTCGACCCAACAGCTATAATTCAAGCAGTAGAGGAAGTAGAAACCGAGATCACAAAAAGGGAAAATTCTTAGCATCTCGGCAAGGATTTTCGATCCAATCGGATTTTTAGCACCTACTGTCCTTCTATTAAAAATTATTTACCAGAAACTTTGGGAAAAGGAGATAGGTTGGGACCAAACTGCTCCAGCCAAAATTCAGAAATCGTGGAAGCTGGTGACGACAAGCCTAATCGATTTCACCCAATTAAAAATTCCACGCTGGATCGGATTGTCAGAAATGATCATCTCCCATGAACTTCACGTTTTCGGAGACGCATCAGAAGCAGCGTACGGAGCCGTAGCATACGCACGACTCCAAAGGAGACACGAAGAACCGTACGTCGTCCTACTAACAAGCAAGACCAGAGTTGCACCTCTACCCAAGAAAAAGTAACTTTACCTCGGTTAGAATTACTAAGCTCGCTTTTAGCCGTACGCCTAGGTGAAGTCGTCAAAACAGCAATGCAAATCCAGCATTGGAGGACAATTTACTGGTCGGACTTTTTAGTCTCACTAGGATGGATCAGAGGCGAACCAAACAAATGGAAGCCATTCGTTCGGAACCAAGTAGAAACGATAAGAAAATTCTCTCAGCCCGAGTGGTGGAGGCACTGTCCAGGTCTCCAAAATCCGGCCGATCTTGCCTCGCGGGGAGCGCCAGCGCCAACGCTGGTAGCTTCAACTCTATGGTGGAACGGCCCGATTTGGCTTAAAGAAGATGAATCGGAATGGCCAGATTCCCCCCACACCCAAATTCCACAAACAATTCAATTCGAAAATGAATCGGAAGCAAGGTGTACGACGGTCAGCACGACAGCAGCCATCACAGCTCCAACAACCACCATCGAATGGAATTTGGACAGAATATCTACTTGGAATCGACTAGTAAGAAGAACGGCATGGATCGCACGATTCCTAAGAAGGATGGGATGTTAAGACCCCCTGGACAAGAATTTTTGGAATCAATAAAGGTATTCGAAAAGGTGATCCAAATTAACCGACTATCTAGAGAAGAATTGGATGAAGCGGAGCTGACTATTTATCGGCAGCTCCAACGGGAGCGATACCCCAAGGCATTTGAATCTCTGCAGCAGGACAACACAATCCAACCCAAGGAGAAAATCGCATCTCTTCTCCCAATCTGGGACCAAAGAGACAGACTCATCCGTGTACAAGGAAGAGTGTCACTTGCTTTAATGGATCGAAATATCAAACCCCCAATTCTGCTTCCTGCAAAACATTTAGTAATCTCCTTTCTAATTACAGACAAACACGAGTCTTTACTACATGCATGAGTAAAAGGAACACTATCGGAACTAAAGGAAAAGTTCTGGATAGTGAAGGGACGGCAGCAAGTAAAAACCGCTTGGTTCGCTTGTGTTGAATGCCAAAAACTAATGTCATCACCGTTCCAAGAACTAGCAGCCCCAGTTCCGTTAAATCGACTCCGCCAGGCGCAAGCATTCCATATTACAGGAGTGGATTTCGCTGGACATTTGTTTTACAAACCAGCCCCATCCAGAAGGAAAGCGAAAGCCCTGACATCAGTCCAGGATCCGACTTCAACAGACGATCCAAATAAAGAGCCAGCTGAGGAGCTTCACGCAGAAGAAGGCGCTCGAAATGAAGCTCCGCTCGCAGGCGAAGAAACGCCAACAGAAGAGGATATCGAAATCCAAGATATTCCACCGACAACGACTAAAGCTAAGAAAACTAATCAGCTCAAAAGTTATGCTTGTCTTTTCACATGTGCTGTAACTCGTGCGATTCATCTGGAACTGATGCCGGACATGACCGCACGCTCCTTTCTATTTTCCCTCCGCAAATTTGCGGCTAGACGAGGACCTATATCGGCGATGTATTCCGACAACGCACAAACTTTCCGATGTGTCGACCGACATTTAAAACTACTCATTTCCGATCCGACTGTCCAGGATTATCTTTCCGCCAGGAAGACTCTCTGGATATATTCCGCCAGCCTAGCCCCCTGGTGGGGCGGGTTCTGGGAACGAATGGTGAGGAGCGTCAAGGATCTGCTTCAACGCTTCAACGGTCGAGCTTGTCTGGACTACTTGGAATTGGAAGCAAGCTTAATTGAGATAGAAAGCGTGATTAACGCACGCCCGCTCAGCTATATCGGAGAAGGAGCCGATGATCCGCTTCCAATCACTCCTAACCAATTCCTCAACAATCGACGTTCTACTCGCGCGGACCCGGAGCCAGCTACTAATTTAATAGCTCCTACCTCAACTAGCACCAAGTTGTTAGAAATGGATAAGCTTAGAAGAAAATACGTCGCCGATATCTGCTCCAGATTTGTGGACGACTATTTACGTCAACTGGACAACTTTCACTCCAAGGGAAAGTCCGGAAGAAAAATCCGCCTGCGAGAAATCGTCGTAATCCACGACGAAAACTCCAAACATTTAATGTGGTCGATAGGAGTAGTTAAGGAATTAATACCTAGCCGTGACGGACTTATTCGTTCCGTGATGCTTAAAATTCCCAACGGGAACATCATTAATCGAGCCATTCAGTCCCTTCACCCCACAGAACTAAGAGAAGATCGAGATGAGGACATCGAGATTGAAAATCCGGAGCCGACCAGGAGCCGGATGAGGATCCAGCTCCACTCGTCCTAACACCGGAAATTGAGCCAGCGGCCAGAAATGCGGTGCCGGCCGCCGGAGAGACGGACAACGTCGTCGGAGAAGTCGAGCCAGATGCTACGGGTTCTAGTGGGGAGTATGTTAGGAATATTATCGCCCAGACGACGACAACCCGATCCGGCCGCCGGACGACTGCACCCGCGCATTAGCGCGACTATTGTCTCAGGGGCCCCCGATAGGTGGCCCCAAACCCCCATTGTTTCCCCTCCTTTAATTGTTACACCCCCACTAAGTGACTGTAAATCTATCAGTGTAAAACGAATAGACGGTTGGAACAGACACAGTTCTTAGTGTCAATTTAATTACTCAACCTAAACTGTAAGTACGGTACGACACGCCACCAAAAGTATTTACATAGTTAACATTAAGGATGTAAGAAGACCCCTTGCGCTACGCGCTGGAATTCTGAATTTGATTCTGTCAAGTGCGTTATGGACCAACATGAAGATAAACTTCATTCTGCAATGAAGAAGTTGAAACTGGAACTCTTGCATGAAGCGGACCGTGTCCTACTTAAAGAGTATCTTGCGATTATGAGCCCACTTGCCAAATATTTGGATGTCTTGCAGTTGGAGGTGAACTCATACGTATGATATGTAAAACCCTGCATCCAAAAAATCAAAGAAGCGATGCTAGGAGTGAAGAACCTTGCCACGAATGGTTACGCCAATAAAGCCGAGGGCTTCTCACACATATTGATAGAAGGTATTAAAATGGCAAATATTATATCCTTTCGTGTTATAATAAGCTCATTCAAAAAATTTCTTAGATTTAACCCTCTCTTTGAAAGAGAAAGCTTTATGATTGCAGCATCCGTTCGTCCACACTTTAAGCTAAACTGGATACCTAAAGAAGACGATGAATTATAGAGAAATATTCGGAAGTTATTGCAATCAAAATTAGAGGATCTGAACGACATGGTTACTGGAATTAATCGAGAAGCTGAAAATGATCTCTTTGAAATTTTATCGAGATTATCTTCAGTGATGAATGAACTCGATTTGTACTTAGTGGACCCAGACAAATCTCTGCTCTCTCTCAACAAATATCCCCGTATAAAGGAACTTTTTCTCCCTTACAGTAACGGTTTTCTATCCAGCGGGCCAGTCGAAAAAATTTTCAGTGCGGGGCCTCTTGTATTGACAATTCGAAGACACCACCTTACTGACGATTTATTCGAAACGCTGCTCATTTAAACAAGCAATCCACCACTCAAGCCAGTTTCCCACCCAGCCTAGCAGCAATTTTTTCATCCCTCCCTCGCGCTTTTGGCGTATGACTGCAGAAATATGATAGCAATCGATAACTGCGACCGACAGGAGCGCGAGGGAAGAGAGAGTCAAATAAAGATGCTTAAAGAGCTCCTTCTTCTTGGACCAATCAAACAAGTCACTGATGCTTTCCAGAAAGCTAAGGAGACCTTTAGACTTGTCATTCCGGCCAATTTGGATGTGTCAAATAGAGATACTCTTGATCAGAAGCTCAATCCAGATTGCAGTTCCATCACCTCGAAAGAATGCAAGAAGGTTGACGAAGCATTGAAAACTTCTATCGTAGTGTTCTCACTCGACCAAAATCGATTAAAAAATTGCCCAATCGATTGATTAATTATATAAAAAATCCTAATCGATTTCAAATCGACTAGAATTGTTTACATCGATTATAATCGATTGATTAATTTTTCTCAACGATTATAATCGATTAAAATCAATTAAAAGGTAAAAAAATTAAAAAGTTTTACAATCGATTATAATCGATTATAATCGTGTTGATGCTTAAGGAAATTCGTTTATTCCTTAGACTGAATCAGTTCTGGCTCTCGCTGACTTCTTAGAAGGTTGGGCTGATTGCCCAAATTGTTCATCTTGATCTTCTGTATTAGCCTGGGGACCCTGGGTGAATCTTCCTCTGCTTCCTCGAGTGACTGGGCCACCATTAAGACCGCGATTAGTAGAACCACGACGAGGACCCCTTTTTTTTCTAGTTGTAGTTGGACTTCGATCTGAGTCTGATATTATTTTGTCACAATAACTAAGATCACATCGAAACATAAAAATAAAATAAGAATATAAGAATAATAAGTCAAGATTCATTAAACGTACCTCAAGATGTTGGAATAAATACACGCTCATCGATCAACAATCTTTAATTCTTTATCAAGTTTAAACCTAACTGTCGAAGAGACCCACTGTCTACTACAGACGACGTCAGGAGGTAAGAATGAATAATGCTTCTTTTGACAACTGTTTAATGGAATTTAGTGGAACCAATAGCAAAAAAAAAATTAAAAATTTAGGAAATTTTTTTATAGAAAATCGGTCGATTAATCGATTATTTTTTCTTCCAATCGATTGATTAATATTTAAAAAAAGCTAATCGGTTATGCGTCGATTGGATAATTTTGCCGTCGATTATAATCGAATGATTAATTAGTCGATTATAATCCATTGGAATCGATTATTAGCAAATCGACTGAGAACGATATTCTATCGTCGAGTTTATGGATGGTTGTTTCAAGGACTATTTCTTTCTTCTAGGTAAAAAACTTAATTTTCTTATATGGCTTTCTCGCTGACATAATTTTAATCTTTATATGGATAATCTACTCTAGGGGCCATGTTGGACCCAAGATTCAAATTGAAGTGGATTCATTCATCTGGTCACGTCGAGAACGATGCCTTCGGGCTCTATTTTCAACGGTCATCCAGAAAAGAGCTCAATCTGCTAGCGCATCAAAGGTCCCTGATGAATTTGAATCCTACCTCTCAGAACCAGTCTACCAGTCAAATAGTCCAGATTCTTCTGAGAATGATTGTCCATCTGACTTGCGCTGTAGTCCCTTGGGTTATTGGAAAGTAAACGCTTATCAATTCCTGTTGTTGGCTTTGATAGCAAGGGAGTTCTTCGGGTGCCCGCTTCAGGAGGAGAGATCGAACGGGTCTTTATTACCGAAACGGATATTGCATCGGCAAATAAACGATTGATTTGGAATTGGATTTGATTTGGATCGAATTTGGATCGGAATTTTTCTAATTAAAATTACAAAAAAAGATTTGGATTTGGATTTGGATTTCATTTGGATTTCATTTGAATTTGATTTGCATTTTGCTGATTTTTTAGATTCGGATTTGGAATGGATTTCAAAACACGCACAATGATTTGGATTTGAGTCGAATTCGGCAAATTTAGAAAATCCGAAATACTGGTCGTGTTTGTTGTGAGTACGGTGTCGATTGACCGATCCAGAACGACCCTGTTAACTTCTTCTTCTTTGTCCACTGTGTGCATGTCCAACCTTTCTAAGTGTCTGCTGGTTTCTGCTTAGTTACTTAAGTGTAGGCAGTTGGTATCCTTGGTAAGTGTTGTGTTTTGGTTTTTTCATTGTTGCCATAGTAGGGCGATTCCATTTCTAGGATTCCTCTAATCTTCACGTTGTTCACAGTTACATACGGATGCCTTGATGGGGTATGTAGGGGTAAAAGGATGAAGTAAGAAAATAAGCAGTAGTAAGTACGACCGTGATGTGGTCGTCTAATGTTTTGTCATGGCATGGACTGGGATTTGACATTCTTGGATTCGTCTCTTCTTTTATTTGTGCAATTTATCTTTACGACCTCAGTGAGGATTTTTATTGAATCGGTATTAAGTTGTTTCTTTGGCTTCCTGGTCCTCGTCGTTGAACATCGGTATTTTTTAGATTGATTTGCATTACGTTTTTATTTTCTGTTGTTTGCGTGTTCCTCGGATTGTAAAGTTTTAGACAGTTAGCGTGCACCACAGTTTTTTGTTTTTTGTTTGTGGTTTTCTGGATTTCATAAGTAATATCCGAAAAATTCCGATGGATTTGGAATGGTCCACTCTATTTGCTATGTCTCTGTCAGCTATGTTGTACTTTGTTTTTGTTTTTGTGCCTACGTCGTAATAGTTTTTCTGTCTTATTTGTGCAAAGAGGTGGTCTCTTTTCAGTCGTTGAATTTTCTTCCACTGATGTGAGTACATTACACTTAAATTCTCGTAGTTTTGTATCGCCTGTTTATCTTGATTTCGTTTAGCAGTATCGGTTGTCGTCCGGAGGAAAAAATTAATGGATGGTGTTGTGGATTGTTTTGCTATGTTGTAGACAAAAGTGACAAATGGAAGGTATTTGTCCCAATTTTCGGGTTCGTCTGTGACATAGCAAGCTAGCATGTTGCATAGGGTTCTGTTAAATGTTTCTACCAATCCGTCAGTTTGGGGGTATAGGCTGTAGTCCTTATTTGTATAATTCGAAATAGTTAACATATCTCTTGTGTAAGGCTGAATAGAAAGTTAGTGTCTTGATTGCTAAGAACTACTTCTGAGAATCCCTGTTAGGTAAATATCTCATTTACAAAATCTTAAGCAATTCTTTGGGCAGTTTGATCTTTCATCGGAACTGTAAAAACGAAATGACTGGCATAGTAAGATATTACTTATATATACCTGTATACCTTTCTTGATTTGGCCCCGCTGTGTCCATTGCAAGCCTTTCCCATACCTGTTAAGACTTGATGCACAAAGTAGAAAGTCTGTATTAGAAAGAGGCAGAAAACATACATGAGCGAAATACTAGCACACCTTACACACACCTCTACTCAGCTCACTCTCGCGTCCCATGGCTCCTTTCCATCGACTGTTGCTCGCAGCACCACTTGTGGCCGAGTCGTAACATGCCTTTTTTTTTTCCTTTTGATAACGAAAATTGAATACGTCTGCGGTGGAAACAGCGAGTTTCGTGGAAAAAGGAGAAAACATGGGGGTCGTCCTAGACCGAACTACCGGTTCAAAAATACATGAAAAATTAAGCGAGAATATACTGATGAATCGGAACATAAGGCATACGATTGATTAAGAGGTTCGAAAAAATGGGGACCCGAATTCAATACGAGTTCTTTGTCGCGGGAGGAAAATGATGGCCTTATGCGAACGAACAAAAATGGGTATCTATTTGGCCCATGATTTAGCCGGATACATTCTGGATGGGGTGCGGTTTCTGGACGATTGGCGTCGCGGCTGGGCTGGCTGGGCCGGCTGACGACGGTGTCTGGGCGGGTCTTGGGGCTGGACTAGAATAGCTTGTGGCCGGAGCGGGCTGGATGCTTTGGGGAGGTTGGAAATCCTGGCATGACGACCACACGTTGTCGGAGGAAGCGACGATAAAATGCGGCCGGCCGCGGTTTTCACTAAATAGTCGCGCAATGGGCCCACTTCAATAATGGTCCCAGTATTCGCCCCGCGCTTGGTAATTGGGTGTTGAATCAGTACGTGGTCGCCGACGGTGAAGGCTGGGAGGATGTGGGCTGATTTGTTGTAGCGGGCCGTTTGTCGGGCTAGTGCCTGGGTTACCCTTCCTTCTAGGAATTTCGCCGCTTTCTGCCATTGAGGGGCAAACGATCGACGATGGACAGGGAGACCATCGCGGACAGGGCGGTTGAACACGAGCTGCGATGGAGAAGCACCACCGAGCCACGGGGCGTTGCGGAACAGCAGAATGGCTTTGGCTAGTTTATCGGTGTCTAGCTTTCCACCCGTCTTTGCACCAATGATGACTTTCTTCGTGGACTTAATCGCTGCCTCAGCCCGGCAGTTGGATTGGGCGTACTGTGGTTAGGAAGATCCCCAACCGATATCCCAATCCTGAAGGCAGGACTGGAATTCAGCGGCTTTGAACGGGCTGTTGTTAACTTAACTTAATTTAGGCACCTCCAATGTCCATAAAGAATTGCCGGAATGCGTCAATGAGGCGACGGGTAGACGTTTTCTTGTCTGGAAAAACGACGACATGGGGCCAGCTGCTGTATTGGTCGACGATTACGAGGAAATGACGGTTGTCATTCTCGCCCAAGTCGGCGTAAAGATACTCGAACAGGCGTGTGGCAGGCTCGTGTGGTAGAATAGGCTCGGCAGGTAGGGATGGGAGTAGACTGATTCGGTCCTCACAAGTAGCGGCGGCGTGGGCGATATCCACGTCCATGTGTGTCCAATATACCGAGAGTTGAGCACGTTGACGCATCTTCGACGCTCTTTGATACATCGCGCATAAGGTTTGGATGGTCTCTTGGACTAATGCCTTTGGGATCACTACGCGGGCGTCCAATACAATCATGTCGTCGTCCACGTCGATGGCAAGACGATGACGGACGTCCCAAAACGGGTGAAGGGCCATCGGCAAGTTGCACCTATCGTTAGGAAATCCGTTCAAGATGGTGTTCCGTAGTGCTGACATAACTGGATCGGACGCCGCGGCTCTCTTCACTTTTTCGAGTGCCAAGTCGATGGCCGTTGCAGCAGATCCCATGATGATACCGACAACGGCGGTGCGGGCCGTAAAAGTCGATGGGCCTTCCCCGAGTTCGTCTGCGATGCTGCCGTGAGAAACTGGGGAGCGAGAAAGTGCGTCGGCCTCGATGTTAAGTTTACTGGGAATCCATTTGGTGGTGAAGACTTAGCGCGACATCTGAAGGCAGAGGCGCTGCAGGCGCTGGTTATCCAGTTTGTCCAAAGCGTAGTCATTTAGAATGGCCACTAAATATCTATGATCGGCGAAGGGATCATACGACGGGAGCCCTTCCAGAAACTGGTGGCACTGACGCATCGCCCATGAGTCCAGTCCTCTTTCCATGATGGTAGCCGAGATAAACGCATTGTTTCATACACATTGGCAACTGATAAATCACAAAGACTATCATGTTTCTCCTTAAATGATTGAATTTTTGCTTTTATCGCTTTTGTAGGATTTTTGCCATCAGACCTATTTAGTTTTTTCATGGATTTCCATTGTTTATGAAAGTCAACAAGAAGATCCAACCCTTTCCTCTTTTCATTGATAGGAATGCAAGTCTTTGACCACCTGTTTTCAAGTTCACTATACAATATTTTAAAAAGTTTCTCAATGATTCACTTTGATTTTCATTACGTTTAAGTGAAGTGACCATATTAAAATCTCAAAATGATTCCGGCGTTGCATGATTACCTTAAATAATTATTTTTATGAAACAGCGACCCCAACATTATCTTTGAAATGTATCATTTTTGGACCAAATATAGGTTTTGGTATAGGGAATGACGTATCCCAGCCCCATGACTTAAAAATTAATTCATGAGGTCAATAAACATTAAAATAGTTAAAAAATATATCTTTTTTGGGTTTTATTAAAACAGCGACCCCTAAAAGTAAAAAAAAAAAGAAAAAAATTAATGATTTTTGTTGTATATTTTCGAACACTTATACCATAATCCCACTTTCAATATAAAAAATAATGCGGCAATGGGACACCCTGCTGTACCTATATTTGAAATGTACATGAAAGAAACATGGAAGCACACCTAAAATTAGCAACAAGTAGCATTTCGACATCTTAACTCTACAATCATGAATTAAATAACATATGGTTTTTTTAATGTCAAATGCATGTAAATTTCAATAACAGAGTTATCCTTGAACCCTAATGAAGCCATAAAATGAAAGAATCGACGACGATTTGACAATGTCAACAGGTGAATCAAAATACGAAACCAATACTAAGTTCCTTTCGAATTCTCGTATCTTATGAAAATTTCATTAGGGGACTAACCATCCCAGAATGGTAAAAGCAGCCACAGAGCCACACGCACGTTCAGTCAGAAATACGGTAGACGTAGATTGCAGGGTCGCCAGCTCACAGTCGCTGATGAGAAGACTGGGCTCCGGAATTCTTCAATACAGTGCTTTAGACTTGTTTTTATCAGAAATGATGCCACTGTAATCAACTTTAATAATTGTTAAGAATTATTAATAAATTGTTAATAACCTCATAAAATCCCCATAAATAGAGCAAGTGACTGCCGCGTACCGTTTTACGAACTTACCTTACTATTTTAAGAGAGAAATTGCGGCTGGCGGCCATGTTTATCTCGAAACAAACATAGCTTCCAGCCGCAAAAGCTAATCTTATAACACCGAGGTGCGTTCAGTCACTTGCTCTATTGCAAATAAATATGTATAACAACTTACCGTGCCGTATGATATTGCGTGTAAAACAGAAAGTTGGTAGCACCCTCTGGGTTTTGCATGGGTAGTCTCATTCATGTTCTCCTCGTGGGAAGCAATGAATGGTGGTAAAGTACCCAAGTTTACAAAACTAATGCTTCTCCGTCCACTGCCGTCACTGTTTTGAAGAAAATTGGTTTGCTTCGTTCAAGTCCCTTCTAAATAAAAAGCAGATTTTAAAATAGAATTACAATTTTATTGTATTACTTTAATTTATCTATATGTTTGATTGCTGCAAAGAATTCAGCAAAATTTTGCGCATTGGATGGAATAAAAAGTAAGTTTTGCTGACACACGCACGATTTAACGCACTCAAGATACCAACAAATTGGATTACCACCGGACGGTCCAGAAATCTTATTAAAAATAAAAAAAAATGGCAAAATAAATAACATGAACACGATGCCTTTTCAGGCTAGGAATGCATCATAGGAATTAGATATCTAGGCACGAGGATGACTAATGTAAGAGACAATCCTGAATACGGGAAAATAATAATAACAACAACAAACTTGAATAAGATATGGAAAAAGAAAACAGGTAACTTTCTTGAAGCCAACACGTAAATGTTGTGCAGAGGGATATTAGTGTTAGTAGCTTGTTGGTGACACTAACCCTGAACGCAAATATGCTGATAAACACTTGGTCGTCTTAATGGTTGCAAAAGCCATGCGAAGAAAAAATACCTTGCTCATTGCAAATCAGGCTAGCCGTACATCTTCTAGTCAAGTAATGACTACATCGATACCTTTAAAAAATGTTTATTATTGCATGCAAATAGGAGGAATAATGAAGAAATACAGTACAGACAAATATAAAAGATGTATTTCGATTACGTCAGCTGCTGGTCCGCAAAGGAGAAGGTTGAAAGAAGCATGAAAAGTTTTTTAAAACCGCCTCTCTGGCAAATTAGACTCGATTGCCTAATGGGCTATCCGGTGGGTACCGGTTCGTTAACAAGTTCTGCGTATATTAAACCTTAACAATACATAGCTGTACGCCAATAGGTACGCATATGTTTAACACGCCATGTTTCGAAGTTCAGATCTTTGTTACTTTTTGTATAAGAGGCATAAATTCTGTAATTTACCTTCATCCCGGTGATTTCCACATGCGTAATATATAGCAATATATAAAATAAACATATGCTATATATGTTAAAATAAGGTCGATTACACTTTGCAACAGTTCCTTCAGTTTCATAAATACGCTGAAAAGGTGATAAAATAGCATGGCATTGTTGACTGGTATTTGAACAGCTTTATTTTTCCCGCCTAGAGTAAATACATTGATATTGCTATTAGTCTATTACTTAGGTTGTTACTAAAGAACAACTTACCTGTCATAAATGTTACATGTGAGCAAATTGTTATTTGGTTTCTTTATGACATTAATTACGGTTACATTTACTTGCTGAAGGTTTACTAGTTTTACTTATAACTATTTTAATTCGTGGCAGTTTTTATAAATGTTTCATTGTCATATTTTATTTCTGAATCTATATACATATGAACAGCTAAAATTTTATTTCTTTGAATACGTCACTCTGCAAAAATCACGTCTGGACCATAAACCAATACACATTCTTCTCTACATTCAGAGTTTTCTAATTCACTGTAGTGGTTAAATTTATATCAATGTATGCAAAAATGATTAGTAATTCCAAACTTTGTCCCATATTAATCAATAAGTACTTTGCTTCAACCGGTTATGAGTCCAGAAAACGCGCGTGATTTTCAATTATATTTAGCCAACTTTATTCACCTCATAATGGCAGCTACGACCCACATCGTCGTCTACATTGTCAAGTTTAATGTAGAAAATTACAGTGACTACCGATGTGAGTTTCTGATGGTCTATGATGGAACAACTCGGGATGAAGACCATGCTGTATGCTCCTGAAGGGAGAGTTGAAACACTACCTGAAGTGGTAATCAATTGAAGTCACAATTATTCTATTTTATTCTTGCATTCGTTTGCTTGGTGTTAAACATCCAAACCTAATCTCATTGGACCAAGCTTGGTTCGTAGTAATCATTTTCTTGGTGTTACACGCTCAAACGTAGTCACATTGAACCGGGCATACTATTGGTCCATAGTGCATGTTCTCTGTGCGGGACACACTCAAACGAAGGCACTTTAAACGTGATGTATTTTATACATGATTTACCTTGTATTGTTTATTTTTGTTCTTTTTTATTGGTTTATAGGTAAGGTTTATTTGTTTTTTTATGATTTTTTGCAAAATTTTTTATACATTTGAAAAAGGAATAAAATTTTTTAGTGAAAAAAAAACTTGTGTATTTGATTTATAACAAACTACGAAATAAGTTTGACATTACAAGTAAGAATATTTTATTAATTGATATGTAATATAATTGATTTCTTACCATTCCACCAATTTTATTTAGGTTCAATGAATTGGATAAACGTATTACAGTGTTACTGAGGCAAAGCTTTAAATTCACATCCAGTGTATTGGCTGCGTTTCCATCCATGTTGGGAATTACACTATTTCATAAATAAGGTAAACAATTGTGGCATTATAGAAAAATTAACACACTTATAAAACACGTAACTTATTTCAAAAAATTTTAATATTATAGCCCTGACATCACTCTATATTTTCATTATCCAGGTATCGGAATCCCACTGGTTTGAAAACGGGGCAGCAGCCAACAATTGAATAGTCAGTTAGAAGGCAACCTTCCAAGGCCACCATAAACAACTAAGGACACACCTTTTAAATTTTATTTGGTGTTTTTCAATGTACAAATGTATATAAATAATAAAATATTAAAAATAATTTGTTCGTGTCACTTTTTACTCATTTTATTTGTTTTATGTTGTATTTGAATAAGACACTTGTTACTTACTTTTTAAAATACGCTGAGTTTCTCTTTAAAAAGTACTTGTGTTTACATACATTCTTGGTAATTTAAAACGTTAAAAAATAATAATAAGTCAAAGTTAGAATTCAAATTTGAATTACACGCTTCATCAAAATAGCCACCGCAATGGATTCCGAGAAGGGGTTTACATTTTATTGTAATTTGCGGGTCTGAAACCATAAAAACCGAAGTAAATAATCATATCAACACATCATGATAGTAAAGAATCTCAAAAATATATTTCCTTTTTAGTTTGGTGTATATTAGTAACCAAAAAACATACAAAAAATGTCTGTTTTTTACCCTTACCCCCCTTTTCTTCCTAAAATGTCATAAAATAAAATAATTAATTACGGTTTAAGTTTTCAGCGGATTTACATAACTTTTACGGGAGTCGATAGGTATTAATAAAGGTGCAGCCAGCTGCAGGTCCCCACTTATAGTTAAACGCTAAAGTAAGAGAAACGAAATTTTTAACGAAAAAAATTGTCGAAAAATGGAAAAAAGATTTCTAAAGCTTCGATCTCAAAACTAACAAAGAACAAAACCATTTATTAACCAATAAAAATAGTTTTTAACTATAATTTATAATATTTTTAAGATATAAAAAAAAACCATAAAAATATACTTAAATCTTGCTCCACAAATTAAGACCCAAACTTAGCACTAAAAAATTAAGTCCCAAAGATTTAATTCAAAAAATGGGAAAAGATCGATTGCAAACATTATAAACAAATCGATCTTTTGCGTTCAACGATAATTTGGGAAATTTCATTGCGGCAGATGTTAATAATCGTATCGATGAAAACGATTGACGCTTTTCACTCACCGCTCATGAAACACGCCTCTTTTTCGCCTTATTTTCAAAACGCGCATTTATTCCGGGACAAAAATAATGTTGATAAGTTATTTAGATAGAGATTTGACAGGCGGTCATCACCTGGGGAACACGGTCACGGTTTTTTTGAGCCGTTTGGACGGTATCGTCCCGAATACCCAAAAAAGACTTGCCAAGCTCCGCCCCTTTCCCACATAAACTACTCCCGTGAATGCTGTTTAGGGATTTGAAAAATGGCAAAAAAAAATTAACCTTTTAAGAATTTGAACGCCCACCTTTCCCTGTTTACGGCATCAATTTATGTCAAGTATTTCAGACGTAAATTGCAACGAAAAAAAAACGAAAAACGGAAAAGGAGGTTGGGAAATAAAGGGTGTCTAGACCCTCTTGGTAAACCAAGTGGGAATAATTTCTATCTACTCGGTGAATTTCATTTAAAAACTAAAAAAAGGAAAACATTTTAAAAGAAACACATTTATTTGCGTTTTGTCGCTAAAGTCCAATATTGCACTAGATCGAATAAATGCAAAAATAATATGTGTATTATTGGTATTTTTTTGTTCAATATTTTTTTGTGAAATTCACCGGATTTGTGCAAGCACACATCCAGCACTTAGGCTGGCTCTGAAACATATATTCCACATAAACTTTACACCTACTACTTGATGAAATTTCAGTTTTTCTGACCACTTCTGCTGCACCAACACCTGGTCTTCATTGTGAGTTTGACTGTCTATTCAAAATCAGTTGTTTACTCTGAAACAGATAAAATAAAAATAGTTAGTGTTACTAGAATTGAAGTAATTTTATTGATTATGATTAAAAATTGAAACTCCAGCTGTGATTCCGGACATTTGGAATCAGCTGAGCTAGATTGTGGTATCGGCAGTTGGCTTTTATCAGTCGGGTTGATAAATTATTATTTTTTAAATCCTTAAATCTGTCAACTGCCCTGAGTGCATTCAGAACAGGATCTATGTTAGCCTAAATAATAAAGACATTTTATGTCTGGGTTTTTATTGATAGCAGATATACTCACTTGATTTTATAGTTTCGATGCATGCTTCCCCTTTTCCATTGCCACCCTTTGCCCAAACAGACTCCCTTCCATCTAAATAAATAAAAAAAATATAACTAAAATATTACTCAATAAGAACAAGACACTCCTTTTCACGACACACGGGTCGTATCAAGTAGCTGAGATTCTCAGCTTGCATCAGTAATTTCTACTGATCCAAGCGGAGAATTTGGAAAGACAGTAGCAGACGCCTCAATGCAGAACAGCAGACGAATAGTGCCAAATGCTGCATTATTATTATTATTTGTATAGAAAGAGAGGTTGCCAATTGCCATAGATGCCTGTGGAGTAAATAGCTATGATTACAAATTAATAATTAATTTAATAAATGCTACATTAAATTAAAAAATAAAAGATTTTTTAAAATTAATTTCTCACTATTTAGAAACGTTAGTATAATAATGGTTTTTTCTTTTTCAAAATTCGCCGTGCCGCTTTATCTTTCCCTAATTTCTAATCGAATAATTATTTCCACAATGACTCTTTTTAATTGAAACACGACTTTTTGTTTACCTCTAATCGTAGTCAGCTACTCGATACAGTATCAAAACCCTTACTGAAGCTCGATCTTGGTTTTCCCGACCCCCGGCTTACTACCGGAACTGGCGTGGGAAACGTAACATGTGTTACATAAATTTTTTTCTCTATTATCGCGCCCATTCCTTTCGGTAGTAACCGAGTCTCAGGTAATTTTGGGCATAGCCCTAAGCTCTAGCCCTCGGTCCCGGTGCAAATTTGAGTTGACCTTGACCAGCTAACAACGGAACATACTGGCGCAACACAGAATAATTTATATTTTTCAATTTTTTCACTATCGTGCCATTATCTTCTGTTGTTAAACTCGTCAAGGTCAACCCATATTGGCATCGGGGCCGATTCCTAATAATCTCTAGTCTACATAGACTAAGAAAAAATGAGAAGAGGCTTCAAGAATTCGCTGAGACAATGTTATCCAAACCATCTAGTCAAAATTTTCACTGAGACCAGCTGAGACAAGCTGAGGTCTCAGCTACTTGATACGACTAGTTTTGGGGATACCGAAACCGATACAGCGATGTATCTCTAATTTTAGATTGGGGAGACCAGGGCTGAATAATTTTTTTTTAAATCGTCATATCTCGGCTTTTACTAAAGATATCTGAAATATTTCTGTTGTCAGTGATAGACAACTGTGTTTTATAGCTCCTGATTTTTTTTAAATATTTTTTTGTCTAAAATTGGTGGAGATAAAAAAATTATAGTGTAAACCCACATTCTTAGAAAACCCGAAAATAGTGGGGTTGAATGGACCCTCGTTTGTTTTGAATAAAATAATCTGTCTTTTTTTTAATATACAATTTATGAAAATCATTTTTTTGTATTTTAGTACTAAATTCTAAATAAAAATATCACTTTATGTGTAAAAAGTTACATACATCTGCTTTCTTGTTTAATTATCGTAATAGGGCTGATTGGTTGATGGAGGATGGTTCTATTAAATATCGATTACTTAAAAAACAAGATTGATTTCTAAGAACCTCCAATTAAAAAAAAACCCAGGAGCAATCTGCATTCTGAACATGGCCTTCGTGAAAAACCGCATTCCAATTGTTTTGTTTTCCAAGAGGCAAGAGGCAAGAGCGTGAAAAGTTACGTGTAATTCAGACCAGATGAAAAAATCTGGTTCCCTTTACCCACCAGATACAGGTGTGTAACTTTTTCCTTCTGTCCAATTCCTTTACAAGTGGTGGCAACATCGCATTGACGGCGCATAATTCAAATTGTTTATGTTATGTTTTGAGTACGTAATCAGTTATTAATGAAAAATAGAAATACATAATAAAATATTGTTGTTTTTTATAGTCCGGGTTTGTATTTGCTGACTGGAATAAATATTTTACACTTAATTGCACACAACATTAATAACTAATTCATTATTATCAATCTTCGAAAGTTGAGTCACCATCGAAGTCATTTTCTTCGCAGTGACTAGTGGTATCTTCGTCGTCTTCTGAATCAATTTCTTCCTCTGGAGCCAACATGTCCTGTAGCGTAGGTGTCAGCTCACCGATGAACCAATTAGGCGTGAATTTCTTGTCACGAAAAATCCATCCGTTTTTCTCTGGATGGAAAATTACAGGCTTTTTTTCATTTGCGTGGTTCCATATCGAACAAATGCAATTCGCTCTCATTATTTTTTGCATGTGAACGGATGAGCAGGGAGGCAACAGACTGAAATCAATCCTTTTGACATTTTTCATCGGTTTCTTGCCTTTTTTGGGTTTATACACTTTCATAAATCGAAAATTATCTATACCGATATTTCAGAAAACAATTAGATCGAAAGATTCATGTATTTGTGAAGAAAAACTCTATTGTATTATTCAATTACTTTATCAAAAGAACATTTAGTATTTGTATGCTTTCTACTGCGAGACTAGAACACTGGTCTCAGAATGACAGATTCACAGAGGTCAGAAGCGCTAGACCGTACTGCTGAGCTAAACGGGTATTAGTCTGGGGGCTCAGCAACCAAAAGATGCCTTTTGATTAGCAAAAGGTTTAGGGGTAAAATAGGGTTAGGGGGATTGTCAGACGCAAGAAAAGCCACGTCTGTCGACTGTCAGCCGGGGCGTTCAAACGTGACGTGATCACGAAGTCGGCGTTAAGGGTAGAAAATTAAACTTTGTTTAGAAAAAATGAATTATGTCTAAAAAGTAAGCCACTGTCATGCTGATCAATATTCCCGCATGACAGATGTCAAATTTAGGGACAAGATTAACAGATCATCTTAAAAATTAATAAAAGGGTAAAGTTTTCAAAGTTGTTTTGAAAATCCAATCCTTACATTACAAAATAGAGGAAAATCAACTTTATTTAATTTCCGACATACAGACGTCATAATCTGAGGCCTTGAGGGTATCAGACGTCGGTGTGTAACGGAATTTCACGAACTTTCAGTCATTATTTGATACCGGCAACGCTGTATCCAAGGTGCATAATTTAAAATAGCGAGATGGTTTGGTGAGGATATATGACTTTGAAATTAAGTAAATGTGAACAGAAAATCTAACTGTTTATTATAAACTGATGGATTAGTTTAGTTTAGCAGATCACTTTATGATTATTTGGCATTATTGGCTTGTGTTATTGGCAGTTCTTGGTTATTTGGTTCATACATATTAAGAATAATTAACAGTTAGGACAGAAAATACAGTACTGAGAAAAGTTAATTAAGGCAAAACGATAAAATTAATCATCGTCCGAATCCGAATCAATGTCATCGTCACTTGAACTCTGGTGCACTTCTTCGTCTTCTTCGATTTCGGAAACCACGATGTCTTCTAAACAAGCAGGAGACATTTCACCTTCAAACCAGTTTAAAGACAATTGCCCATCGATCAAAATCCAGTCGGAATTCTCGGAACGATAGAGAACTAAGAAATTATGACAATAATAAATTAATGGCCCTATAGGAACTTAAGTCTTTAAACCTTGGGTTTTGATGGGGTTTCTTCTTTAGCTACTTTAGCGAATAAACCGATGTTAAATATGTCTCTGTTATTAGCTGACAAACCGATCCCGCATCCATCTTATATCACCTTGTTATTAGCGGCTCCAACCGCTAATAGTCAATTTTTTTTAGCTGTTGGAGTCGCTAATAACAAGGCGATATCATACAAATATTCTTAGATTCTTGAATCTATTTGCTGTTCCAACCGCTAACAAAGACGGTTTTGACTTGCTTGCCAAGCCAATCAGAGGGCCAGAAAAGGTCCGTTTTTCTTGTTTTTTTCTGTGCTTTCTCGCTTTAGCGTTCACGAGGGAGGGGCGCTTGCGTTTAACGTCGGGGGCCCCCTCCGGGGGCGACGTTAACGCAGCCCCTTCCGAGCACGGTCGAAGCGCCACACGGCGCGAGACACCGTTTACCTGTATGTCATACAAAAAGTTAAATTCATTTCCTTCCTCGTGAACGCTATAGCGTGAAAGCACTGAAAAAAACAAGGAAAACGGCCTTATACGGCCGTTATTAGCTTGTTATTAGCTTGTTATTACCTTATCACCTTGTTATTAGCGACTCCAACAGCTAATAAATACATTTTGTTAGCGGTTGGAACAGCAAATAGGTTCAAGTATCTAAGAATATTTGTATGATATCGCCTTGTTATTAGCGACTCCAACAGCTAATAAAATTTGACTATTAGCGGTTGGAGCCGTTAATAACAAGGTGATATAAGATGGATGCGGGATCGGTTTGTCAGCTAATAACAGAGACATATTTAACATCGGTTTATTCGCTAAAATAGCCAATGAAGACGACCCGTTATGAGTTTCGATCATTGGACTCCCGCATCATAGACAGAGCTTCTTCTTCTTAACCAATCATTACGTATTAAAATAAGCTATTCTAGATTATTATTTGATGTGGTGTACGTAGTTCTTACAGATTTGAACCCCAACGCTACACTGTATATTGTAGCAACGTTGCTTTTAAACAAATGGATCAAAATAAGACGTCTTCTGAGGGACGTGATTTTTTTTTAAAACCACCGTTGCTTAAGCGCATCCTTAGACCGTCCTTTGATGGTGCAGTGCTGCACGTCCTAGTAAGACAGATTTAGGATGATCTACTGAATTAAATTGTTATGTGGAAGAAATAAATTTTTTTTTTGAATGGTCCAATGGTGAAATCTGACGTGTATTCGAAGGTTTGTCCTCCTTCTACTGCTTTGCTGCAATTTCCTTTTAAGTTTGTGATTGCACTAAAGGGTCATTACTTTTTATCAGTTTTTTCAATTCTTCTTGACATCTTGTTTAATCGATGTCGCAGTCTTACACAGTTGGTTGTTCATTTAATTAATCCGTGGTGTGTTGCACATTTTTCGTATGGTTCTTTTTCTTTTTTCAACAGGCAGCAGGCGATCATGTCCCAGGTAATTATCATGTTAAATGTTAATCAAATTTTCGTCAAGTCCCTACTTGTCAAAGACACGGCTATCAGAAAGAAAGACGGGAATGGCTTAACGAAGTCAGTGCTGGAGGTGGTGAGGGTGGCCAAAGAAGATACCATACTAGAAGCAACGGAGGCAACATCCTCTACCCGATTAGTTAAAACTGTTAAGATTAATTCGAGGTCTTTAAAAAAAATTAAATCATCTTCCTCAAAATTGTCAATAAGATGGCGGTGTGGTTTCGGAGTACATATCGGCAGGGATGTGCTGTAGATTCGGGGACCAGGAAGAGAAGATGAATGGGGAGGAAAAGGATACCAAGGAGGAGTCAGTTCCGGTGGACGAACCGAGGGAAACAACGCAGAAAATCCAAGATTGTGGATTTGGAGAAAGAAGCTTATTTGACGGATCAGCGTGGAAAACGCGAACACCAGGAGAAAGGTACCAGAAAGAAGAACGAGAGTCCGTGACATCCACGGGTGGAAGCGGCAACAGAGGAAGTTGTCATCGTGATTGGCGTGGGGCACGGCGATTAATCCCAGCTGCCGTGGGAAGCAAACGGACCTTTAGGCCGTCAGGACACACAATCAGACACCGAACAGGACAAAGTTTTCAATCAACGTGAAATATTTTCCCCGGTGATAAACGTAGCTGGAGCAGGTGGAAAGGAGATATTCGAGCAGTCGGGGCAGAAGGATCTATATACATTAGCGAGACCTTTGTTCAGCAGAAACGTGGTCGGGAACAGCACACCAGAGAGGTGGCGGACGGAAAACACGACAGAAGAAGGATCAGATTCGAAATCGGGGCAACAAGTGTTTGAGAGGCAAGCTGATACTGTACAATTAAGTTACCGTAGCCCGGCGTCCCTAGGCGAAATAGTAAAACAAGGCACGCGAAAATCAGAAAGCGTAAGTGAAGTAAACAGGCTCCAGTGTCCCAGTTCGGCGACTCAGAACAAGGAAGGAAGGCAAGGTGCACAGACGAAAGGCCCAGCTAATAGTCAACCGGAAATTTCTGCGACACCAGCAGCCAAACCAAGGGCAACGGTAGGAATAATTGCAATGGGCCTGCTCAAGTGTAAAGCACCACCAGTGTTTTCAGGAAAAATAGGAGAGGACGCGGCCGACTGGAAGAAGAGTTTTGAAGTACTAAGGGAATACAACACCTGAACGGATGTGGATAAGCGAACAAATTTCGGCAAAGGTTTGGAGGAACCTGCGAGACAATGGTTCCAATGTTGAATGCCCCAGTACTGTGGGGGGACACAGCTGCGGTTGCAGCGACGCATACAACCAGAGCAGTATGGACCATTGATGGAATAAGAACAGTTCATGCAGAGAGGGTACGCCATATACTAGGAGGCGATATTGCGCAAAAAGAAGCAATTAATAAGCAATTAATGAGCCAGGAGCGGATTATTACTACGAAGTTGTGAACCTCTGTCAGGGGGTAAATCAAGAAATAGAAGAAGAGGCAAAAATGGAATACAGTTTCAGTTATAGATCCACCTAGCTAAGGAAACGGCTCGGTTATCGAACTGATTTTTCTTTGCCGGGTTTCAGGGCCGCCATTGGTCGTATTGTGAACTAGACTATGTTTCGGTTGCGGGAATAAATGAGTTATACACTTTAAAACATGCAAAAACTTTACTTCAATTGGTTGTAGCAGTTTTAGGCAATGGTGTAAATTGATTCAATGGCCCAGCTTAAAATAATTGGCTGCAAAGTAATTCGGATGGGAAACAATAGAAAGAAAATATTATTTAACGCTTTAGAACTCATTATTAATACTTTCTGGTTGTTTTCTTTTGTTTTATTTGTAGTTCTAGTTTGTAAAACGAATTGCAATTTTACCAATTGGTGATTTGTCAACCTCTGTGGTAGAATTCTTTTCTTGGTAAAGAAGGGGAAGAATTGTTAAAACATTAAGGTCTAGTATGTAAGCTCCCAACACTCATTCTAAACTTCTAGTATCTTCTTCTATTCCAGTCCTTCTAGCAACTCATATTTCGTCTCTTCTGGTATGCTAAAAGTTCTTCAAACTCATCATTCTACTGCTTTAAAAGATCGCTTCATACCCATGAATATACATAAGTATCTTACCATTAATAACCAGATACTACATTACAAATAGACTTAAAACATTTTTTACTTTTCTATAGCAGCGGTTCGAACGAGGGACTCTAGTTCCATAGTAATCAGAATCAGCATTACGAATGTGCTATACGCTTTTAACACATTGTAAAAGTTTGAGTGGTGAAAGAATCGACAATAGGTGACGCTTAGATCAGGTGCTATGTAAAAAAAGAAAAAAAATCTGAGCACTTGAAATTGATCCCAGTGCCCCTGGTGGCGCAAGCACAAATCTGAATTTTCTCTGTAAAACATTTGAGTGTAACAACTTTGGGGTATAGGGAAGCATTTTTTAGTTCAAATAGTTAAAAAACATGCACTATATTCTAATAGAGTAAAGAAAAACGCGTCGTTCGGCATAAAAAAATTAATTTAAGGATGTTTTGAAGTATTTTATTTACATTTTTGGAAACGCCGGAATTAACATGGCGTTTATGGGGAGAGAAGTGGTGTACCTAATCATGTGAACGATACTTTAGCGCCCTGGGTGTAGCTCCTACAATTTTTTCATGTTAAGATAACTTTTAGAGCGCATTCTCTTCTGATAGAGGAAAAAAGAAAAAACAATTTAGTCCTTACCAGTAAAAAGATATTTAAGTTTTCCTGAGACCCGTAGCGCCATAAGAATGCACTAAAAAAACGGGTGTGTACCTTATGTTTTGGTGGGTACTTTATGTCACAAGGATAGACTAGACACATTGTACTTTTTGTAGACCATACTTTATTTTATTTAACCACTGGACGAGAGTATATCAAGTAAGGCCGAGAAGAGATAGACAGTCCACCAGGTAAAGGTAACATATGATCAAGCAAGCAGACTATTCGCACACAGAGTAAATTGGCTGTAGTGCCACCTAGTGGCTCAATCAGAATACTCAACTTGACCAGGGGCCGTATTCTAGCCTTGGCTTATTTTCTAGTCATGAACTTACGAAAATATCTTATAAAATTTTCTTACTCAAGTTAGAAAATATTCAGGTAATATAATGAGTTCAATATTTCCAAAAAACCAAATTCCAGCATTTTTTTTCAAGATTTATTACTTTAACTTAAGCCAAGTTAAAATTATATGATCAAATTTTTTAAGCATAGAATTTTTTTGTTCTTGGAAAGTGGAACTTATTGTAACCAATAAGAATATTCGTTTGATGACATTTGGTTTGGTAATCAATGCTGTTTAGTTTATTGCTAGAAAAATATACAAGGAATCTACTAGAATTTTTTGTTCAAATTACAAGACTTTTTCAATCTGTACAAGTTATTTTAATTTGAACCTGTATTAGTATTTCATTGTTCTAGTCAACAAGTAACGTGAATATAATAGCCCCAGCAGCAGTTAAAGACAAAGCGTGGTCCGCCTAACAAATAAAACTTAAGATGATTAATATATTGCAAGAAAGGTATTTTTTCATATTTATACAGTCGCGGCTGTAAGTTTCTTTACGTGTAGCTAAAAAACCCGCTCTTTTACTGTGTATTGGCGGATGGTATGTGCCTATGGCAGAGGTTGAGATACCTTATTTGTTCTATTTATTTTGTTTCTTACACCCTACCCCTCCGCCCATATGTAATTTTTTTTTAAGAGAAAAACTGAAGTTAAGAAAAAAAACCGTGCTTAAGCCAAGGCTAGAATACGGCCCCAGGGGTCGAATTCTGACTTTCTTACTTTACTTAGTGTATTTTTCCTTCTTTTACTTTCGACCATCATTTTTCAAAGTCAAAGTAGAATTTTCGATTCCTAACTTTCACCGAAAAAGTAAAGTTTGATTCTGAGTCAGATTGAACTTAAAACAACGTTTACTTTCAAAGTAAGGATCTAGACTTTCCTTGACTTCACGAGAACTTAACTTACGAGAAATTAAATGGTAAGAATCTCAAACAATCAAGCCTATAGACCCTGAGCGGATGCTGAGTTGCAAGTTCTCGCATTGATCGCAATTGCGTATTGTCGGATTTGCCCCATCTTTTCCTCTCGTAAAAACCGGTTTTTTGTTTCCTGTGTTATTATTAGAAGGAATTGAAACTTTATTTTAATTTTAAAGTGTACGTTGATTTTTTGGTGATTTAATAAAATTTTTTTTCAACCAACATCTTCGTTTCTTTTTTTTTAAAGAAATTTTTAAAGATTTGTGTTTACATTGAAATTGTCAGCTGACGGACTGAACACCACAAAGTGAAGTCAATGTGGTATGGCCTCTGCCATGGCAGTGGGGAATATTCCCCTTAGTCATACATTTAATCTTTTCAAACTTTCTCCTTACTCAGAAGGTTTAGTGGAAAAGGAAAAAAAGATTTATTTGGAAAAGTTGTGTACCCTAAATATTGATTTAGGGTATTTATTCTTCCAAACGAAATGTGGCAAAAACAAATTTCTTTGCTAGAAGAGTTCCTGCCTAACATAACTGTTCATGACATTTACGTTTTCTTAATTGCAAGAAGAAGTAGGGACACTGAATTGCAACTTAATGCCCACAAAACTATGTCTGATTCTCTGCAATATGTCAAGTGGGGCTGGGTATCTGCCTTGTCAGGAATCCATTTGCCTAACGACAAAGTTTTAGTAAAGGCTGCTGTTCCTCATTCACAGTCATTGAGGAAAAAGAAGTTACACCGTGGGTTGCAATTCATCCCAACAAATCTATCATTGCAGCTCACTGTCCTTGCACAACTGGGTAAGACAAATTTTAACGTAAAATGGTTTCTAACATGTAACAAACTATTTTAAATAATTTAGGCTAGGTAATGTTTGTTGTCATGTTGGTGCACTTATGTACAGCATCATCTATGCGATGAATGTGCCTTGTACTGCTCAAGAAAACCAGTGGCTTGATACCCACACAAAACATCACATAGTAAGTTGAATATACAAATCAAACTATACATACGCTTATAATTTGACTTTTCTTAGGGGCTCATCCACCAGCTATGTCAACTGAATACTTCACAATAAAAAAAAACACAGATGAAGAAGAATTTAATAAGAATTAAAAGATGAAAATGATATCCACCACAACGATTCCGGAAATTACATTAGAAGAAATTTCTTCTTTTCACAGTAAGCTGGTTTCTCAGCGCGCAGTCCAGTTGTACGTCCTTGATGTATTTGCTGCAAACTTCGTTCCACCAGATCTCCCGACTCCCATCACAGAAATCTTTAACGATGTCTTTTTAAACAAACCATTTGAAACAGTGCTAGCAGAGATCGATAGACTTCTTCAAACTGATCTGTTTACAGTTACAGCAAACCAATCAGAATCTGTGCAAAAGCTAACTAAAGGACAAACCAAAGCTAAGTTGTGGAACATCTATCGATCTGGACTTTGCACTGCATCGAAGTCTCATACCATTTGCCACACGAACATTGTGAAACCATCTACGTCGCTCCTAAAATCAAATCGTTATCCTGCTGACAACATTTTTTCAACTGAGGCAACAAGGTATTTGTAATTCTTTGTGTATTTGGTTCTAGTGTATAAATAAAGAATCTCTATTTATCTAGGTATGGCATTGAAAATGAAACCAAGTGCCTTAAGAAAGGAATATGCTGGTTGCGTGAACGAAATCTCCACCCATCATTTACCGTGACAAAATGTGGATTAATATTGTCGACTAGTTTTCTGGGAATGGCAGCATCCCCTGACAGCTTGTTCGTCTGTGAATGCCACGGTCGTTGTGTGGTAGAAGTAAAGTGTTCATGGAAACATCGTAATGCTGCTTCATTAAGTCAGGTTGCTTTAGATAACAATGATTTTTGTTTGATGTACGACTGTGAGGAGGAAGCATTCTTCTTTAAAAAAAACCATCCGTACTTTTATCAGATACAACAGCAAATGATTGTTTGTGATTGTACTTATGGAATTTTCATGATGTTCATAGAAAAAGACATTTGTGTTATCAGCATTCCTTTTGACAAAGTGGTTGCGGACGAAATAATCTCAAAAAAAAATAAATATATTAGGCAAGTTATGTTATCGCAATTACTTTGTGAGCATTACGTTAAATCAAACAATGTAAGTGAACTAAGTTTAAAAGAAAACGTTATTATTGAACTAGTCATAAGTGATTTAAACGTTGAAGTCCCATCAGTGACAGAAATGGAAGTTGAGCTAGCAAACCAAAGAGCAAACCAAAGTTATCTTATTTGTTGTCAAGATGACAAAAAACGCGATAAAACTGTTACGTGTAGTAATAGTTCCTGCCTGATATATACCTTCCATAAAAGTTGTATAGTCCCACCAAGAAAACGATTTAGTAACAATTGGATGTGTAAAACGTGTACAAATGCTTTAAAAAAGGTAAAAATGAATAGCAAGAACAACGTCCCCAGTACTAAGAAAGCTTTGGGTGGAAAAAGTAAGGTCCTCAGCGCAAAGAATGTGTAATTTGATATGGTTATTCATTACATGTAATTAAATGCAACCGAGAAATGAAAAATATAAACATTTAAATCGTTTACTTTTTCATGAATCACCAGGGCGGTATCATCGATGGCATAGCGTTCATAAGGCAATAGCATACAACAACAATTTTATCAATGAACGCATTTCTATTAAAATCAATATTCATTTCAGGAATCTTTATTGGACCACGAAGGATTGTATACTTTTTCCTTAAGTTACCTATTCCTCTCTCAATGTGTATTCTCTCATTAGAAACGATCCGCGAAAATTCTGTCTCAGACCCTTCTAGCTGCGGTCTAAGTCCCTTAAAAGCAGGAGTTACTAATGTAGCGCCAAGTGCCTCGATTTCTTCACCTATCAAAAATCCATGATTTGCCATTACTTGATCTCCTTCTCTTACATATTTGACAAATCCAGATTGTTTCACAATTTCTACATCTGTGCTGCGGCCAACGAATCCTTTGGAACAAAAGTTAATTGATCCCTGTGGGGTCATGCTCACCATATATTTTGCAGTATGATGAGACTTATATTTGGAATAACATGAAGCCTTATCAATGATATTTGAATGCATCTCGCAGTTAATCTTAAAACAGTCTAGTATAGCGATACAATTCGGATAATGTTTTCTGAAAGACAGTGGCATTGTAAGTTTAGATGCCTTACTATCAGGCAAAAGCAATAAAGCAGGTGGAAGACGAACGTACATTACATCTATAAATTTCTCAATGTAACGTTTTACTGTTGTACGATGAATGTCAAATCTGTAAGCAAAGTCTTTGTTTCCCAAATTTAATCTAAGCTTCATAAGAGTTAAAATGAATTGTTCTTTAAGTGAAATTTTGAATCTGGGATCATGATGTAAAGCAGGATGTAAAGCATAAAAAATATCAGAAAGTAGATCGAAACTACTTAACCCTGTGTAATATAAAATCATTTCCTTATCCTGATTTAGTTGATGTAACATAGATTTACTAAGTTTCAGTTTTTCTAATGCATCAAATGCAGTCAATTCAGCTTGTTGTCTCTTTACCAATAATTCTTCTATTGAAGCACTTAACATCTCTACCTTTCTAAGGGCTGCATCCCTTTCCAATGTACTTTGTTGTAGTTGGTGTTGAAGCGATGTTATTTCTTTTTGGAATGGATCATTTTTCATTTCAGGAATGAAAGTTTGTTCCATGTCATTCAGTGTAGTGTAATTAACTGGCTCAACATTGAAAACTTCAGCAACAGATTCTTCTTTAATGTTTGTTGATGTGTCTGGTTCCTGCATAAAATAGAGTATTATAAAATGTCACGATGAAACTAAAATAATGAGTTACCTGTATTAAGTCCGGTGTCATTTTGTCACCAATACAAGTTTTCAAGAAATCTTTTTGATTGGCGGTGAAATAGGACCGAAACGAAATAGGACTGGAGAAATAGGACTGGAAATTTTCAGTCCTATTTCTCCTCTAGGAATAGGACTGGGTGAAATAGGACTGCTTTTTATACACATTTTGAACAGTCCTATTTCTCCTTTGACCAGTCCTATTTCTCCTTGGATATAAGGCTATTTCGCTTGCCTTTATCTTACATCTTTAAGGGACAATGAGCCTCCAAACCGGTAGGCGAAATGGGGTGGGAAATTGTAGTAGAAGAGCGTTGGCTTTATATGCCTACGCCCTTGAAAATTACCGTTGAAAAAATGGCAACGCTTACTTCGCTTGCATGCTAAGAATTCCTTATCCTATTTAACTTTTATTGCAGAATATTAATCGTCATTTTTGACTGAATACAGTTCATTTAACAAATAATTAAATTAAATAAATCTAAATGTTGTTTAACTTTTTCTATTGTAAATTTTTCGTACATCTTGCAACACAGAGGGGGTTGCGGGGGAATATTCGTACCTTGGAATCTCAGCCCCTTTGGTGAATCATCCCCCTCCCTAGAAGGGTGAGGACCACACCCATCGTAGCCCCTCTATGATGCAAGTCGTAAGAAGAATAAATAATAACCAAAGTAAAATTGCACTCAAATTTATGAAATGATTAATTTTTTGATAAATGAACTATATATTGTAAAAAATTTCGGTTAAAGTACTGAAAAAAAAAATTTTATCATAACGAGTTCTTAAGCTGCAAGTAAATTAAGCGCTGAAATTTTGTCAACGGTAATTTTCAAGGACTGAAGGATATAAGCCAACCCGCTTGTCTTCAACAATTCCCCTCCCATCTTGCCTACCGGTTTGGAGGCTTTTTGTCCTGAAATATGAAAGAGTAGGAATAAAAAAATAGGCCTAACCTTAAGGAGAAATAGGACTGGTCAAAGGAGAAATAGGACTGGTCAAAGGAGAAATAGGACTGTTTCAAATGTATTTAAAAATCAGTCCTAATTCTCCCAGTCCAATTTTTACTAGAGAAATAGGACTGGAAATTTTCAGTCCTATTTCTCCAGTCCTATTTCATTTCGGTCCTATTTCACCGGCTACCATCTTTTTTTTTGCCTCCGTATGTATCTACTACTTGTTTTGGTTGAAGTTTGTCCACCAACATCAATACTGGGTAACCAATCTGGATGAGTCTCGTCTTCATTATTGCTAGGTTTCCCTAAATATAGATATGGGTACAACTAAATGGTGTTGTATATACACGATAAGTTGCTTTTGCAGTTACCATTTATGAAATGCTTCCCACAAACTAAAATCTTCAAATTAGGTGGCAAATCTAAATTCAACTTCAGCACCTTAAGCCAAGCCACTCTTCTTCTTTGTTGTTTCTCTTTATTAGAAGTACAACGTGCATTAACTTTTGGTATTCAGAAATAAGATACCACTGTGGTTTTTTTACATCCTTTTACACAGCAAATATCACCACCCATGATGAAACTGTCAAGGATTTTGAACTTTACGAACTGACGTTTGATCAAACAAAGGGAAAAAATTGCAGAAGCGTCTGCTTTTACATGTAAACACAATTCTTTAAAAATTTATTTAAAAAAAAAGAAACGAAGATATGGGTTGAAAAAAATTGTATTAAATCACCAAAAAATCAAGGTACACTTTAAAATTAAAATGAAGTTTCAATTCCTTCTAATAATAACACAGGAAACAAATAAATGGTTTTTACGAGAGGAAAAGATGGGATGAATCCGACAATACGCAATTGGGATCAATGCGAGAACTTGCAACTCAGCATCCGCTCAGGGTCTATGGGCATGCATAGCAGATGAAAGCGATTGACAACACGCTAACTACAATTGTTATTGTTTTCACTGCCCTATTAAAGTGCATTACATGCGTATTTTCTAAAATGGGTCCAAAAAGTCGACTGGAAAGGAGATAAATGTGATTCCAAGTAGTCGAACGAAAGAGAGAGTGTATTGGACGGATGGTGAAACTGACACCCTTTTGTTTATTGTGTTATCTTTGAGGTTAAAGTGTGCATTTGTCGTTCATAATACTCATTTCTTAATCAATTTATGTTGTATAGGATGCTATTTCTGGTGCTTTTAGTGCCGTAATTACAAAAGAAAGTAGGAAGACTGCATGGATCGAAATCACTGCATTTATTGCCATGAAACATCCTGATTGCCCTGTAAAGACGGAGAGAAGTGTTCGAAAAAAATGGAACAACTTCGAAACCAAAGAAAAGGCAGTCATTCGCCATCACCTTTCAGGATTGAATGAAACAGGTAATATCTATACATACACTGTCAATGTGCAGTGTTAATATCTATCAATTCTTTTAAAAATGTATAGGTTGTGGCCCATCGAATCGACCACTCTGCAACTTGTTCCAAAAATATTGGGAGTAGTATTTGGGAATTTACAATCCTTTTGTGGCTGCTGAAATTGATGTAAATTTATTGGATATAAGTAATTGGTATACTATTGACCATCAATAATGCTATTTTATTTTATTTGATAGATGGGTATAGACACTGAGAAGGATGTTGTCTTCATGAACGAAGTTGAGATGGCCGACCACATTTTGGGAAGGCCAACTAGTAGCACACCAGCAGCAATCAATGAAGTCGGATGATGAAAGTGATTGCAATCTTCAGGATGACGAGAGTGATGGAATCATCGGGTATGTAGCAATGATGATAACATACGTCAATGCAACAGTTAATTAAATTTTTGTTTCAGTTAAAATAATGGTGGAGAGATTACTGCTCGTACCGAAATGACAACTTCTCCTCCGCCGTCAAACAGTTTAGACATTTGGGCTGATCCAGCGGAATTGACGGCCCAATCCGCCGATCTTTCTCACCCAGAAGCAAAAGCAAAAAGCCTGAAACGTGCGAGCTCTACTGTTCTGCCTTTCCAGAGTACCAGAAACAGCAGTAGCCCAAATTCAAACACAGTAGAAACAATCCTAAAGCAGGGCAGGTAAAAAGTGTCAAAAACACTGCAGGGGACTTTAAAAAAAATTCTCTCTACGAGTCCCGTTATACAACAGCTCATGCGCGAATGATGGAACAACGAATGCGTTTGCTTTCGACTACAATAGATATAAGATAAAAGCTGAACGATCCATTGTCACGGGATAAAATACCTGTAGATCTGCAGAATATTATCTTTCACCCATATGATAACATTTTAAAGCACTGTTCCCTAAGTTGTGTATTAAATGTTTTTGTCATTTAATACACCTTTATTAACAGAAAACATTTTCCGTTATACGTCTCCTTTTTGTACCGCCCAACTGCCTCAAATCATTATCAGACTAGTTTTTATTCTCGTTGTTTCATACAATGTTATCTACATTATCGATTTCTAACTCTATGCTGTCCTCGTCTAGCGGCATTTTCCGATCGATTGCAATATTATGTAGAAGACAACAATCTACCGTAATCCTGAGAGATAGATATAAAATTTTAAATACAAAAAATCACTTAAAAGTAAACGAGAGATCGGTATTACCAAGATGCTTTCGTCGGTGACATCTTTATCTCACCATGTAACACGTGACATTTTTTCTTTAGGAGACCGAAAGACCTTTCGATTGTACATCTGGTAGACTTTTGTGAGTTGTTGAATCGTATCTATAAATCAAATAACTAGGAGTAAAAGTATATATATTTTACTCGGAATCTAGTGTTAATAATACTTCAGGCTGTGTCACGGGCTCTACATAAGGAGTGATAAGAAAATTCGTATTTGCATAACCACTGTCACCCATCAAAAATCCCTCCCTAAATTTGCCATTGATATAACGTTTATAAATGAGGCTGCCTTTAAAAATAGATGAAACATAGCAAGATCCTGGTTTATTCGCACACACGCTAAGAAATCGATGATTTGCCTCGCATATAGCCTGAATTCCAATGACAAACGCAATTAGAAAACGATTACAATATGACAGTGCTATTATTAGTTACTTACCTGTACATTTAAAGAATGATAATTTTTACGATTTACATAGGCTTTTTTCGTGGTTCTTAGGTCTGACAATACTAATATGTGTTCCATCAATACACCCAAAGACCTCTGGCATAAGAGCGATTTCTTGAAAATCATTCTTTACCTTATTATTATAGAGCTTAACATTAGAAATGCACTGAATACCGTTAATTATATGTATGAATATTACATGGAAAAGCGTAGCTGGAAATTGTATATGATTGTTAGTAATCATACACAAAGCTAAAGAGACACGAGCAATAGAACGACGTACTGATGACTGGCTGTAGCGCAGAACATTTCCTACAACGGTTTGGAAAGAACCAGCTGCATAAAACTGCAACGAAATCCAAAGCATGTCAATCGGCTCTAGATTTCTTGTGTCCATGATCTTTGACTTGGTCAGGAGATGTTGAATAAGATCTATAGAAGCGTTTCTCAAGTTAAATACATACTATGAATTGTTTGCATTAGTTGAATTACCCATTATAAACTCGATACTTCCCTGTGAAATCTGAATGTCTTCACAATTCTGTCTTCAGAGAAGTAGCCAAAGATGTCATTGCGTGTTTGATAAAACGGTAGCAATTTACTCGTGCGAGTCTTTTTGCAAGCTCTTTTATCTTCTTTATCACTTGATTCAATGTTCTATTCCTTACTAAAATAAGAAAATCTTCCAAAAAAATCATCTATTATGGCGTTTTCACAAGCCATGTTTACGAGTATTTAAAACCGCGTAGTTGACAGCTTTTTCTGCACATACAAAGTGACCTCGCGAGGTCACTTTCAAAAAAAACTTACTTTCGTGAAAGTAAGAGACCAATTTTTGAGTTTTGAAAGTGAAGTAGGCTTCTTAACTTTGATAAATTTGTTTGAGAATACTACTTTGATAAAAAGGTGAAAGAAAAGTAATAAACGGCTACTTTGGCCCGTTTGAAAGTCAAGTAAGTTACTTTGTGAAAGTCAGAATTCGTACCCAGTATTCTCAACACCTCCCCTCAAACTGAGGATTCCCTGACATCAATGATTCCCATTTGATGACGCATATTTTGAAAGTGGGCAGTTTCTAGGGGCAGAATTTCTGCAAGCTGATCCTCTGTTACAACGTACTGTAAATCGATTACACCATTCTTGAATTGGCAATGGCTTTCTGCTAGCTTCCAGTGTCCCCCGATGTCATTCATCCTTGATTGCTTTTTGGCACCTTCTGAAAGGTAGATATCTCCTTCCAGCTCTCACTTATCAATGCTTCCTTATTCCCTTTTAATTCTTTCATCTTTTCTGTTGGTTTCGGCCATAGAACGGCACTTTATCCTCCTCGAAAACCGCTTCACCGCTAGCTGGGATTCCATCCGCTTCTATTAGTTCAGGTTGTTCTTCAGTCTCTTCTCTTCTGGATTTCAAGGGTTGTGGTTCAACTGTTTCTTCCTCCCTGGCCATTTCCATTTCTGACCTAGCTACATCTGTATCATCTCTATGAGGTTTAGATTGGGCATTAGGTGTTCCTTTCTTAGTTTCATCATCCACAGGAAATAATGAATCCTAGTTATCTTCATCAACAGATGGGGCATCTGTGTAGACAGCATTTTCTTTGAAGACAATATCACGGCTGATAATAATTCTACTGGTAATAGGATTCCACATCCGACACGATTTCGAGCTTACACAATCTCCAACTAGGATACATTCCACTGCTTTTGGGTCCAGTTTACGTCTTGATTCATCTGGTACATGGACAAAAGCGGTGACCCGAAGATTCTGAAGTATGACACATCTGGGATACATATATTCCAGAGCTCAAAGGAGATGACATCGTTGATGCTGTAAATTTTCCGGTTGAGAATATGTGTTGCACACAAGACAGCCTCTAGTTCGAATGGGACTTTCTTTCCATACAGCATGCTCTTAGCTGCTTCCATTATAGTACGGTTTGACCTTTTTGCAACACTATTTTGTTGGAAAGTATACGGTGTACTTTTTCCATGGTGTATTCCTTTCTAATTCATCCGAATTCTTAAGTCACCATTCAGGTACTCTCCCCCGTTGTCCGATCCAATCGTTTTCACTTATTCGCCGATTTGGTTCTTCACGATGACCACAAAGTCTTGCAGGGTGGCAGCATTTTCCGATTTGTTTTTCAGTAGTCGAGTTGTACAATAACTGCTGAAGTCGTCTTTGAATGTTACAAAGAACCGGTACCCACTAGGAGATGTAATTTGAATGGGACCACAGACATCCGAATGCAGACGTTAACTGGGTGCGGTAGCTTTTTTATGTCCAAGTTTAAACGTTAAACGCTGCATCTTCTTCAGGACACATCCTTCGCAGAGAGTAGGCAGGTTGTCGTTAAATAGGGTCAGTCCGTTAGTGCAACCCAAAGACGCCATTTTCAGTACAGTTTTGTTACTCAAGGGTCCAAAACGTTTGTGCCATGTAGACAACGGTTCAAGTTTGGTCGCTCTGAGGGCTATTTTGGTTTGGGGTGAACACTTCTTGCCTTGGATATTAAGATGATACAGGGTTCTTTTCAGCCCGTTTTCCTTCTATAAGGACTATTCCATTTCAAGTAAAGGAGACCGTGTCGTTTGTGAATGGGACTTCTATTCCTGCTGCCGTGGCAGTTCTTATCCAGTATTATCCAGTATATTATCCAGAGATTAGTACCTAAGCAACTGACTAGAAGAATTCTTCTCATCAATACTTCCATAGCCTTTTCATTTACGAACGATATTATCCAAACATCTCCTTGTCCAATTACCGGTAGGCTGGTGTCTGCAATTCCTGAAACGTTCGACTTTCCCGGTTCAGCTGGTACAAAATTGGTCAGTAGGTTCCGCTGGTCCGTCATGTGCTGAGTAGCACCTGAGTCAGCAAACCAGTCGGTGGACCTTCGTGTGGAGAAACTGGTTTAGGATTTGTAGCTATAGAACTGATGTTGACTATCAGCCTGATGCTAGGTCTTCTGATTATCAAGTTCTCTCTTCCAGAATCGACATTTTCGCTTAAAGTGTCCCAGTTCTCCGCAGTGAAAGCAGGAAAAATGAGTCTGCTGATGTCCTCTCCTGGATTGGCTCGGATTTTGATGAGGTAGTTCTCTATTACCAAAAGATTATGGGTGATAGCTTCCTTATGGTGTTTCATATTCAAAAAAATTTTTATTTTTAATGCGAGGATCCGAATCGGGTTGCGAAATGTAAACAAAATTACATTCTGAAAAAGTTAGATTTTTAAAATAAATTTCAGACCCCGCACACCCCTAAAAATCGAAAAATGGAGGTTCAAATTAGTAATATTTTTTAATTTCTTTAAATGTAATCCTTATTTTTAAGCGGGGCTCTTAGAGCTCGTACAACTCACTGTTGACTACTCATATACCAAAAACCATAGAATAATTTTTAATTTTAGGGTACGGACATAAATAAGATAAATCTGGCAAGTGTAAAATTTTTTTTTTAACTAGTCATAATAATTGTACGTACAAGTTAAGTAGTTTTGTGAAAATGGCTACAAGAACAAGAAATAGGAAAAGTGATAGTCTTCTTGGACATGGAAGTGACATTAGTTAAGCCATTGGGACAAAACTTCCACTTAAAAAAGCAGTAATGAAAAGGTACATTGCTGTTCGCAGCCAAATAAAAAAACTCGAAATATTTTTAAACATATTTTCATTGAGTTAAAATGTATTTGGGAAAGAGCTTCTATACCGATGAAGCCAGAAAGGGACTGCCTTGATCTTTTAAGGTAACAAATTATGGACCTCAGCAAAAAAAATATCAAGATTAACAACCGATAATTCAAAAGAAAAAATTTCCCATTTCCAGAGTTTGATGGATATTTTATCAGTATGCTTGCTGTTAGTTATCAAATTGTTAGTGGCTTGTGGGATACGTTTCCGACGGCGACGCGGGAGTTCCGCGTTCAAAGCTTGTGTGCGTTATTAGTATTCAGAGCAAATCTAACTAATGAATATAATTAAGTAACATTTTGATCAGATATATCATATTTAAAAATTTTGAAAAAACTATTTATATGCGATTAATGATTATTTAATTCGCAAACAATTACACTGTTTTCATGAACGCAATAATTTTGTAAACAGTTGTCTCATCCAAGTCTAGAACGCCCCGCGTCGCCAACGGAAACGTATCCAACAAGCCACTAACAATTTTCTAAATAACTGCTAGCATACTGATAAAAATAATTTTGTGTTTCCATATGCTACCCGATTACCCGACCCGATAATGACAATAACGAGTAATGGAAAGACTATTTTGTATTGCAAAAATTTTTCTACTTAGCCGGGGGGTAGGGGAGTCTACCGAGTCTACACTTTTCCAGAAATTTAATACCTAGGGCCAAAAAAAAGGTGTCTGGACTGACATTACCCAACCCCCCTTATAATGATTTTGCGCCAAAACCACCCTACCTCTCCTTAAAAAGGTAAACTATTAATTTTTTCTACCCAGAGATGGCTTTTTCAAAACAAATCGGTGTTCACCTTTTTGTGCAGGATACTGTAGGCTTCATGAAGTATTCCATCTACTTCATTAAAATGCAGCTATTGTCTGAACAGTTTCGAATGACTGACATGGAAGCAGCCAATTTAAAAAGCATGGCTTTTTCATATATCGTTAAAGAGGAAGCTGCTTCCTCTTTGATAATATCCTCCACTTCCCCGAAAGGGACCTCTACAACGTTGACCACTTCTAAAACCAGAATAACTTCCTGCAGGGTATGCATGCTTTACAGGTTCATCAGATTTATGTCTCTTATCGTCTGATTCAGTTTTCTGGGAAGCTCCATAGAAGGAGCCATCAGTATGGTCCACTTTCTTTTCATGGTTTCTAGCTTGTGACGTTTACTCTTTGACTAGACGTTTAGTCAATGAAGAGAGAGTTTTCAGTTCCTGCTGGGAAGAAGTATTGTAAAATAGGTGGTAAGGACACCAGGATTTTGACTATTATATGTGTATCATCTAGAGCTGCTCCAATATCCTTCAGCTGTGCAGCGATTTGTTCAATACCAGCCACAAAGTTCATAATTGTTTGATCTAATATATGCAAAACTCATTATGATCAGGCAGTTCTTTCATATTTCTAGAAGGTTTATACCTGGTTTGAACTTATAACTGTAGAATTGGCCCCACAGTAGTGGTTCACTTTCAGCTGAGACTTCTGACACTGACTGAGACAACTGAGAGAAAAAAATCCGGCTCCACATTTCAAATGCTGTGGTACATCCTTGAAGCGTTGTTTTTTTTCTGGCTTCATCGTTGAGTATATAAAAGTCCTAGCCTCAACATCTTTTTGTTTCAACTGGTCAATCAGGTCTGCATTCAGTGCCACCCCTCTGTCATCCAAGATCTTTGGACAGATAATCACAAAACTATTTAAGTTATTGTTCTTGAAGCATATCAATGAAATATTTTTTTCCATAGCATGAAATTCACAGCAACAAAATTCTTTCCTTGTTCCATAGTCTAACCTTACGTCAAATTTTTATTATCCTCTTAGTTCAAATTTACGACCTTAATATAGATTGCATTATCTCACTCAGACGCAAGTGTTATAGTCGTTATTTCGCGATGGGATTCATAGACTTCTCAATATCTCACTCACCCATGGGTGATATACATGGTTTATGCAACCACACGAACTTCATTGACATCACTTGTACACAAGTGGTTTAAATGATAAAAAAAAAAATTATCCCCCACCCCCAGGAGAAAAAAAATATTACCAGGCATCACTCATACACGAGTGGTATACATGTTTACACGTAGAACAAAAGAAACATTTTCTCAACTTCACTTGTACTCAAGTGGAATACAGCAGTGCAAATGATTTTACTAGACACCACAAACTGGAGTGGTTATCTTGTGTCCCAGAAAAGCTTTAACCCCACACACACATGTGTGCTGTCCAATAAAACTTAAAAAAAACTTACTGCCAAATCACCAGTGTGTACTCAAACTCTTGTCCATCCATATACACAGTATTCTCATCAGAGAATTTAATGTTATAAATTGTTTTTTTCCTGTTTGGGTTAGCTTTCACTTCCATCAACTACAGAGATTTGCCTGTTTATATTTTCATGAGGGGAAATTTGATTCACCAAATTTTGAGATGCGGCCAACATCTTCAGTCGTATTATATGCCATGGTATTATAGGGGTTATAGAAAGAAACAAAACAGTTAGTTGTACATTTCTGGGCCGATAACCTGTTAATATTATATTAATGTAAGTTAAGATATCCTCTTCTTATGTTACAAAGAAAGACAAGACATATACTTTTTGTAGATCATACTTTATTTTACTTTACCACTGGACGAGAATATAACAAGTGAGGGCGAGATGAGATAGACAGTCCACCAGTTAAAGGTAACATATGATCAAGCAAGCAGACTATTCTCACACAGAGTGAATTGGCTGTAGGGTAACCTAGTGGCTGAATCAGAATACTCAGCTGGAACAGTATCCTCAACAAGATTGACAACTTGTGACGGAATGCCTCTCCTTCTGAGGTGAGACCGTATAACATCCAGGGGACTAGGAGCTAGTGGTTGTTGCTCAAAGGGTGCTGATCTCCCTGCGCTGGTGTTAGAAGATGCCTTTTCGTGCTTATGATCCTCTGAACTTCGGAGGTTAGTTGAAACAGTTTGTTACAAAAGTAACGGTAACCAAGATTGAGCTATCAAAAGCGGAGTTACCAAAACAATTCTGGCTGTTCCCGACGGATTTTGTTAAGGCATCTCATGATTGGGGAAAAAGGAGGAAAGCAGTAGCCTTTCAATTGTCTCAAAGACAAAGAAAAAGCGTTCACCGTCAAAGCACCGGGTTGCGGCACCCAAAAAACGAAAGACTACAATCAAGTGTTCCAGGCGGAAGCAAAGAGATCTATCTCAATGAGCCAAGACGTGAAATTGAATAAAAAAACCATTAGACATAGCTTCCAGTCCCTCGCATCCATTTCGGCCCTTGATTCCCGATCCCTAATTATATTCAAGGATCCGGAAAGGTAGCAAGCCTGTATTCTGATCATCTCCTTCTAGCAACAGGATGAGATAAGAGTTGCGATGGTACTTAAGTTCCTAGATCCCATTCCCCCGTTCTTATTAATGTAACAAACGGTTGTCTTATTATCTAGAAAACTGCAGAAGTTAGCGTTGGAGAGGTGATGGTCAAATGATTGAAGTGAGTTAAAGGCGACGATAAGGTGAAATTCGTTTATATGTATGCCTGCATCTTCTTTAGATCAAAGGCCTCTAGCAGTTACCTCTAGTGAAACCCCATCCCAGCCGGAAAGTGAGGCGTCTGAAATAATTGACAAATCGGACTCTCCGCCTGCCAGTGCTTTACCATTTACTTTTCTCAGATTGTTTGTCCCACCATACCAACTCTGCCCTTGCCTCTTTCGATAGAAGGCATTTACAGTAGAGATCAAAGCGAGCTCTCTTAGCTGAGTCGATGTAACATCTTTAGATTCCCCGGAAATGTGCTTGGGCAGAAAGGTACCGCAGTCTTTGCTCAAGAAAGGTTACCCAACAAAGAAACAATAAGTCTTAACGAGGGCTGTGGGTTATGAAATAGTTTTGTTAAGAGAGTTTCTAAGGGAAGTATTGTTAGGGGTGGGGAGACTGAAGGATAAATTCCTAGTGTAAAGCCACTCTCTCGGGTGAATGACTTTACGAAGTAAGACCATTTGCAGTGTGAATAAACTCAGAGGTGTATTTATCCCCAATGATGAATAAGTATTATCAAGCTGAGGCAAAAGGGGTACTAAACGAGTAGGGATACATGGACTTGAGTCCAATAGGGAAACTAAACGTGAAAGTCGAGACAAAGTAACTTTATGTTACCGTGGTTGTGCGGGCGTACAGTATCCTGCACAAAAATCCGAACACCGATTTAATTTTTTAAAGGCCACCTATTGGCGGGATAGCGGGTTTTTGTTTTTGTTTTTTTAGGAGGAGGGTAGACGGGGTGATGGACATGGCAGGGCAGGGTTGGGTAAGTCTAGACCTAAAAAAATGCCTTTAAGGTATTACGCTTTAAGGCAAGATACAAGTCAAGGACATTTTGCAACCCCCCAGGGGTTTTTTTTTAAACGACAGTTGGAAATTTAGGGCTTTGGCTTGGAAATGTTGCTTACCGAAACAATTTAGCTTATGTTCCAGCTGCTTGTGAATGTTTACGTCGTTGACAATGGCGTTGGTGTAGCCTTTCTGAATGTGATGCTGGAGATCGGTGTTCGATTCCAGATGAGGTGATGAATTATTGTGTTTATTTTACGAGAAATTCTCGTTCATATATAAAACAAGTTGTCATCGAGCAATATGTGTTTTTTTTAAATTAAATAACTTAAAAAATAATAATTTACTTCGTTCTAAAAAAATTAATCAATCATCAGCATATTCGAATGACGATTATTATAAAGATATGAAACAATTCGCAATTCTTTGTCGGGAATCGAACACTGATCTACGGCGTCGCATCCAGAGGCTCTACACATATGCCATCGGTATCGACATAATTGTGCACAGGCAGCTCTCTAATTTATTTTGGGTATGGAATATTACAGAGCCTAAAACCAACATTTCCAACTGTCGTTTTAAAACACATCACCCTGGGGGTTGCAAAAATGTCCCGACTTGTTACTTGCCTCAAAGCGTAATACCTTGAAGGTAAAAAAAATTTCTAGACTTACCCCACCCCTTACCTATGTGTCCATCACCCCGTCTACCCTCCCTCTTAAGAAAGACAAACCAAAAAACCCTTTACCCGCCAACAGGTGGCTTTAAAAAATTAAATCGGTGTTGGATTTTGCAGGATATCTGTACAAGCGTGAGAGGACAATAGAAGGAAGGAAACGGGAAACTAGACTACTTGCCAGACACGTATAGTATTTGGAATACGTGTTGAGAATATAATAAGAATGTTTGCGATGCAGGGAAAGAAAATAAGAACAAATAAGTTGGGAGGAATAACTAGTGAACTAAAAAGAATAATCTAAAACATCCAAATAAAAAGTCTTCTGTTAAAGGTTGACAATTCAAGCTAAAGGCGACTCAACGTCTTGCAAGCTGGCACTTGTCTAACTCTTGTCAGAAAGTGGGTTCACCATGAAACGCCGCATCTTCGGGTATGGCATGATTTGTAATTACGTATTGGTGCTTCACTTGTGTAGCCAATCACAGACGTTTTGTAACATGGCGTGATGTTCATGACGCACAGGTACGTCACATGCATGAGTCAGAACCCGAAAGTTTTAACAAGGTCAACATAATTGCACACACAGCGGTTGAAGAGTACTTATTTTTCGCCATTTAAGTGTTTTCGGTACACTGAACAGTACTTTAAAATTTAAGTAGGGATTTTAGCGTACTGAAATAAGAAAATAACATACTTTTATTCGGTTATATTATACTTAAACTAAAATGATTATACTTATCACCCCAACATACATACCAAAATAAGGTATTATTAACATGAATATATAGGGTAGTGGTTAGAGCGGCTGACTAGCGATGCTATTGCACAGAAGTACAGAGTTCAATCTCCACCAAAAACTAACTTTTTTTCGTTTTTAAGTGTACTTACATTTTAAATACGAAGCTCGAAATTACAGATAAGTAGGAGGAAAATTTAAGTATGATAATTAAATAAGTAGAATTGGCCTTTTATTAGGTATGAAAATAAGTACTCTACAACCGCTGTGCATTGAGCAGCTAGCATCTACGTTTATAATAGTGAATCAGAATATAATATGAATATAAGGTAAGCACAAACAAGAAGCAAGTATATCATATTGTGGGTATCTTACGAAGATATATTTTTGATGACTTCGTTGCATTAGTAATTTGTGATCATCACTAGGTTATTATCATCATTCCCAAGTATTCCAGGAATTGCTCGAAACTGACGAAGATTTTTCCTAATTAATCACTAAACCGAGAGACGATACCCGAGACGATACTTAGACGATACCCACCACCCTTCGGAAATCGTGTAAAGCGTTTTGTTTTTCACCGTTAAAAATAAAAAAATCGTCTAGGTAAATAACTTAGCTGTATTCTACGTTATCTCAAGTAGCTCACGGCTGTAGATAAATTAGGCTGTGAACATTTGCATGTACAAATTGCAGACCATATAGTTCAATGGCATCTTCTAACAAATATTTTAAAAGGCCTGAAAAATAATCGACTGTTTCGGGTTTAGCGCATTCCCGTTCATTTGAAAACAATGTCATAGCCACGTGAAAATCCCAAAAATGATTATACAAAATACCTGATAAAATGTCTCGCATAAGAACTGGTGGTCCTAAAGCAAGTGCTATCCACTTATCTAGGAGTTCAAGAGGGACAAACTAGGAAAATCGGCTGAAATATAGGATCTAATGTCTTCAATCCTCTTCGCTAAACGATTTTGCTTCTCACGGGACCATTTTACATTCCTGTATTTTCTGCGAATCCAGGTTACGAACAATTTTCTAAGTTACCCACAGCTAAGTTAAATGCATGGGGTCCAATGGTATGCCAGAAATTAAATCTATATCGAGTTTCTTTTGTAATGTAACCCCGGGTTGTAATTTGCCCCTAGAAGACTGATCATTCTTTGGAAACGTATTTAGTTGCGGAAATGTTACTCGGGTAGAATAAGGATTATTACATTTGGGTTGTATAGAATGCCTTTTGTTTCGCACTTTGTGCTTTGGTATCATTGAATTCTTCATCCAGCCAATGCTGATAGGATTCTTGACACTATCACACATTGACTCCGATTCACTATCATACTCCCGGATATGTTGACGTTGTTGAAGCAGCATTTGCATTTTCATACACCAGCGAGTTGAAAAATTTCCATGTGGTGTTTATAGGCTCCATTAAAGGGATAAAGTATTATTTGTATTGTTTGTTCGTACTAAAGTCTTTGAGGTTTGCTACCTGATATACAACACTTTGTGTTTGGCGGGGAACAGATGAATTACTTGTTGTATATCCCCAACGCAAATCGTGATTGATGTTGTCTCATATTATATCCCTTCTCTTGAAACATTCGTTGTTGTTGTCTTTTACCAGGAAACATTTTCTTTCCCTTCACTCTTGGCATTCTTTTGGCATTCATCAGCTAAATATAGTAACTTATAGAAAAATGGGCATTGTTAATATAAAAGTGGACATAATAAAACGGCGGAATATTAAACTATACCTGTGTTTATACTAGTTAAATGTTTAAATCATAACTAACATATCACGTGTGAGGGTAGAAAATATACACAGCCATCAATGGTTACTGGTCATAGCAATTAACTAATATTCCTGGGTAAATAGTGAAAACTGAAAAAACTCAATCCTTAAACTACGTTTCCCAAATGAACAGTTATTGTGGCCTTAATATTATTGCCATTATTGCTATTATTATTCCTATTATTGCCTCATTATTATTAGTTATTCCGACCCTACTTAACTAAGTGTCAAATTGGAAAGTTTGGCCATATTCTTTTATCAGATGGGTTACTGGACTACTCGATGAAGACGTATTTCCATGAAGCAACTATAAAGAGCTGCTTGAACCCACTCCTGGTCTACTGGGCCGGATGTGTATATCCGTTTAGCTTCCACCAACCTGGTTCATTACCAAAAATGCTATAGTAATGGTACTTTCTATTATAAAATAGCTTCTCTATTTCCGTTTAAGGCGCCCATCATTCCGCTTATTTCTTACGCCATATACTATTTGAAGAAATTCAGCTTTTGTCAAAAAA